>NC_085877.1:49007293-49009793 GCF_034702125.1 Engraulis encrasicolus
TGGCAGTACCTGGTGATGCCACATTTTTCGGCTCAGCCCTTTCCGAGATATGAGCAATTCTAATGGGGGCAGCGTTTGTTTACATTTTTAAAAAATGAAACATAGGCCAACTCCAAATATTTTCCCAAAAGGTACTACTGTTTGCTAGTTGTCTGCTGATGTTTTATAACCTTTTGGATGTTTTTGGGAATAAATAAAAATGTTTTTTTGAAATGTAAACAAAGAGCTGCCCCCATTACAATGACCAGGATCTCGGAAACGGCTGAAGAAGAAGAAAAAAAAATCTCAGGCCCTGACAAGTCCAGGGTAGTGTGAGCATTACCACTGCATGTTGAAATTGACCAAACTGTCCCTTTAAAGGGAAACAAGTTCTTCTGCTACGACCTGTCGCTGAATGAAAAACTGAGATCTAAAAGCTGAGATCTAACCTTTTCTCCTCTTTTCTCCCTCTCCCCATCCCTCCTTCTCTCTCCTCCACCATCCCTCTCTCTCTCTAGTCGGTCTGGAGGAGTCGGTGGCCACCTTCAAGGGAAACGAGTTCTTCTGCTACGACCTGTCTCTGACGCCGATCCAGAGCAGCACGGACGAGATCACGCTCTCCTTCCGCACGCTGCAGCGTAACGGGTTGATGCTGCACACGGGGAAGTCGGCCGACTACGTGAACCTGTCGCTCAAGAGCGGTGCCGTCTGGCTGGTCATCAACCTGGGCTCCGGAGCCTTCGAGGCCCTGGTGGAGCCCGTCAACGGGAAGTTCAACGACAACGCCTGGCACGACGTCAGGGTGACACGCAACCTGCGCCAGGTACACTCTCACTGTCGATCTATCTCTCTTCATCTCTCTCTCTATCTGTCTCCCTCTTTCTCTCTCTCTCTCTCAGGTGTGATATGGTAACAGGTCCAAATCCATAATAGTATTGAGCCTGTGTATTGATCCCACGTTATTAAAATGGTGAATCTGACGCAGGTTGCGTGTCATAATCACGTCAAGAACTTTAATGACAGCGCCTGGCACGACGTCAGCAGAGATTCTTTAAGTATATAGAGATATGCCAATGTAATAGGTTGCTATGGGCACCTAACATGACCAGGTTCCGGTCTGCCTAAAGGGGCGTGTCATAATACTCCAAGCATTGAATAGAACAGTCCTTAGGTCTGCCTAGGTCTGCCTAAAGGGGGATCCCCCCCCCCTCCCCCTTGCAATAATAGAACCCGGAAACAATGGCCCAACGGAACATCTCTCTCTCTACTCTCTCTGACGTCAGGGTGACACGCAACCTGCGGCAGGTACACTCTCACTGTCGATCTCTGTCACTCTTTAACAGGTGGATAGTGACGAACTAACGGTTAATGATTTATGTTTCCTCCCTCCCTCTTTCTCTTGCTATCCTGCTCCTTCTTTCTGTCTATTCGTTCTTTTTCTTTCTCTTTCTCTTTCTCTTTTTGTCGCTTCACTTGACTTTCTTTTCTCTTCTCTTCTCTTCTCTTCTCTTCTCTTCTCTTCTCTTCTCTTCTCTTCTCTTCTGCCGACTGTCTCTCTTTCCCGTCTTCAATCTCTACTCCCTCTCTCTCTCTCCCTCTCTCTCTCTCTCTCTCTCTCTCTCTCTCTCTCTCTCTCTCTCTCTCTCTCTCTCTCTCTCTCTCTCTCTCTCTTTCTCTCTATCTATTAATATTTTTGTGTCTGCAGGTGTGCTGTGATATTTCTGCTGATCTTGTGAAAAGGGCTTTGTCTGATTTTTGCCATTTCCCGAAACAACAGCAGACCCATGCTATGTACTGTAGCGTACTGTAAACCCAAAAACTATATGAAGAGTTCAGATGCAAAACCCCCTAAGTGCCTTTTCAGAAAATAATCTTAATTCATTTTTATTTAATACAAAGCTATCAAAATTGCATATTTCTTTTACTTATTTATGTAATATAACTATTTATATGTATTATCAAGTACATGAATGTAACCCAAACCAACAACGGGGTTCTCTAAAAATATAGAAGTGCAGGTCTTCAGAAATGGAGTTAGGGGTTTTTGCATCTGAACTCTTCATATGCTCTTTACCAAAGTATATACCAATCAGTGTTGCCAATTTAGTGCTTTTGTCGGGACGTCATCTAGTGACTTTTAGCGACTTTTCAGTGAGCCAATAGCGACTTTCTCTGGTTTATTTTTTATTTTTTTTGAGCTGTGACTGATTTTTGCCATTTCCCGAAACAACAGCTGACACTGTAGTGTACTGTAAACCCAACAGCAGACCCATGCTATGTACTGTAGCGTACTGTAAACCCAAAAACTATTATGCTCTTTACCAAAGTATATACCAATCAGTGTTGCCAATTTAGTGCTTTTGTCTGTAGATTTAGCGTCTTTTGGATGTTCCTGGCAACTAAAAACCTCATCAAGCGACTTCAGCGACTTTTTTATGCTGTGACATTATAGTACATAACGTTATGACGTCATCTAGTGACTTTTAGCGACTTTTCAGCGAGCCAATAGCGGCTTTCTTTG
>NC_085877.1:49017919-49022919 GCF_034702125.1 Engraulis encrasicolus
CCATTTTCCTTTCCTTCTCTTTTTCCTCTCATATTCTTTCTTTTCTCTTCTCTTCTCTTCTCTTCTCTTCTCTTCTCTTCTCTTCTCTTCTCTTCTCTTCTCTTCTGCCGACTGTCTCTCTTTCCCGTCTTCAATCTCTACCCCCTCCCTCTCTCTCTCTCTCTCTCTCTCCCTCTCTCTCTCTCTCTCTCTCTCTCTCTCTCTCTATCCCACTCTCTATCTATTTATATCTATAATATTTTTTTGTGTCTGCAGGTGTGCTGTGATATTTCTGCTGATCTTGTGAAAAGAGCTGTGTCTGATTTTTGCCATTTCCCGAAACAACAGCAGACCCATGCTATGTACTGTAGCGTACTGTAAACCCAAAAACTATTATGCTCTTTACCAAAGTATATACCAATCAGTGTTGCCAATTTAGTGGTTTTGTCGGTAGATTTAGCGTCTTTTGGATGTTCCAAAACTATACGCTCTTTAACAAAGTATATACCAATCAGTGTACAAGAGAGTCCTTGTGCACAAGCCCTCAGCAATGCAGGTGCAGGAGAAGGTGAATCAATGAACAAAATGGAAGAGACACCGCACACTGCTTACTTTTCTTTACTTTATTTCTCGGAGCGAACAACGCGTTTCGCCCAATGCGTCATCAGGTTCGCTCTAACATATATACCAATCAGTGTTGCCAATTTAGTGGTTTTGTCGGTAGATTTAGCGTCTTTTGGATGTTCCTGGCAACTAAAAACCTCATCTAGCGACTTCAGCGACTTTTTAATGCTGTGAAATTATACATAATGTCATGACGTCATCTAGTGACTTTTAGCGACTTTTCAGCGAGCCAATAGCGGCTTTCTCTGGTTTATTTTTTATTTTTTTTGCAACACTGATACCAATGCAAAAATAAATGCAGGCCCACACTTTTGTGCTTACGTAATGTTGATGCTATAGGACTGGTGAATGGTGTAATCCAAATCCACAGTATTGAGCCTGTGCATTGATCCCACATTATTAGAATGATCTTCATCCACACCCACACTCTCACATTACAGTTTAACCTACACTCCACTTCACACTTTATTGTAATGGCCAGAGAGCTATTGGCCCCATACCTTCTAAAGGTTTAATCCACACTTTATTATAACGACTAGTAGGCTATTGGACAATATACTCTAAAAGTTTAATCCATTCCCATGGTATTTCAGTGACGAGCTTGACTGGAGACGTGGGCTACTTTCCAGCAGTGGTGTAGTCTACTTTTTTTATGGTGGGTATACTGTATATTTGAGATTTTTTTGAAGTGGGTATACTGTATATATTTGTGCTATTCAAAACAATGGATCAATCAATTTTAAATGGGTATACTGAAATCCCTGAAATTTAGAAGTGGGTATACTGTATATATTTGTGCTATTCAAAACAATGGATCAATCAATTTTAAATGGGTATACTGAAATCCCTGAAATTTAGAAGTGGGTATACTCCGTAAACAGGCGTTATACGTAGACTACACCACTGCTTTCCGGTATATTGCGTTCCTGTGGTGAAGGATGAAGTACAGGGTGCATTCCAATATCTAGACTCCCGTCCTTCACTAGGACACAGTAGGCCTAACAAAGAGGGTGGAGTAATAAAGAGGCTTCGAAACCCGCCCACCCAATGCAAAAGTGTGTGCTCACGTTGGGTCTCCTAAGGGGGCGTTGTCCCCTCATTCTTCTTCTATTTTTGAGGTGTTTGCACGAGAAGTGTGCTACCGCCATCTACAGTGCTAAGGGGACTTCATTGATTCTCAATCTGAGGACTCCGAAGGTCTCCTAACCAAAGGTCTCCTAAAGGGGCGTTCACTCGACAGAAAGTGGATACCAGACATGAACTAGAATGACTTATTTCTGTCTGTAATATCTCTGGTAACAACATTGAACAGTTCAATCTACACCCACTCTTTATTGTAATGTCCAAATATATTGTAAACCTTCAATCCATTCCCATGGTATTTCAGTGACAAGCTTGACTGGACACATGGGCTACATTCCAGTAGGACTATATTACGTTCCTACGGTAAAAGATAACGTCTATGAGTAAAGAGCAAAGATGGCATCTTGGCCTGTGTCCATCATGCTTCAGGCAAAACCAAAAACATTTGCAAGTTTCAATCCATTTGATTGACACCCTTGGGTGCCTTGCCTGGACGGGTGTATGAATGATCATGTGATATAAGTCAGTCCCTCCAGGATTTTGCACTGGGATTTTGTGATTTTTGCGGTCAAAATGCCTGATTTTGTGGCGGCATTTTCTCATTTTTTGCAAAGATTTTGCGGCATTTCCTCATTTTTTGCAAAGATTTTGCATCCCTTTCTGGGTTTTTTTGGTAACTGAAAACCACAATCAGTCTAAGCAGGCTTAAGACAAAAGAGAGAGAGATTCAGAAACACACTTATATAATAGAATAATAAAATATTGTCAAAAGCTGTCAGAGCGTCTTATTAGCCAGTGCGTCCGTGTAAAAAAAAATCATGGCCGCGACACTCATAAATCTCTGTCAATATTTTAGAACGACTTCGGCGGAAAACGGGACAGCGTGTTATGAAAAAATACTTGTGGGTATAGCCTACCACTAGGCCTAATGAAGAGCGTCGCGGGGTACAGTAGCCAGGCTGTATGCAAGCGTTACAATGTCACCTGTTGGAAGACGCGTCTCTCTCTCTCTCTCTCTCTCTCTCTCTCTCTCTCTCTCTCTCTCTCTCTCTCTCTCGTGCTCGTAGGCTATTGCAAGCTGTTGCATATTATTTGCTTGATGCAAAGTTGTGATGGCATACACGCTCTCGTTGACATGGTTGTGTGCATGGTTGCATGGATTCGCAAGACTTTATTGCAATAACACAGTGAAAGCGTGGAAGAGCCGTTCACTTCCTATCTCTGTGTCCTTGACTGAAACAAGTTGCAAAACTCCACACTTCCGAAACCTTTGCGATCGGCACTACAGTGATTGTTATCAGAAGGCTTGTGCCTACGCATAGACATAGACCCTTAAATTACAAACATTAGCGAACATTGAAAAAAGATCAGACAACGACCGTCGGGTAGCATGCTCATGAAAGCGACAGGGGAGAGTGGAGAAGTTCCGCAAACATGTAGCCTAACGTAAGATGTTTGCTACTGTGCGACAGTATGGATAGGCTACATGGGCAACAATACTTTTTCCACCCAGTATTGCACTGAAAAGTAGGCTACTGCTGTTAAAAAAAAAGGTCTTGAGTGTGCAGCACCGACGCCTGCGTGTAGCCTATGTCTGAGGGAGGGGAGGAGAGACGCGGAACAGCTGAGATGAGGGCCGCGACTTCCGAAATAGCAGGCAATTCTTTTTCAATGTTTCAGTGACATATTAACAAAAATGCTTCGTATTGGTTTTCATCTCCGGTGGTATTGTAGTCACATTTTTATTTTTTTGACGAAAATATAAATCAATAAACTCCACAGAATGTTGAAATTTTGCGGGAAAAATGCGGCTTTACAGGAATTACGCGGCATCGTGAAATTACGCGGAATATCATTGAATTTGCATGAATCCACGCGATCGCTGAATCGCGAAAAACTGGAGGGACTGATAAGTCACAGCTTCTTCCTGTTACCCATATGCCTGATGAAGATCCAGTGTGATCGAAACGTTGCATTTTAAATAATAACGTTTATTTTTGGAGCTTATCGGCAGTGTGCAGACCTACCTTTTTCAACTATCTGATTTTTTTGTCTGGCACCTGCAACAAGTGTTTTTGGATGTGCGCACCCTACCCAAAACTACTAAAGAGCAAAGATGGCAACACCACTGAAGGCCTCACTATCTCCCCCTAGGGGGCTGTAGAGCCTTGATTGAGAACCAATACAATATAAGAAAGAAAGAAGAAAGCCCATTGGGGAACTCCAACTCCCATTATCATTGTGACACAGCACTCCACAGCACACAAGTGAACACTGCACACTGCAACCAACGAAATTGCATTTATGCCTCACCCGTGCAAGGGGGCAGCCCTCAGTGGCGCCCCATGGGGAGTAGTGCGGTGGGACGGTACCATGCTCAGGGTACCTCAGTCATGGAGGAGGATGGGGGAGAGCACTAGTTGATTACTCCCCCCACCAACCTGGCGGGTCGGGAGTCGAACCGGCAACCTCTGGGATGCAAGTCTGACGCCCTAACCGCTCACCCATGACTGCCCATAATATATGTGGGTAAGTAATGTTTCAGCTGTACCACACGCCATTTATGAATCCATTTTACCTATCACTGGTTATACGTTGTTATTTGATAACGCATTTTGTTTCAACATGAATAATTTTGGTAATATAATGTATGTGGGTTTCAGAAGTAGCTGTAGTAGAAGGTTTCAGAAGGTAGGTAGGTTTCAGAAGTAGCTGTGGTTGGAGGGGGGGTGGATGCAGCATTTGTATGTGTGTTTTCTGTCTATTTGTGTATGTCTGTCTGTCTGTTTTTTACCCTGTGAGACCAAAGGCAATTTTCATGCTTGCATGATAATAAAGTATAATCTAATCTACCAGGCACCAGGGCGGCACAATGACAGCCAGTATGGATTTGTTGTTGTTGAGAACCAATACAATATAGAGTCTAATGTGTAGTTCTAAACACTATAACCACCCTGCCATCCTTGTTATAGTATTAGTCAGGATACACACACGCACAGACACACACACGCGCACAAACGCAAATGCAAATGCACACAAACACAAACACATACAGACACACACAGACGCACGCACACACACACACACACACACACACACTGGTCAGGTTCTTCCAATACAGCATGAGGGAGTTTACTCTAGTCTTCAAGGTCACCCAAGGGCAACGAGACACATTTAACTTTTCAATTTCAATCTTGGCAAGGAGCTCGCGTAGACACACACACACACACACACACACACACACACACACACACACACACACACACACACACACACACACACACACACACACACACAGGCACACACACACACAG
>NC_085877.1:49037919-49050419 GCF_034702125.1 Engraulis encrasicolus
CGATGCCCCTTGTAGATCACTTCCTGCTACTTTGCCAGCCAGCCAATCAGAACGGTTACTAACACTGCTTTTCCTCCAATCACAAGCCCCCCCTGCCCCTCCTCCTCAGACCAAAAGATCCCTCCCCCTTCTCAATCTGCTGTCCAATCCGCTGGTGCGGAGGCAGATGTGCTAACTCTTGTGTAATCCTACTAACCGCCAGTTCTAGAACCCTCCAGTTTGAGTTGTCTTGGTTACCTCCTCTTTACGTTCTAAACAACTAACACTTTCTCATTCACGGAATGTCTGTCATCTGTTGATTTGTTTTGACTGAGTACTGACTTTACTAACCTGTTTTAACAGTACTACTACCGTATAACTACTTCCCCTTACTTAATTTTCCTTTTATTTGGGTTTTTGTTTAATTTTGGGGTTTTTCCTCCCTTGTTCACAACACTTTGATGAACGAGTATACAGTTGCTTTCTTTGTTTCTTGATTTGGATGAGGAATAGCTTAAGTATAGGCTACAGAAGTTACAATTCGTTAATTGTTCCCTTTTATAGCATTTTAAACTATAGACTACAGAAATAAACTTTCGATTCTAATTTGTTAAATACATTTCTTACTATTCGGTGTAATCTGTCCGACATTGATTTTTCAATTTGTCACAGTTTAGAATCACATTTTATTTTATTTTATCTATTTTGTATTTATTCATTATTAATTTATTTAGGACACTCTTGTTTTACCCTAAATCACGCACAGGCATTGGACAGTCTGGTCTCAGTCTGTCATAGTCTAGTTTAGTTAGTATTGAAGTTATATTTTATATTTATTATTATTATTTATTTGTGTCTCTCCCACTATAACACACAGACATAGGACATGCTATGGTAGTTTAGTTCGTAATTTAGTTACATTTTTATTTATTATTTAACATTTATTATGTATTATTTAATATTTATTTGTGCCTCTCAGTGCAGTAGTTTAGTTAGTATTTATTTATATTTATAGTATTTATTAATTATTATTTAATATTTATTATGCATTTTTTAATATTTATTTGTGCCTCTCCCTGCAGTAGTTTAGTTAGTAATTATTTATATTTATAGTATTTATTATTTAATATTTATTATGCATTTTTTAATATTTATTTGTGCCTCTCCCTGCAGTAGTTTAGTTAGTAATTATTTATATTTATAGTATTTATACTTCCTGTTTCATTGCAGCACGCAGGCATTGGACATGCTATGGTAAACAAACTCCACTACATGGTAGTTATCATTCTAATTGTCTATTATCTTTGGTTTGCTCCTCCTCTTCCTCTTCCTGGTAGATACGTATCATCTTGATCATCTTGATCGTCTATTCTCTTTGGTTTGCTCATATCATATATCATCATCTTGATCGTCTATTCTCTTTGGTTTCCATCATATCATCATCTTGATCATATCATTCTGATCGTCTATTGTCTATGGTTTGATGATCATTAACATTTCCTGTTCTGGGATTGTTCATTTCCCTCTATTTCCATTTATTTGTTCGTTTCCCTCCTTCCTTCCCTCCCTCCTTCTTTCTCAAACTCTTCCAAACCCCCAAACCCTCCATTTTCCTTTTTAAAAATTCAAATCCCAAATCACAGTTTCCAAGTTAGCAAGAAAACCTCTCAGCTGTCAATCTTCGTTTGTGTTTCTTGCACCCACCCTCCCACTCTATTCCCCCTTTATCTCAAATCCGCTGCGTTCACGTCTTCTGTTGGACTTCAGTTATCCTCACCTACTGTCCTCAGATGGCCTAAAAACAGACGCTTCTCCAAGGGGTCTTGATTATTATTCCCCACAAAGTTTATTCTCCACAAATTTTAAGTATTCATTTTGTTTAGTTTTCTCACCATCCGTATGAAAAAGAATAAAGGCTTTTCCTTGACTAGTTATTAGCCGTGCTAATTAATCGCAATCTCCCCCACATGTACAGTACATTATTTCCCTGATATTCCCAGGCCCAGGGGGTAGAGAGAGGGCACCCAGCAATTGGTTCTCATAGCCTTGCATGTATTTAGTGGGGGAGGCCCTTTCAGATGATTTTGTCCTGGGCAGTCTCCCACTAGCCAGGCTGTGACGCAACACTTCCAGCCTTGTAACTAGTCAGGTCAAGAGCAGTGCAAGTACTTTCTGAGTTCCTGCAACTCCTCCCACTTTGTCAATAAGCAAAAAGCCATTAGCAAAACAAGGGAAGCAGGTCAACCATGCCTTTTGGGAAACGTTAATTGGTATACTCTTGGTCAGACCAAGTCTCGAAGAGATTTGAACGTCGATGATAATCAGGCTAGTCTCCCACTGCAGCATGGAACACGTGCATAATAAAAAGCAGAAATGGCCTGCCATAGATGGCTACAACTGCAGACTACCATCCTATTGAACAGGTGCATTAGAAGCAGAAACACCCTGCGGTAGCGATACCTATATCTGCAGTCTACAAGCGTATTAAACACGCACTTGCCTGGTTAACACCAGACCTAATCACAAGTGAGATTAGGTCTGGGGAGTTGCCTATTGTAAATTCCGTATGGGGCCGGAATACTTGGCTATTATGACACACTGCCCTGCTCTCTGATTGGGCAGAGAAACTGTTAAGGTCGGAATGCTTGGCCATTATGACACAGATCCCATGATCTTGTACGTTATGAGTCATCCTCGCCATACTGTCTTTCAGATCGAAACGATTGTGTAGAACTAAAGGCAGTATGGGAGTTCCCAGGCTAAGAGAGCAGACTGTAGACTTGGTCATGTAGAGGCGTGTTGCCACGGCAACTCTGTGACGAGCAGTAAGAAGTAAAGTTCACAGGATTCTACATCTCAGTTCACTATTAGCCTCCTACTGGTCAATGTCTTGGTTAGCCTGCTAACATGTATCAAATAGGGAGCTACCAGTGCTTATTTTGAACTAAATTAATTGCTAACCTTTCTTTTATAAAGATAACCCAATAGGAACAATATAACCAACAGTTTGTTCGAAAGATATTCCAACTATAGTTCTCAGTTAAAGGGACAGTTTGGTCAATTTCAACATGCAGTTGTATTGCTCACGCTACCCTTGACTTGTCAGTACCTGGTGATGCCACATTTTTCGGCTCAGCCCTTTCCGAGATATGAGCAATTCTAATGGGGGCAGCGTTTGTTTACATTTTTAAAAAATGAAACATAGGCCAACTCTTAATATTTTCCCAAAAGGTACTGCTGTTTGCTAGTTGTCTGCTGATGTTTTATAACCTTTTGGATGTTTTTGGGAATAAATAAAAAAATTTGTTTTGAAATGTAAACAAAGAGCTGCCCCCATTACAATGACCAGGATCTCGGAAACGGTTGAAGAAGAAGAAAAAAAAATCTCAGGCACTGGCAAGTCCAGGGTAGTGTGAGCATTACAACTGCATGTTGAAATTGACCAAACTGTCCCTTTAATTCTGAAAATGGCGAAGTAGGTTTGTTGACATTGCTTTGAGGTAGCCAGGAGCTTGGACTTGCAAAATAAACTAGTTTTGTTTAGCTTATGGCCCTGTTCCCTGCTGGGTAAAGCTGAATAAGTGTGCGCATGTGTGTGTGCCAGTGTGTGCACATGTGTGTGTGTGTGTGCCTGGCTAGTTGGCTGGCTGGCTGGCAGCAAGCTGAGAGCACTAAACAGCTATCAGCAGCAGTATTTCTGTGAGATGATTGACTGTGTGTGCGTGTGTGTGCGTGTGTGTGTGTGTGTGTGTGTGTGTGTGTGTGTGTGTGTGTGTGTGTGTGTGTGTGTGTGTGTGTGTGTGTGTGTGTGTTGTGTGTGTGTGTGTGTGTGTGCGTGTGTGTGTGTGTGTGTGTGTGTGTGTGTGTGCGTGACAGAGAGAGAGAGCTGTAAAACTGCTGCTGGAGCGGTTGCCTCCATTTGACCTCCGGCCACAAGCCAGCACAGGCCTGATTTACGAGAGCTACACACACACACACATACACACACACGCACGCACGCACGCACACACACACACACACACACACACACACACACACACACACACACACACACACACACACACACACACACACACACACACACACACACACACACAGTCAGTTTTTTGTGCCAGGCTACCACTGTATATCTTGCCAGCGCTTCCAGTGTTTTGGTCTCATGATGTGATGTGGGCCCTCTTAAGATGTCTGGGACTATTTGGTTTAGTGAGAATGTAGTGATACTCATGATTTCGCCGTGTAGTTTATTTATAATTTAGTGATACTTGTGATTTCGCAGAGTAGTTTAATTAAAATTTAGTGATGCTTGTGAATTAGCTATGTAGTTTAGATACAATTTAGTGATACTTGTGAATTAGCTATGTAGTTTAGATACAATTTAGCGAAGCTCTGGATTAGCCGTGTAGTTTAGATACAATTTAGTGATACTTGTGAATTAGCTATGTAGTTTAGATACAATTTAGCGAAGCTCTGGATTAGCCATGTAGTTTAGATACAATTTAGCGAAGCTCTGGATTAGCCATGTAGTTTAGATACAATTTAGCGAAGCTCTGGATTAGCCATGTAGTTTAGATACAATTTAGCGAAGCTCTGGATTAGCCATGTAGTTTAGATACAATTTAGCGAAGCTCTGGATTAGCCGTGTAGTTTAGTCACGATTTAGCGAAGCTCTGGATTAGCCGTAAAGTTTAGTCAGGATTTAGTGATACATGATCTCCTTACTGCCTGTCAACAGACCAACGGCTTACCGCCTTTAACAGTGTGGTGATATCGCTAATCTTCTGTTGCTAAAGTTGCTAAAGTCTGCTCTGTGTTCACTCACTAATATATGTGAATTTAATGACACTGATGATTTAGCTGTTAGTTTAGTTATAATTTAGTGATACTTGTGAATAAGACATTTCTTACTTCCTGTCAACAGACTGCACCTTTAGCAGTGTGGCGATATCGCTAATCCTCTGTTGCTAAAGTTGCTAAAGTCTGCTCTGTGTTCGCTCAGCTAACACATCCGCTAATATATAACAGGCCTGACACCCATGCAGCTAGCACATCCGCTAATATATAACAGGCCAGACACCCATGCAGCTAACACATCTGCTAATATATAACAGGCCTGACACCCATGCAGCTAGCACATCCGCTAATATATAACAGGCCTGACACCCATGCAGCTAACACATCTGCTAATATATAACAGGCCTGACACCCATGCATGACCACGGGTACAGTACATTTATGTTCACACCTCTATATTTGAAGATAGTTCATCCACCTAGTTTACTATATCAATTACATTATTGAGTATATACGTATACGCATATATATATATATAGATGCCACATATACGTATGCATATTTATATGGACGATTCTGATACATGTTTTAGTCATTTTAACCCCTTCAGTGCCGATAACAGTAGGCCATTCATTAGCATATTTCTTTGGTTATTTTGCATATCTTCCCAACAGTAACATACTAAAATGTATACATGTGTGACCTCACGGCCACTACCCGTGATAATTTCAAAGACGAGTAAAGGGGAAACATAAGAGCCGAAAAGATCTGTGCTTCACTGCAGAGGAACTGAGGAGAGATGACATGCAATAGATGACATTAAACATACACCGTGCAGCCATCGGAGGAGGGCTTAAAATCATACAAGGTTGCAGGTTCGAATCCCACCCTTACTTCTACATATATATTCATCCGTTTCTTAAATGCCCTTCAGTGACACACCTAGTAGCTCCAGGGACTGTAACCAATACCCTGTAAATAATAACTGTAAGTCGCTTTGAAGAAAATCGTCTGCTAGGTGTAGTGTATTGTAATGTAATAGATAAGTAATATATAAAGTAATATGTAATTAATATATAAGTGCACACGTAGTAATTGAGGCCATGACTAATGCCATACAGCTTTTCCCTAGATCAGTGGTTTTCATGTAGTTTAAGTGAGGTTATATCTGATGTCATACAGCTTTTCCCTAGATCAGTGGTTTTCATGTAGTTTAAGTGAGGTTATATCTGATGTCATACAGCTTTTCCCTAGATCAGTGGTTTAAGTGAGGTTATATCTGATGTCATACAGCTTTTCCCTAGATCAGTGGTTTTCAACCTTTTTTGAACAAACGTCCCCTTGCTTGACCTCATTAAAAAAATATTGAAGATCATGACATTACAAACCCAATGGGCACTTTATTGACGATCATTAAAAAAAAGACCCATAGATTAACACAGTGGCAAACGTGCATTACATTACAAAAAAGTGCCTTCTCTACCCGTATAGAGTACATGAGTTATCCCACAGTCTCGTTATTGGACAAACTGCACTGAAATGAAAAGTGTAAAGAGCTCTGTGGCCTAGACCTTCATCTTGGTGTTAATGCCTGGTCTGTTTCCATGAAATCCCTGAGTCCACTGATGGTTACACAAGCCCCATGTGGCCCACTCTAAAGCACTCTTCAACAGTCACGCTGTTAACACTCCACCTCTTTTACAGAAGTACTGCATTGAACACACACACACACACACACACACGCACGCACGCACGCACGCACGCACACACACACACACACACACACACACACACACACACACACACACACACACACACACATACACTCAAACACACACACACACACACACGTATGCATGCACTCATTGAACTGTTAACACTCTACCTCTTTAACAGACGTACCGCATTGAAAGCATGAAGAAAAGAGAAGAGAAATGCCTTTCAATAGAGTTACAATTGCAGTCTACCACCGAAGGATTGAACACATGCATTAAAAGCAATGGAAGAAATGCCCTGCTATAGCAATAGCTATATTAAACCATTGACGCCTAAGGCACCTGCAAAAAAGGGTACTGAATGCCTGAGCCCTTTTTAAGAAAAGCTGCCCTTAGCCTGTAAAAACCTAAATATCTTAGCTTCTGGAGCACATAAAAATATGCACTGAGTTGCATTTAGACGCTAAGACCCTCATCTTTCATTATAATGTGTTCATTCATCTCAAATAAAAATCTCATTTTTAATTAAGCTGTCTCAAATCTCATGAGCCTGAATGTTGCGTAATGCAGCTCCAGGCGCCAGGGCCAATGTTGCGCAACGCAACATCAGGCATCAATGGGTTAAGGGAAGCTGGCAGGGACATGGATGGGGGGCAAAGCGGTCAGTTGGCCCAGGCCCAGGGGTAGAGAGAGGGCACCCAGCAATTGGTTCGGTAACACTTTATAATAATGTTCCGTAGTAAAGACTCAGTAAATAATTACCTAATGATGAATAAAACATTAACAAATGTTTTTTATTATTAACTAAGCTTTATTAATGCTTTATAAAATATCTACATTTTACACACCTTATAACAGAGTATTTTATTCATTTACAAGCAACTTGTAAATGTTTGATAAATGTAAAATATTAACATAGCATTTCCTAGTCATTTACAAGCATTTGTTTACATTTCCTAGTCATTTACAAACGTTTGTTAATGTTTTGTTCATCAATAGTTAATTATTTATTAAGTCTCTATAATGCTTTTTTTGCATCCACTATTCTAAAGTGTTACCATTGGTTCTCATAGCCTTGCATGTATTTAGTGGGGGAGGCCCTTTCAGATGATTTTGTCCTGGGCAGTCTCCCACTAGCCAGGCTGTGCCCTCCTAGTGACGCAACACTTTCAGCCTTGCAACTAGTCAGGTCAAGAGCAATGCAAGTACTCTCTGAACTCCTCCCACTTTGTCAATAAGCAAACAGCCATAAGCAAACCAAGGTAGGCAGGTCAACCATGCCGTTTGGGAAATGTTAATTGTTTTGCCCTTGATCAGACCAAGTCTCGAAGAGATTTGAACGTCGATGATAATCAGGCTAGTCTCCCACTGCAGCATGGAACACGTGCATAATAAAAAGCAGAAATGGTCTGCCATAGATGGCTACAATTGCAGCGAATTAACCCTCCTATTATCCTCAGATTCCCACTGCAGCATTGCACATAGATGGCTACAATTGAAGAGTTCAGATGCAAAAGCCCCAAACTCCATTTCTGAAGACCTGCACTTCTATATTTTTAGAGAACCCCGTTGTTGGTTTGGTTTACATTCATGTACTTGATAATACATATAAATAGTTATATTACATAAATAAAATAAACAAAATATGATTTTGATGGCTTTCTATAAAATAAAAATGAATTAAGATTATTTTCTGAAAAGGCACTTAGGGGGTTTTGCATTTGAACTCTTCAATTGCGGTCTACCATCGTATTGAACAGGTGCATTAGAAGCAGAAACACCCTGCGGTAGCGATACCTATATCTGCAGTCTACAAGCGTATTAAACACGTGCATTAGACGTAGAAATGCTCTGCGATAGATGGCTACAATTGCGGTGTTCACACTTTGCCTGATGATGACCTGAAGGTCGAAACGTTGCGCTCTATTAAATAATTCACAGTAGACAAGCAGTGTCGCGGACTTTATTTCTTTTTCACTTGATTTTACTCTCATTGTCCTGCACCTGGCCCATCAGGTGGGATGTGCACACATCTACTCCTCTGAACTTTACAATTGCGGTCTACCATCATATTGAACAGATGCATTAGAAGCACAACTGCTCTGCGGTGGCGATACCTACATTTGTAGTCTACCACCACCACCACCGCTGCTTTCAGTTCTGCATTGAGCAGGCAGGCAGTCAGTCTCGGGCAGGACTGACATTTTCAAAAGCTATTAGCAGCCGCGTACCATACCGTACCGCACGCAGCACTGAAATCCAACAGGACTGTTAACTGTTAAAGAGCAGACGAGGCGAGGCGAGAAGCTGTTAACTCCGTTTCCTGATGTATTATTGAACACAACGGTCTTCAAAAGCAGCATATGAAATGGAATGAATTGAAATGAAAGTACATGCATTTACTGTGCATAAAGCGCACACACACACATGCAGACACACACTCATGCAGACACACACACTTACCCACACACACACACACTCCTACACTAAGTATGTTCTATACAAGCACACACACACACACACAGACACACACACACACACACACACACACACAGACACACACACACACACGCACACACACAGATGCAGACACACACTCATGCAGACACACACACTCACCCACACACACACACACACTCTTACACTAAGTATGTTCTATACTGCATCTCCTCTGGTTCCCCTGCAGAGAAGCATGGCGATCTTTCTTCGCTTGTAATACTTCATTCTACGGCACATACACACACACTTTTACACACACACTCACACGGACGCATGCACGCACAAACGCGTACACACACTCTTACTGAGGTGTGTTCTGTATCTCCTGCAGTTCCCCTGCAAAGAAGTGCAGTGATCTCCCCTTTTCTTCGCTCATAGTTTTTCCTTTCTCAACCCCCCTCTCATCGCTGCAACATGATCTCCAAAAAAATCAGCGCTCCTAGACACGGATGTTAAGGGCACAAAATCCATTTTTCCAAAATTCTGTGCTCCTGGACACGGAATTGTTTTATGTGATGGGCACACGGAAGTGCTTTCTCTATAGGCTATTACCACAGCTCTATGTTTCCACAGTCTTGTGTTTTCTCAGGATTTTTCTAATTTCAAATATTTTTTCTCAAAAAAAAAAAACATTTCCTACTGACAGGTTAGGGTTAGGGATTCATTTCTCCCACTCCACACCTAACTTCATAACTCCCCTACCCCAACTCCCCCCTCCCCAACTCATCTTCTGATAATCACTCTGTCCCTTTCTGTCAACATCATCATCCTCACACTCAAAAAAAAACTCCACTTCAGATTTTTCACCCCAAATAAAAAATCACTGTGTCCCCTTCAAAAATCTCCCATCCTCTTACCCCTACCCCCACTTTTCATCCCAAATAAAACGTCACTGTGTACCCCCCCCCTCCCCAAAACTCCCATCTTCTCATCCTCTTAACCCCCCCCCCCCCCCGTCCTTCATGATGCTTCTGTGCCTGTGGTCTTCCTTTTGCACGTGCTTGCAACACCCCCCCCCCCCCAACCCCCGCATCCACTGAGGGTCTCTTCTGTGTTAAAGTTTGCTTCCACACATTGTGACTTTACCCTCTCCCTTTTGATTTCATTCATCTTGAACCACACACACACGTGTATTTGTTTGGATGTGTGAACTTTACCCTCCATGTGTGTGTGTGTGTGTGTGTGTGTGTGTGTGTGCGCGTATGTGTGTGCAATTATCATCCCTTTAACCTCGTAACACTTTGGTGTGTGTGTTTGTGTGTGTGTGTGTGTTGCCTCATTGTTGAGTTGCAATGCGTTTGTTTTGCTGTGTTTGTGTTTGTTTTCGTTACTAGAGACCCTCTCCATCCGCTTCTCTGGTCGCTACGGCGACTTTTTATTTAGTTTTTGATATTTGTGTTGTTGTCCGTGGCAACCATCCCATAATTCTGCCATTTTGCCATCACCTCATTGGTTTAATTTGGTGTCTGCATGGCTTGAGTTTCCACCAATCAAACAGCTTGAATGGATCATTTATGTGTTGTATTCATTTGTTTTTATTTTCTTGACAAAAAAAAAAGAAATAACCTGATGATATTGGTGAAACGACATTAGACCAATTCAATCTGGTTTTTATTATTATTTATTGCAATATGACAATTGCAGAGGACTTAACACAAATGTCCTTTATTTATCAATCTCCTCTCCTTCTGTATCTTCCTCCTCTTCTTCTTCTATATCTCTTGTCTCTTGACAACTTAACTCCGCTAACTAAATTAACTAACTAAAATCAAGTCTGTTGTACTAATTTCGTATTCATACAGTTTTTGTATGACTCAAACGGACCACTATAACTGTACTAACAAGCCATGTTTGTGTCTGACTTCTTACCTACTAAAAATCACTAACAGATTTTGTTCACCTCCCAACCCCCCCCTCCCCCCCTCAACCTCCTCTACCAACCCCCTGACACCCCCCTTGCCTTATTTACGTGGCTCGTGCACTATACGCAAGCCTCCCACCCCCCAATTTTATTTCTATCAGAGTCGTATGAAGTAGAAGTTGAAGTACTCTTACAGATGTAATTGCAACACTTCTGTGGTACTAGTGGCATGATATTGCATGGAATCAAATTTGAAATATCATACTACTAGTGTTGTGTAATTACAACCATAACCGTAGAGATACACCAGCGGCGATCTGAGCGAGTCGAGCGACGGAAGTAATTGATTTTGTATTGAGTCGAGAGACAAAAACGATTCTGTAGACTAGAGCAATTCGCACGACGAGCGCGACAATTTGAAGTTGAAATCTTTTCAACTTTCTATGACACGGTTCGGCGACAAGCCGCGACAGCCAATGACTGTATAGAGGTCAGTGACCACAGCCAATGGGAATGCTTGAATGCTTTGCCTTCTGCCTGTACGGACATACTCTAGTCTCCTCAATCTCTCGTATCGCTTGCTGCTACACTCTGTCGCTTGAATCGCGTCGCCGCTGGTGTATCTCTGCGGTAAGAGGATTTCTACTCCCTCTTTACACAGCTCTGATGATTTTTATGACCCTTCAGAAAGACCCTGTCCCATCTCCAAGCTTGTCCTCTCCCACCTACCAGGTCCCCAAACTAACCCTCCCCGGGTAGCTTACCTGATGACTCTGCGAATTCCACGTGCCCTTTAGCTGACATCATCATTAGCATTAGCGTCGGCTGACCCAAAAAGTGCACCAAATTTGGGGCCCCAGGAACAACCTCTTTCATGGGCCCGCCAAGAACATTTTCCATGGAACATTTCCATAGGAGGGCACCCAGGGGGGCCCCCAGGTGGGCTGGGCCCTAAGAATGAGTCAGCCCCCCCCCCCCCCCTGTTTGACGCCACTGTGTCCCACTCTAACCTCCTCCAGGTAGTTTACTTGATAGTACTCTGCTAGCTTGTGCTAGTCCCACTGACCATTTATGCTAGTCAGCCCCATTAGCTTCAGCTAACCCACAGAGTGGCACGTCTTTCAGCTCAGGCTAATGCAATTGCTTATGTAGTCTATCCCATTCACCCTATGTACTCACAGGTGCCCCTTGTGCTGGATTGTCACAACTCATATCAACAACATGTGTCTACTTTTCGGTAAGGGTAAATCAGGAGTCACCAGTGGCAGGATTACGGTGCAGACTATCTTAGCCAACGCCAGGGGGCGCTGTATTGTGTTTGTGCCATTGGAAGTGATCATAACACACTCTTCTTCTCTTTCACAGGGAAGTCTCCCAGCTGCCAGCCACCCTGTCAATCACCATCCTCAGCCAATCACAAGACAGAACTACTACTTACTTTGTGTTTTGTGTCTATGTGTTTCATTAGAAGTGCTCCGATCAATGGTGTGTCCATTACGCCATCACGTAAATGACTTGTTGATGCCACACTTCCCTGGTTTCTATCTGATTTCCACCAGGTTGTTACCTGTTTTTTTAACCTAGGGTGCGTTTCTCGAAAACATTGTTGCTAACCAAGTTAGCAACTTACTTGGTTGCAATGCAAATTCCCA
>NC_085877.1:49055419-49060419 GCF_034702125.1 Engraulis encrasicolus
ATAATGAAAGAAAGATGGAGTGATAAACAATAGAATGCAGGAGGGGTGAAATAGAGAGAGAGAGAGAGAGAGAGAGAGAGAGAGAGAGAGAGAGAGAGAGAGAGAGAGAAAGACATATAGATATTTTAGTAGCCTCTTACAGCAGATGGGGTCGCCGGCGGGCCTATTCACTATTACTGTAGCCTCTTACTGCAGATGGGGTCGCCGGCAGGCCTATTCACTATTACTGTAGCCTCTTACTGCAGATGGGGTCGCCGGCAGGCCTATTCACTATTACTGTAGCCTCTTACTGCAGATGGGGTCGCCGGCGGGCCTATTCACTATTACTGTAGCCTCTTACTGCAGATGGGGTCGCCGGCAGGCCTATTCACTATTACTGTAGCCTCTTACTGCAGATGGGGTCGCCAGCGGGCCTATTCACTATTACTGTAGCCTCTTACTGCAGATGGGGTCGCAGGCCTATTCACTATTACTGTAGCCTCTTACTGCAGATGGGGTCAACGGCAGGCCTATTCACTATTACTGTAGCCTCTTACTGCAGATGGGGTCGCCGGCAGGCCTATTCACTATTACTGTAGCCTCTTACTGCAGATGGGGTCGCCGGCGGGCCTATTCACTATTACTGTAGCCTCTTACTGCAGATGGGGTCGCCGGCGGGCCTATTCACTATTACTGTAGCCTCTTACTGCAGATGGGGTCGCCAGCGGGCCTATTCACTATTACTGTAGCCTCTTACTGCAGATGGGGTCGCCGGCGGGCCTATTCACTATTACTGTAGCCTCTTACTGCAGATGGGGTCGCCGGCGGGCCTATTCACTATTTGCTGAAAATACTCAACTACATCATAACAACATTGCTATGACATTACAGAGAGCCTTAAGTAACAGATTAAGACATAGCCATTGCAATTTCGGTGACAGTAAGGTTATAACATATAGGCTCTGTGCTAAGGGGCTAACCTGAGCATAATGCATCTGATGTCCGCAATGTCTACACCAGGGGTGCCCAACCTTTTCTTAACTGAGATGTACTTTTGAAGTTGATGGTCTGCCGCGAAGTAAAATTTAAGGATATCAGTATGAAAATATTCACCATTATTGTGAACAAAATGTTTTTAGTAGGCTACTAGGTTTTTAAAAAGTGTGTTGAATAGCCTATGTTTACAAAGCAATGGAGCACTGATAGTATGCAGAGATAATTTCAGTCATGATACACAAGTCATAAACAACTGAAACAATTTCAAAATGATAAACATTTGGTAGGCTATATAAAAAGGCATATGTAGGCACATAGGCCCTATTTCTAAAATATGATGAAGCATTATCATGCCTTCAGTGGTAGGCTACAAATTAAAAAGGGCTCAGAAATTCACCATTTGTTATGGGCAAATAATAGGCTAGTTGTTCACTTTACTATGAGAGAGAGAGAGAGAGAGAGAGAGAGCAATGAGAGAACTCATTGGATTGGTTAACACCCCTGTTAAGAGTGACTTCTTCTATGAAGGGTGTTTTTTTTTTCAGCTCTCTGGGACAGTAGCACAGCAAAGGCTTTCTATTGTGAGTTTGGCCAATCGTTTTGTCCACAACTGGAGCAAGAAACAGCACAAATTGAAGTGAATTCCATACATGTCAACAACTAACATTTCCCTTACTACACGCGGCACGCGATGTAAACGCAGTTAGCGATGATGCATGCGACTAGCGATTTGGACGAAGATCCTCGCATATCGCCGCGTCATAACGCATCGTTGCGCACATGTTCTGTTACTCACCCGATGTTACATGTGTGCACACATGAATCAACTGCAATACCCTTACGGTCACTTTCTAATGCTTTCCCCTCATTCTGTGTTACCGTGGGACTAATTATCTAACCAATACAGTACCAGCAGCTTGCTACAGCCTACTTTTGAAAGACAGTATTTTCCCCTTCACATTATACTACATGTCTCGCGATCGACTGCCACTCCCCTCGAGATCGACTGGTAGCTCGCGATCGACTGGTTGGGCACCCCTGGTCTACACCAGGGGTTAGTAATGGTGGGGTGGCGTCTGCGCCAATGTCTTATCCTGAGCGTATCGCTCGGTGCGTAATTCCAAGAGCAGTATGATGAAAAGGAAGAAAGGAGTCGCACACTGGAGCTCAACCACCAGGGGTTCCCAACCTTTTTCAACTTGGGGCCCACCCGAAATTGTCAAAAATGTTCGGGGCCCACCTCTGACCCAATTGAAAATAAAACTCAAATAAATCAACAACAACACACACCAAAATATGATTATTATTTTTGGAAAATGATTTCAAGGCCCACTTGGAATACTTTCGGGGCCCACCAGTGGGCCCCGGCCCATAGGTTGGGAATCACTGGTCTACACTATTGCGTTAAACCAGGATCAGTATTACTATGCAGACATTCACACCCACACATTTGCAGACAGGGAGACAGAGATACACACACACGCACACTAACAGGCCTATATAATAACACACAGTATCAGAATCTTCTAATGCTTCTACAAATGCATTAAACCGGGACAAGTATTACGATGCAAAAATTCACACATACACATTTGCAGACAGAGCGAGAGAGGGAGAGAAAGAAGGATAGAGAGATAGAGAGAGAGGGAGAGAAAGAAGGATAGAGATATAGAGAGGGGGGCTATTCAGATAGACAGACAGAAAGTCAGACAGAGAGAAACAGGAAAAAAGAAAGTCAGAGAGAGACAGACAAGTCAAGTCAAGTCAAGTAGGTTTTATTGTCAATTTCTTTACATGCACTGGTCATACAAAGAATTTGAAATTACATTTCTTGCTTTCCCATGCAGACATAGACTAATCTAGGTAAGGACATAGACAGTATAGACATAGACAGTACTTTTACATGGACATAAGACAGTATGGACATAGACAGTGCTCATACAGACATTTAAAGTGCAAGACTGGACAACAGAAGACTTGTAGAGAACATACATTAAGAGGAGGTAATTGTTGTGCTTTTCCTAAAAGTCCTTTATAGCGTTCTGACATAGTAATAGTAGCATTTTGAAGAAAAAATAAATAAATATTAAAAAAGGTCTATCAAGTACACCAGCAGCAGTGTGTGTGTGTGTGTGTGTGTGTGTGTGTGTGTGTGTGTGTGTGTGTGTGTGTGTGTGTGTGTGTGTGTGTGTGTGTGTGTGTGTGTGTGTGTGTGTGTGTGTGTGTGTGTGTGTGTGTGTGTTTAGTGCAGATAGAAGGTGCGGTGTGCGTCTGTGTGTGTGTCTGTGTGTGTGTGTGTCTGTGTGTCAGACAGACAATTTATTAACATGGACATAATGTGTCACATACCGGTAATGTCTACACTATTGCATTAAACCAGGACAAGTATTGCTATGCAGGTATTCACACATACACATTTGCAGACAGAGAGAGAGAGAGAGAGAGAGAGAGAGAGAGAGAGAGAGAGAGAGATGTAGAGAGACAGAGAGAGACACAGAGAGAGAGACATTTAGAATAACGAGAGAGACAGAGGGGGGAGAGAGAGAGACAGATTCAGAATGATCGACCGACAGAGAGAGAGAGAGAGAGAGAGAGAGATGGGGGGGGGGGGAGGGTATTCAGACAGACAGACTGACAATCAGACAGACAGACAGAGAGACAGACAGACAGACTCTTTATTAGCATACGGATAACATACCCGTAATGTGTACACAATTGCATTAAACCAGGATCAGTATTACTACGCAGACATTCACACATACACATTTGCAGACAGGGAGACAGAGATACACACACACACTAACAGACCTATATAATAAAAATGTGAAGCACAGTATCAGAATCTTCTTGTGCTTCTACGAATGCATTAAACCAGGACAAGTATTACTATGCAGGTATTCACACATACACATTTGCAGACAGAGAGACATTTATAGCCAAGTCGCCTAATTCCGCCCGTCTCCCAATTCCGCCCGCCTACTTATAAGTGATGATAGTTAATTATGTATCCACTGTTTATGTCAGGAAAGGATATCGACATGATACAGAGTTTGTATGCTTACAATTTGAAACGGTGATGGCATTTAAAACCGAGTCAAACGGCCATAAACAGCATTGTAATGAAGGGTGTTGTAACGGCATATGGAACTTTAATTTCACAACGACATTCTGGCTATAAACTTGCCCTGGCCGCTTCCCTGTTTCACTTTAGGACCAAAATTATTCAACCGTTTCCACAGTAACGACCAAACTAATCACAGTTCCTGCATCGGTAAAGCCAGGACTTCAAGTGTGAACGAAATCAGAACAACAGCATGAAGGAATAATAAACAGTAACAGAAATACAGACGTGACCTGAAATCAAGCGGGCGGAATTGGGAGCCTTTTGCCGGTGAATTGTGCCGAAGCTAGATTTTGGACATGCTGGACGTTATCGCCAAATTACGATAGAAAGGGCTACCAATGTTAGCTAATATTGCTCATTACCTCATCTACACAGTTGCCGCTATCCAAAAATATACGATAGCATAATTAAATAGTATTTGAAATAGTGATATTATCACGTTTTCAGTGAAGTGATCAGTGAAGTGGGCGGAATTTGGCGACCTTACTATAGAATAGCGAGAGAGACAGAGGGGGGAGAGAGAGAGAGACAGCGAGAGAGAGAGAGAGAGAGAGAGAGAGAGAGAGACATGTAGAGAGACAGAGAGAGACACAGAGAAAGACAGAGAGAGAGAGACATTTAGAATAACGAGAGAGACAGAGGGGGGAGAGAGAGAGACAGATTCAGAATGATCGACCGACAGAGAAACACAGATAGGCCTTTTATTAACACGAACATAATGCATCAGATACACTTAAAGCATTAATCCAGGGCAAGAATTACTATTCAGACATTCACACATACACATTTGCAGAGAGACGTTTAGCATAGCGAGAGAGACAGAGGGGAGAGAGAGAGATAGAGAGAGAGAGAGACAGAGGGGAGAGAGAGAGATAGAGAGAGAGAGAGACAGAGGGGAAAG
>NC_085877.1:49075419-49077919 GCF_034702125.1 Engraulis encrasicolus
GTCCCTTCCCTTCCTAACACTGGGGCTCAGGCAACGCACACACACACACACACACACACACACCTGCACGCGCGCACACACACACACATTTATTCCCAGTCCCTTCCTAACACTGGGGCTGAGGCAACACACACACACTTGCACGTGGGCACACACACACACACACTGACTTACACACGAACACACACACACACACACACTGTCTTTAATGCAGACATTTATTCCCAGTCCGTTCTTAACACTGGAGCTCACGCAAGACAGACACACACACACACACACACACACACACACACACACACACACACACACATACAGACACATACAGACACACACAGGCACGTGCAGAGCATAGTTGCCCACGGTGCCCGAGCAACTGCCCTTTTGCCCACCTGGGGTGATATTGCCCTTCCAAGGGAGGGGAAAATAGTATGGCAATTATAAATTCATATTTCAATATCATTTGATTTTTGATTTCATAATTTTGATTGAAGTTTTGTACAATACAGACAGTCATACAAATTAGTCATACAAATTAATCAGACCCGTCGAGAAAGGGCACGAGCGATGTGCGCAACAACTCCACTGGTGGGGAGGGACAAGGCACGCGACAGGCGCTTGAGCGCCTATATGAGACACGAAATATTTTGAAGATGACTGGGAGTAGGTAGAGCCTGAAAGCTTGAAACGTAGACTACAAACAGTCTACATATTAGGGTACAACATATGCTCACAGACAACCTCTCTAATACAATGTTGAGTTTAGTGATCATAAATCTGACATTCAGCCAGCGGTCACGTTTAGGTAGACAAAAAACCCCGACAGCCAGCTGTAGATATGCCTCGGAAAAATAGGCTATGATTCCATGTTTCAACTGATTTACTTTGTAATTCGTATTTTTGATTGAAGCTTCCTGAACTAAGTTTTCATATTCAGATTCACCTGCACCTCGAGAGATAGGCAAAGGGAGGGGCAGCATGCGCGTTGCGGGGGGAACGCGCAGCTCCACATGGGGGGGAGCAAGTATGCATGCGACCGGGCAGAGATGCCGTGGGAGTAGAGCGACTACCCTGACGAGGGGTGAGCTTTAAACATGGTCTACACAGTATTAAACTACATGATCACAATGAATGTCTCTTAAATCTTATGTCGAGTTTAGGACGTTTAGTGATCCTAAATAATCTGACAGCCGGATGCCACGTTCAGCTAGACCTATTGGGAAAAAACGACAGCCAGCTAGCTTGCAGTCAACGTTATACATGGCTCAGGTTGTTTTGTAGAAGGCTAACCTAACTAAGAAACACGCAGATGATAACATGTCGTTTTATCAAGCAAGAGAGAACTTAAGGGGGCAGCTAAAGGAAGCACATCTCTGCAGAGTTGTCTGCGAAAAAAAATGAACAAGTGCAGGTTAGGCAGAGAATCTTTTTCAGGATTGTAGAGGTTTGATCTTGGTGAGACCGCTAGGAAAGTGCTTTTTTACGCTGATATTCTCCGACCCAAAGTTACTGTTTCTACTGTCATCAGTGTCCATGCAATTGAAAGAAATCCACTCCAAAGCGTCTTAAAATGATAACTGACGTTTACTGTGAAGTGATTTGGCCCACTAAATGTGCATGAACTAACTAAAATATCTGTAATGAAAATAAAAGGTTATAAAGTCTGTGAGAAGCTCGGAGCTTCAGATCAACAGATAAGAACTGGTCGCTTCCATGCCATGGTTCTTGCGATCTGAAATGAAAGCCGGCTCGTCGATTCTTAAAGCGACAGTGCACATTTTAAATATAGGCTACAAATAGGCCTAACAAATGACCTAAACCTGTGAATTCTTATTGTTTTAGCTTTCCTATATAATATTCATCATTTTAATCATGAAATATGTCTATTAATAAAATTTCAAATTCAAATTATATTATTATTATTTTTCTACCATTTTTAAGCTATTTCTATTTATTATAACTTAGCCTACTTTGGCTGCTACAAGGATTATGACAGTGGGTTAATTGATTAAGCATCCTCATATTTAGCCTATTCATTTTACTCATCATTTCATTTCTTTTAAGATGAGGATTACTCAGAGCCACAGACCTCTGCACATAGGGCAGGTAGGAATAAGGCTGATCATATCTGTAACTGGTACAGGTTTAAAAACTAGCCAGGCTTTTTCTCATAATTTAATTTCATTTAAGATGAGGAGCAGCCACATACCACACATGAGGAAATGTGGATCAGGAGACATTTAGGGCAGGCAGGCATAAGGCTGATCATCTCTGATATGATTAATAGGTAGGCCTACATGTTTAAAAACTAGCATGCTATATCATATGGTACGCATATTCAAGATACTATACAGTAAAATATGATCAATAATTATGACAATAATATACTACTTGTACTACTACTACTAAAAATAATGTACCCATGGTGAAGTTTCCTAAAAATTCAGAAGGCCGCTCATTGTTTTTTTTGTTTTGTTTTTTTTTTGGGGGGGGGGAGGTGGTT
>NC_085877.1:49087919-49092919 GCF_034702125.1 Engraulis encrasicolus
ACACCCCCCTGTCAATCCCCATGTGCTCTGATAGCCCCAACCCCCCTGTCACTCTACGTCTGCTGTGTTTACCCTACCTGAAAGGGGCGTGTTGTCACCTCTGAATAGCCACTCAAGCACTGGTACTTTACATGTGAATAGCTATAGGTGTGGCTGCTACAGGCAGAGAGTACAGAATATGCGAAGATTTCTTTTCACTTTCTTTAAATTGGGCCAGCTATATAATTTATTTAATATATATATATTTGAAATCTGGAAGGTCTGAGGTTTCTAATGGTGTAACTTATGTGTTTCAATGACGAAAACTCACAGAGTTACAGATTTGTTTTTAGAGACATGTCAAATTGCCCTCTCAAGGGCACTTAGACCTCAATGGGTTAAGTGTGTTGAATATGTAGAAAGCAATGCAATACTGATAATCCTATGCAAAGTTTCCATGACTTCATTCATTCATTGCCAACCGTCAATTAATTAAATATGGGACCATTTATTTTGGCAGGGGGTCTGTGGGTTTTCCCCCAGAAAATTGTGTAGTTCTTAGATTTAATTTCCTGCATTTTCACGCATTCTATCATCCCATTTCCAGTTTCTGCTTAATAGGAACCAATACAAATCCAATTATATTTATTATTTAATTACAACCAATACCAATACAATACGAATAAGAAGTATTAACATTTTATCTCTATATATGAGGTCTATAATATATGAGCTTTATCAAATGCCTGTTACAGTACAAATTCACCATTTATAATAGAAGTGTGATGTGCACTTTACCACATATATACAGAATAACAGAGGGACCATTGGGTTGATGTCATGCAGGTCTCGATTTTGCCCCGAGGGGCGTAATTGCGCATTTCGGTTATTTCATTGAAAAAAAAAAAAAAAAAACGTTAAAAAAAAAAAAATGAAAAAATAAAATAAAATATATATATACTGTATATATATATAATTATTTTTTTTACATCCGGGCCGGATGGAACCCTCTGGCGGGCCGGATGCGGATACGTTTGACACCCCTGGTATAGATGTTTACAGTTAGTTGAAATATTTGAAAAAAGTAAAGGTGTTCCAAACTGCCTGAAAGCCTCTGAGAGGCCCTAGACTCCAGAGGGTTAATAAAACGAATTGGTGCAAGATAAGAAAAAAAGCCTACAAATCACTAAAACAAAGCAGAATAACATTTAAATCACCTTGGAAATGTTTCAAAAGGATGTCTAAAAGGTATTAATCACAAAATATGCAAATCAGATTTTTAATCAATGTATTATTACCTTTTTTGTGTAGGCGGTCAATTTTGACCGTTAACACCATGAACGTAACCATGTTTCTAACACAACCAGAGGGTTAAGATTTTTGTCTCATATACAGTTTTAACCCCTTAAGCCGCACTGTGCCGCTCACGGCACGATGCCGCCATTTTGTTTTAAAAAAAATAAAGAATTTGTTGTCCTATAGACTGTACACAAGCTTATAATGGTCATACCACACACCGTTCGAAAGCTGAGAACGTCAGCTTTCATATGAACCCATCCTCAAAGATCAACACTCTCCACACAGCTAACAGTGGGCTAATCTTCTCTGTGTGTGATGTCATCAAAATTGCAACCGAAAACGGGGTGTACTTACCTTTGAAAATTTCTCAATATTCCCAACGAATGTTTTATGGTCCAAGATTTCTTCTCTGAGTCATCCAGTGTCCACAATGTTGGAATATCCAGGCCATTTACTTCAAATCCTTGTGTTTTTGTGATAATCCCAATGTTTCTTGGCTTCCTGCATACGTTGTGTAATTGTATTTCTTCACTACAAGCGTCTTTGAAGACGAAGGAATCCACTCCACCGCACGAAATGCGCAAAACAGTGCCTGAATGATGTTCTCGAAGGTCTTAGCTTTTGATTGACACCACCCACGAGCCAATCGGATCCTCCTATGGAAAGTTACAGGCGATTGAAGACCAATAGGGCACTGCTATTCAAATCTGACCTCCCGTCTTTACCTCGCCATTGGCGTAGGACAGTGAGAGTTTCGGGTTTCATGAGTCACTGAATATTATAGTTGAGATTCATAGCTTTCAAACGAGCTATCACTCGACTGCCTTGGACTTACAGAGAACCACCCACTTGCTGTTTTCGATGTTTGCGTAATTGCTCGCGTAAAAAGCAAGCTGTATAGTTTTGAGAGGACGCACGGTTACGCGAGAGAACAGTAGACTTTACACAGACTTCGGAAGACAGCACGGGACATACAGTTTGCGTACAGTCTTACAGACAGTCTACTGCATGCAAAATGTCTGGTAAGAAGGCAACGAGCAAGAAGAAGAATGTTGCTGGCCCAACTAAGATGACTGCTCAACAGGCAGCCGAATGGATTTTACAATCCAGCGACGAAGAGTCTGACGCAGGGAGCATGTCATCGGTTGACTCTGTGGCATTTTTGGAAGGACTCGATCCAGCCTTGGAGATGTAAGTGTTGTTTCTAAACTTTCACTGAATGTAAACAGATGTCACATATTCATTTACACTACTGGATTGTACTTAGTGCTAGTTGCATAGTGCGTTTTGGACCGCATTCGAGATGTTGCAGTGTTGCAATGTTGCAATGTAAATACAGCGATTGTTCATCCACTACGGCTGCAAATGCTTTCTAATTGTATTCATTCTGCATGTAACCTATAGTGTATGCTATGATTATCTGTTTGTGTGTGAAGGCAATGGATGAATGGGGGCATTTGTCTGTACTATGTATTTCTCTTTCTGGGTGAACATTGTGCTGTTGCCATGTTGCAATTTGCATTACGAATATGTTTAGCTGTTTTCATCCATAATGCCTAATGTAAATGCTTTGAATTGTGCTTATGTTGTATTTATACTACCTGTTGCCTAGTGTGTGTGTGTGTGTTTGGTTCACAGCTGATACAAAGTGTATGCAATGGGGGAAGGGGCCATTGAAAGTCTCTCACCTTTTAGTGACCGAGTGCGATAGGGGGGAGGGGTGTGTGTGTGTGTGTGTGTGTGTGTGTGTGTGTGTGTGTGTGTGTGTGTGTGTGTGTGTGAGAGAGAGAGAGAGAGGGAGAGAGAGGGAGGGAGAGAGAGATGCATCAAATTGAATGTTACATGAAATAATAATTTGCAATTATATTGTGTTTTTTTCCACATAGATCCTCTGATGCAGACTGGCTCCCTGAACAGGAGGAGGAGGAGGGGGAGGAGGAGGAGAGCCAGGTGGAGAAAGAGGGGCAGAGAGTTGGTGAGGAGGAAGGAGACGATCAACCATCAGCCTCTTCGCCGGCTACCACCAGAGCAAGGAAGAGGAAAGCAGCGCAGCCATCCAGCGCCACACCTGCCACCAAGAGAGGCAGAGGAAGAGGGAGAGGAAGAGGAAGAGGAAGAGGACAGGGAAGGCGACAGGAGCCAGAGGGAAATGGTCAGCCATGGCAGGGGATGGACGTGGATGACATCATACCACCACAACCATCATTCAACCCTGCTCGCGCTCCAGGGCCCCAGGTCGTGGGGGGGGTGCAATACACCATACTGCAACTCTTCATGCTCTTCATGACAAGAAACACCCTACAGACAATAGTAAATCACTCTAACATATATGGACAAAGGAACCACCCTCATAGATGGCATCAGATGTCCCTGGAGGATCTGCTTTCATATATTGGTATGGTGATTTACATGGGCCTAGTTGGGGCCAAGTCTGTAAGGGACTACTGGGCGAAGAACGAACTTTACAATTTCCCCTTCCCCACATCTATGTTGTCCGGGAGAAGATTTGCAGCTGTCTCCAGCATGCTGCATATTAGCCACCCAGACAGTGATGCAGAGAATGACAGGAGGAGGGGAACACAGGCCTACGATCGTCTGAGCAAGATCCGCCCTCTCTATGACGAGATTAGGACCGCGTGTAAAGCTCACTACCATCCCCAACAACACATTGCAGTGGATGAAAGGATGGTGAAATCAAAAGCCCGCTCCATCCTCCGCCAGTATATGAAAGACAAGCCCACTAAGTGGGGGTATAAACTTTTTGTGCTGGCAGATTCATCAAACGGATACACATGGGACTTTTTTGTATATGAGGGGAGAAACATGGCACTTCAAAAGGGGCTCAGCTATGATTCAGTCATGAATCTCGTGGACACGCGTGTGCTTGGCCAGGGCTATAAGCTCTATGTGGACAACTTCTATACTAGCCCTACCCTGTTCAAGGACCTCCTGGCCGAGAAGGTATGGGCTTGTGGAACAATTAGAGAACAGCGAATAGGCTACCCGAGAAGACGTCCAGGAGCTCTCACCTCTCAGTCACCACGTGGTACCATCCGCTGGATAAGAGATGATCCCGTTCTTTTTGTCCAGTGGAAGGACACGAGGGACGTCCGCTTGTGCTCCACAATGCACACAGCCCACAACCCACAGACCACCGTTCAGAGGAGGGTCAGAGGGACAGATGGCCGGTGGCAGCTGAAGTCCATCCCTGCCCCACCAGCTGTCACTGATTATAACAAGTAAGTACTTGAGATACATTATTTTATTTTGTCTTCAAGGGTATGTAACAATCCACCAATGATTGTAATGCTATGTGCTAAACAAAACTTTTGTAATCTTTTATTTTCACAGACATATGGGGGGAGTGGACCTCTCTGATGCCATGATCGGGTTTTACAACACCGTTCACAAGACCAGGAAGTGGCACAGGACGTTCTTCTATCACTTTCTGGACATTGCCATCGTGAACGCCTTTGTACTTCATTCCTGTATGGCAGCAGAGAGGCATGAGACCCCCCTTACACAGAAGGCGTTCCGGGAGGCCCTGGTGTTGGAGCTGAAGGCAGCGGGGTCACCTTCAACTGGCCCTCCTCCATCACCTGCTCCAGCTCCCCAAGGTGCACATCACAAACTGAGGCACTACACGGAAGATGGCACAGCAGGGAGGCGGAGGTGTGTGAACTGTTCCCTGAAGAGCACCACAGAGTGCACTTCATGCCAGG
>NC_085877.1:49122919-49127919 GCF_034702125.1 Engraulis encrasicolus
GAAGGCTTAGGATGAGGTCAAAGGGGTGTTTGTTCAAAAAATGTTGAGAACCAAGAAGAGCAAGGCTGCTGCGGTGCGTGTGCGTATGTGTGTGTGTGTGTGTGTGTGTGTGTGTGTGTGTGTGTGTGTGTGTGTGTGTGTGTGTGTGTGTGTGTGTGTGTGTGTGTGTGTGTGTGTGTGTGTGTGTGTGTGTGTGTGCGAGGGTTCAGGAGGCAGCGTTGAGTTGGCAGAGGTGTGCAGACCACCCTTCTCTCCAGATGTTCTCTGATGATGATGATGATGATGATGATGATGATGATGATGATGATGTCACACACCCCGAAAAACTCACTCCGGCAAACAAGCACCACACAGATCGGATTATACACATTTAAGTTACAGACTGGCATAGAGGGTTAATTATTGCATTAGCCTTCAATTTAGCTAATCTTGACAGTCACCAGCCAAAACTATTGTTTCAGCTGTTATAGAAGCAGCTAAAACCAGCACCTATGGTTCCTACCCTGTTGACATCAGTTCAAAGAGAAAGTTGTTACAACAAACATATCCACTGATGGAGCAGATGTGACAGTTTGTTTATTGAGTATTTGATTTGAGCAAAAAAAAGATAAATACAATTAAAACACACACCAAGAAAGGAATGTATTGTGCATTGCCAGTGTGGGTTTTAAGAGTGGAGAAATTCGGGGTATGACTGTGTGTGTTTGTGTGTGTGCGTGCGCGCGCGTGTACTATAATCATGTGTCAAGAGATGAAGGGTGCGTCTGGCTCGAAGCATGTCCCCAGGTGGTGGCCAGGATGTAATTGTCATGGCAACTCTGAAGTCTGCCACAAGGGGGCGATATACACTATATTGCCAACAAGTTATTTGCTATAACCTGCCTTGACTCACGTGAATGAACTTGAACTGCCATCCCATTACTAACCCATTGGTTTCAATATGATATACAGCTGCAAAGTGAGAACCGACATAATTTTGAACCCTATGGGTGCATACCCATATGTGACCTTGTCTCCTCCACTTGTGCTTGTCTCCTCGTCCCGCCTCCTGGCCCCTCCTCCGTGGAGAAAACGATAAAGTTTCCCAGCTGTCAGCCTCGCCACAACAACTTTTGAGGGACTGTTTTTCATTCACCATCCCAATTGCAAATGAGAAAAAGACTTTACAATTGAGCTTTTGCAAGATATTGAAATATAATGCTATTGTCAGTGATGTCATCATGACGAGAAGCAAGTGGAGGAGGCAAGTGGAGGAGGCAAGGTCGCATATTAAAACGCACTCTATGTATGAACTGCTAACTACCCTCAAAAAACGAGCTCCGAAAAGAGATCCGATGCCATATTGAACCTGATGGGTTAGGAATGGGACGGCAGTTAAGTTCATATTGTGTCAAGACAGGGGTGTGTTTCTCGTCAACATCATTACTTACTAAGTTAGCAACTTACTTGGTTGCAATGCGATTTCCCATTGGAAACCTAGTAAGTTGCTGTTTAGCTAGTTAGCAATGATGCTTTTGAGAAATGGGGTCCAGGGGGTCCTTTCTCGACAGTGCCTTTGCTAACGACGTTAGCCATTTTGTTCGTTCTTAAGACCAACGTTGTAACCAAGGTCTTGAGTTGGTCTTAAGTTGTTCTTAAGTTGTTCTTAAGTTGGTCTTCCGTCTAAAGACCAACTGAAGACCAACTTAAGACCAACTCAAGAGCAACTTACGACCAACTCAAGACCGACTTAAGACGGTTAGCAAAGGCAAGAATCGAGAAACGGACTCCAGGTTGGCGAATATTTTTGGCAATTTTGTGTTAAACCCTTAACCGCAGAGATACACCAGCGGCGATCTGAGCGAGTCGAGCGACGGAAGTAATTGACTTTGTATTGAGTCGAGAGACAAAAGCGATTCTGGAGACTAGAGCGATTTGCGCGACGAGCGCGACAATTTGAAGTTGAAATCTTTTCAACTTTCTATGACGCGGTTCGGCGACAAGCCGCGACAGCCAATGACTGTATAGAGGTCAGTGACCACAGCCAATGGGAATGCTTGAATGCTTTGCCTTCTGCCTGTGCGGACATACTCTAGTCTCCTCAGTCTCTCGTATCGCTTGCTGCTACACACTGTCGCTTGAATCGCGTCGCCGCTGGTGTATTTCTGCGGTTAGGCAGCTCGGACACACGCAGCATGAACCTTGAAGGATGTTAAACTGTTTTTCTTTGTTCTTTCTCTGGTTCTGTCTCTCCTCTACTCCTCCTCCTCCTCTCGATCACCATATCCCTCTCTCCTGACAGATTGTATTCGGATAGACTGTAACTTAAGTAAGTGCGAAGCGTTTTTTTTACACTTATTATTTCCCCTCGTTTCCCCTACTGTTGATATCTGTCGATATTAGAGTTGTATGAAGTAGTACTACTTTGCAATATCACACTAATAGCAGAGAGAGTAGAGAGAGATATGCCAACATAATAGGTTTCTATGGGCACCTAACGCGACCAGGTTCCGGTCTGCCTAAAGGGCCGTGTCATAGTGCTCCTAGCATTGAATAGAACAGTCCTTAGGTCTGCCTAAAGGGGGCCATAATAGAACCAGGAAACAATGGGCCAATGGAACCTCTCTCTCTACTCTCTCTGCTAATAGTGTAATTATATCGGTAGGAGTAACTCTACTTCTACTTTATACAACTCTGGATGTTATGTTTGTATTATGCCTGTCTGTCTTTCTCATTCTTTGCCTGTCTCTGTCTTTCTCTCCGTCTCTCTGTCTCTCTCTCTCTCTCTCTCTCTCTCTGTCTTTCTCTCCGTCTCTCTGTCTCTCTCTCTCTCTCTCTCTCTCTCTCGTGTGTATTTATAATGAATGTCCTATACTGTCATATACTGTAAAATGCGATTGTGTGGATTTGTCACTTCTTGAGTGTCCCTTCATTTAGGAGCATTCCACTTCATATCTTGTGTGCTAATATTTCACTCGTTTCCACTTTATTTCATTTAATAAAATAAAGTGATGCTTTATTTCATTGCAATAAAGTTATGCTTTATTTTATTTTATTTATTGTTATTTTATTTTATCATGGTGTCTTCATTTCCCTTGTGTGCTTTCTTTATTTCAATTTGACTTCATTAATTGGTTGGCATGTACAAAAACCCTTACTGTTCTGTTTGCTCGTGAACTTTGTTATTTTACAACATTAATATCATTATTAATTCTATTACATTATTATTATTATTATTATTATTATTATTATTATTATTATTATTATTATTATTAGTTGTTTAATTAATTAATTAATTAATTATATTACATTATATTATGTTATATTATGTTATGTTATATTATGTTATGTTATGTTATATTATATTATGTTATGTTATGTTATGTTATGTTATGTTATATTATATTATATTATATTATATTATATTATATTATATTATATTATATTATATATTTTTTTTTTTAGATATTTAGCGTTTCTGAATACTGCATTCATGTGTTATGCGGCCCATGAATGTGTTGGTTTTTTTCATTCTCACTTCATCACTTTTCTTTCCACATTTGTCTTCCACACACACACACACACACACACACACACACACACACACACACACACACACACACACACACACACACACACACACACACACACACACACACACACACACACACACACACACACACACACACACACACACACACACACACACACACATGCATGCTAGCAAACCACACACACCTTGAACATTAATATACAAACTTCATTTATTGACGTGTGCATTCACCCATCAAATCACAAGTCTGACAATCATCAGAAAAGAATGGCGGATGGTGTGTGTGTGTGTGTGTGTGTGTGTGTGTGTGTGTGTGTGTGTGTGTGTGTGTGTGTGTGTGTGTGTGTGTGTGTGTGTGTGTGTGTGTGTGTGTGTGTGTGTGTGTGTGTGTGTAGTGGCCCTGCTGTGTGACAGTGGGAGTAAACGCATTGAGGTGTGTGAACGAATTAATGTGAATCGTGACATGCTGCGAGGTTGATGCCTCGCTGTCAAGCACACGCACACACACACACACACACACACACACACACACACACACACACACACACACACACACACACACACACACACACACACACACACACACACACACACACACACACACACACACACACACACACACACACACACACACACACAAACACAGAGAAAGGTAAGTCAACACGCCAAGGAGAGGAGAAACCTGCTGGGTTTGTTTGTGTGTGTGTGTTTGTGTCTGAGAGAGTGTTAAACAAAAGACTGTGTTCATTTGCTTCTCTGTTTGTCTTGTTTGCGTGTGTGCTTGAACGTGTGTGTGTGTGTGTGTGTGTGTGTGTGTGTGTGTGTGTGTGTGTGTGTGTGTGTTTGTGTGTGTACTTGAGAATGTGTGATAGAGACAGAGGTTTAAGTTTGTTTGTGTTTGTTTGCATAGAGAGGATGACACGGAAAAAGCTGGCTGGTTTTTGTTTTTATTTGTTCTATTATTATTATTATTATTTTTTTTCATTGTTTTATTTTCAGTCTTTATTTGGTACACGTTGACTTCCCTTTCAGGCTGGTGAGCCGTGATCAGAGAATCAGTGCGTGATTTAGTTTTGTGCAATGCAAACGTTTTGCCAGCAGGGGTCACTGGTGATCACTGGATGTGAGGTTTGTAACCATGGAAGCGTTGCACTGCAAACCCATTGGGTGTGTTTATGAACACTGCAATATAATTGGGGGTGCATGCACGCACCCACAGACGCACACACAGACTCACGTACGCACGCAGACTGGCAGGCCGCGAGATGGTGACAGTGTATGAAGGTGAATATGTTGGTGGTGATTGTAAGATGACTACAGTGTTTGAATATTATGACGTGTGTGTGCACACTCTTTCATACATACACACACACACATACACACATTAACAAATCTCTTTCTGTATGTTCGAATAATATATGCATACATGAAAGGAGCACAATTGAATAGGCAAACACAGGCACACACA
>NC_085877.1:49157919-49162919 GCF_034702125.1 Engraulis encrasicolus
TACGTCTGGTACCTGTCCTCTGTGGAGCGATGTTGACCGGTAGGATTTTCACCGGTGTTCTGACAAACGGTCCAACATTGTAATTTTATCCTACGGTAGGATGTTCTGTCAGACATGTCTATAAAACGGTCCTACATCGCCAAAGATAGACGTCAGACATGTTTGTTCAACAACTTATAAGTTAAATCCTGATTTTTCCAAAAATGCCCTTCCTGCTTCCTCGCGTCAGATCAAACAAAGTCCAGACCATGAATGCGAAATGGAAATGGTAGTATTATGGGATGGTCAGCACCAGGCTAGTTTGCGCACCCCCTGAGTGAATATTTTGGTGTGCTGATGTCCGCGCAAGTATGGATTCACTGCTCATTCACTGCATATTAAGCACAGTTGTTTTTGGGGAATCCTCTTTTCCAATAGCCTTGGAATTAAACTACACTTCAGATGGACGCACCCCAGTTTGGGAAACCCTGCAATAGCCTATCTGTGACAAATGGTCTGACTACGGTGCCAGATCAACATTTTATTAGTATCAGAAAAAGCCAATCAGAGAGCCCCTCCTCCGTGCAGGCACGTAAAGGACACCTGTCATAGAGCTTGAAAGTGACATCACTTCCCCCGATTTCATGTGACCTCAACGGCGGTTTTAGCCGAAAACCGTAGCATGTAATCTAATGGCGGAATTAAAATGGTATTTCGATCCCCTTCGAGTTGTGCCACGAGCTCCACATATGTTGTTTCTGATATTTTTGTTACATTTTTCGTACCAACCCCTAAACTTTTTAGAAAGCTGTGTTTCTTCACATTTTTCATGCAGACGGCCTCGGAACAAAACATTGATACTTCTGCATGAATAATCTTTATCTAGCCTCTTAAACAGCATAATTGTAGCCCAGCGCATGTAATGACTGAGATCGGAAGATATTTACTCGCTACCATGTTGTTAGATGGTCAGCTTAGGTCCCATGAAATGCGGAACTAAGGGGCAGGACTTTCAAGCTCTATGGCTGCTAGCTCCACAAACACTTTCACATACAGTACATGCATTCACACACACGCTCACACACTGACGCGCACACACACTCACACTTTCCTACACGATACTCTGTGAAGCGACCTTGGGTGTTTTGAAAGGCGCTATATAAAACGAAAGTATTATTATTATTATTATTATTACACGTGCTATAGTTTGGGCACCGACCGCAATAGGGAAACAACAACGATTCACGAGGACGGCAGCATCCCAGATAGCTACCATACAAGGTGAAGGGCTACGACTACAGAGAGAGTAAAAGAGCATCATATTATTGTTCCAGAAAAGTTTGGGGAGAGTTCACCATTTTAGGCAGCCGTTAAGTTAGCAGTTTATAGCTTGCAGTTTGTTTCTTGCGTGCGTCCAGAAACGTGAGTACACTTCCGTGTTTGGTGTTTTTATGTTGTGTGGAGTATTATTAGGCAGAATATATGCTCAAACCTTGCTTCATTTAAATCGCGGTGGTGATTTGCTACCGCAAAATTTTGCGCGTATTACCTGCGAGGTTAAATGTTTATCTGCCGGCTGGATATATTGTATACACATGCTTATAGTGTTGATATATGTGTAAATTTGATGTTTGTGATCATTAGTTTAAAAGATTATGAAGGGAAACAGTGATGTGTGACATTATGACATTATGACTTGTGAAAGAACACTTTGTGTTTAGTTGATTGAAGGTCAGGCTATTCATATTTGTCTGTAACGCTATATGGATGCTAGTTTCTTATATCCTTAGGAGTAATCTTCTCTGTCATTTTGTTATTCCCTTTCAGAGCCAACACACACACACACACACACACACACACACACGCACACACACACACACACACACACACACACACAGAAACACACACACACACAAACAAAAACACACTATTACTGAGCATCTTCATGTTCATTCTTATCGATGCCTGTGTCCACAACTATCCTCCAAGAATTATTACCCATCACAGCAATACATCTGCCTCGTTCTCTCCTTTCTGTGCTTCCATTGTCTCTCATCCAAATATGAGTAACAGTACTGTTCAGTTATTATTCTGTCCCTCAGCAGAATTATGTCTTTTTGAACATCAAGTCATGCTTGTCATTTAGAAAAGAGTCATTTTTCCCTCCTGTGCAGTGTTGCCGATTTAGCAACTTTTGGGCACCTCTGGCGACAAAAAAAAAATCATCTAGCGACTTACAGACTTTCAGGCTCAATCTGGCCGAATCTAGTAGTTACTATTTCGCTTGTCTTGTGAGAGGCAAATCAGTCTCCCTACCCACGACACCACACAATGCATTTTCAGTGGTGGGTAGAGACAGAAGTGACACATGATGCACTACGGCTCCTTGGGATATGCATATGATAAATTTAAATGAGCACTAGCAGGCTGGCCGCACCGACTGCAGTGAATCCCGGGCCCTGCTGACAAAAAAAACCTCATCTAGCGCCTTAAGCGAGTTTTTGGTGCATCTGACGACTTTTTAAAACGCTCATTTTCAGTGACAAATTCGTCGTTTTTCCACATAATTCTGACACTGTGCCACCGTCAGAAGCGTTTCCCACGGTTAAGCAGGGCTGCAGATTAGCTCTGATCTCCAAACAGTAGCTAGCAAAGCCCATTTGTACTGTGGATGAAGGCATGTGGGCATGTTTTCTGTAGATCAGTGCGCCGTGCGTGACGTTTTGACGTCATAAGTAACGTCATGACGTCATCTAGCGACTTCTAGCAACTTTTCAGCAAGCCCATAGCGAGTTTGGCTGATTTTCGTTTGACAACACTGCTCCTGTGTCCCTCAGCAGAGAATGATTCTTCTCTATTCTAGAACAGCACTGCCATTTAGAACAGAACTGCCATTTAGACCGGAACTGCCATTTAGATCAGAACTGCCATTTAGATCAAAACTGTGATTTAGAACAGCACTGCCATTTAGAACAGAACTGTGATTTAGAACAGAACTGCCATTTAGATCAGAACTGCCATTTAGAACGGAACTGCCATTCAGAACAGAACTGCCATTTAGAACGGAACTGCCATTCAGAACAGAACTGCAATTTAGAACGGAACTGCAATTTAGAACAGAACTGTGGTTTAGAACAGAACTGTGATTTAGATCAGAACTGCCATTTAGATCAAAACTGTGATTTAGAACACAGTCATTCTTCTCTCCTTCTTGCCAGGGACACATCTGCCCGGAGATACAGGTGCTTACGTGCTCACACCAGCCGACTCAGGGACAGCTTCTTCCCTCAATGTATCAGACTGTTGAATTCAAAAACACCAACATAGGAAGAAATCCAGTCATCACATCTCCCCTTTTTCCAACCTGCGATTTTTTATTTTTATTACAAAAAATGCAGCTTTCAACTTTTTAAATATATATATTTTCCTACTTTTTTTTTGTTTGCCTTTTTAACATTCTTTTTAATCTTTTTTGGGACTCCCAGAGCAGGGAAGCTTTTCATTGTCTATATATGTTTCATATACATGTATATACACATGACAAATAAAATATCTTGTATCTTGTATCTATGCAAAACCAGCAAAGCAAAGTGAAGAGAGGGGCAAAATTCATATTCACATACACTAGTCTGCAGACTCAACTGCACAGTCACACTCAGATATACACACTGGGTTGCAAGTGAGCCTTTTTAAAAATGTTACTTCTGGAAATTCTTTATTTGGCACACAAACGCTTCTCTGTACCCACGGCCATGTGTGTGTGTGTGTGTGTGTGTGTGTGTGTGTGTGTGTGTGTGTGTGTGTGTGTGTGTGTGTGCACGTACAAATGTGTGTGTGGGAGTCCGTGTGTTCGTGCGTTTGTTCGTGTGTGTGTGTGTGTGTGTTCCTCAAGGCGTGTGTCATTAGTCTGACATGCACGGTGTGGAGTGGAGGAGACTGGCTGCTATTTTATACAAGCCAAAGGCAATGCTAAGTGATTTCTCTGTGTGTGTGTGTGTGTGTGTGTGTGTGTGTGTGTGTGTGTGTGTGTGTGTGTGTGTGTGTGTTTTTGCACAAACACACACACACATCAACTCACACAGCTAAAGGTGTGTGTGTGTGTGTGTGTGTGTGTGTGTGTGTGTGTGTGTGTGTGTGTGTGTGTGTGTGTGTTTCTGAGTCACAGTGCTAAATGTGTGTATTTGCCTACTAGCCAACTCTTTACCAGCCAATTAACTTCTGCTTTCATGTGCAAACGAGTAATAGTGTATGTGTGTGTGTGTGCGTGGCTGTGTGCTTACATGTCTGTGTGTGTGTGTGTGTGTGTGTGTGTGTGTGTGTGTGTGTGTGTGTGTGTGTCCACATGCATGCGTGTGTGCATGTGTTACATATTCTGTGTCTGTAAGCATTCATCTTACCTGTGTCCATTCCAGTACTGTGTCAAAATGCAAAGTCAAAGAGTTGGATGGAAATGGCATTTTTCAACTCCGATGAAAAATTAGATGTTCGTCAAGATCAAATGCAGGAAAATAATTACATATAATTGAGTATTTTTTTTTATTTATTTGAAGAATATGTTGTGTGACGTGCTCAAAGACATGAAGGGATTAGTTTGATCTGTGTATGTGTGTGTGTGTGTGTGTATGTGTGTGTGTGTGTGTGTGTGTGTGTGTGTGCTTTTATCATTGTGCATGTTATGAAGGATTTAGTGTCCAAAATGTCATCCGTGTGTGTGTACATCCCATAACATACCCTTCTAAATGTCAGCAGTGTTGCTAAAAGAAAATCAGCCAAACTTGCTATTGACTCACTGAAAAGTCGCTAGAAATCGCTAGATGACGTCGCGACGTTACGTATGACGTCATGGCGTCACACACAGCGCGCTGACAAAGAAGGTGGATCTAACAAGAAGCGTCATTTTGTTTCTTTTCCGGTATCCACTTTATGTTGGGTGAACGCCCCTTTAAGAGACCTTCGGTTAGGAGACCTACGGAGTCCTGAGATTGAGAATCAATGAAGTCCCCTTAGCGCTGTAGATGGCG
>NC_085877.1:49180419-49182919 GCF_034702125.1 Engraulis encrasicolus
TATTTTCAGGAGTTTACTTTATGCAATCATATATGAACGATTTCATGGTTTGTGCTAACTTAAGTTAGGTATTTTAGTTTGAGGATCACTTGTTTTTTTCTCACACTTTTTTTGGAGGGGGGGAACTATTGTATGTCATTTGTTTGAATTTTAAACGGGGAGGAAATGTCACTTTGCTGCCTGACATGGCAAAGATGACGACTTTTAAATAACTGGACCCATGGGTGTAGCTATCATATTCAAAAACAACGAAGAGTCTGGTTACACAGCTCTTCACAAGACCTTGTTGAGTATGACTGTCAACCACAGTGCAGCATCAACCTCTGTAACATGTCACAAATCGTATACCTCTACATCTCTCAATGTACAAAAACGAAAGTCAGATTCAGGTCACAGCCAGGTAGGAAAATGAAATGTTTGACTACCAACAGCAGGATTCTAACATTCAAAACAATGTCTGCTCTGTGGAGACGTGTAAGCCAATGCAGTTATGGACCTCCATACTGCGTCGTATGGAGGGAGGGGCGAGTACTGAAAGAATGCTCCATCCAGCTGAGTGGTGTTCTCACCAGGCTTTTTCAGCATCTCCTAGACTCTGGCTGCGCCCCTGACCAATGGAGGGAATCCACTATCATCCCCATCCCGAAGAAGTCAACTGCTAAATATCTCCAGGACTACAGACCAGTGGCATTAACATCTGTGCTGTGCAAGTGTATGGAGAGATTGATGTGTGGCCTTCTTTCCTCTATGGTGTCAGACCAGCTGGACCCACACCAGTTTGCCTACAGGGAATGCCGGTGTGGAGAATGCAAGCCTCTCACTTCTGTACACAGTAGCCAGGAACCTTGACTCAATACACCCACACACCTCCTCTGCATTCAACACTGTGCATATTGACACACTCCTCCAGCAGCTCTCCAACCTTCAGATCCATCCAGCACTTACCTAGTGTATTAAATGTTTTCTGCTGGACAGACCACAACAGGTATTTTTCAATGGGGTAAAATATGCTCATGACATTGCCTTAGTGGCACATATGTCTGACCCTGATGCTCCAACTCGCTACCTGGAGGTAGTTCACAACGGTGCGCCAAACTTTTGTAGAACTTTCCTTTGAGCTGAATGTCTCAAAGTCAAAGGAACTGGGGGCAGAGATATTAACTCTGTTCCAGCCACTCTCCATCCAAGGGCAGACAGTGGAGTAAGTGGAAGTTTTTAGGTACCTAGGCACCGAAATGGACACCTCCCTGTCTTTCTCACAGCACGTGGACTTGATATTTAAAAAAGCACAGCAATGCCTTCACCTACTCAGTAAACTCAGGACATTTCAAGTCAGCAAGGACATATAGTTATTAGTACCATTTCATACCTAGATACTCACTTAAGAACCTTGGCATGAGCTACAGTAACATACAGGAACTTTTGAAATGAAGCTGTACATGATTGTCTGTCAGATCAAATGGCGTGATCCACAACAATGATCAGTCATACTGAGACCCTCCTGTCATTCATTGGCTCATTCGGTCATGATTAATTTAACTGGCCTGGAGGAGCTCATAGGGCATATGGAGGTATGACCTCAATCTTAAATGGCAGGCCTGGCTCATGGACAGGCTATGGGTAGATTGCTTCATCACCCCAGCATTCATAGCTCACAGAATTGGCTCTTTCAACAACATTGTCTTCAACAGATGCTACCAGATGCTTCTGGTCAGCACCCTTATGCAAGTTGGATCACACCTGCTTGAAATACAGCATATCCCTGATGCTGCCATGGAGGATTTTCTTGCTGGATTGATGTTTAACGTCACTCATATGGTGCGACAGCACTGAGTGCAGATATGTTTGGAGACCAGACATGCATAAGGCAAGGTAAGGGAGTTGGAGATGAAAGGTATCTCAACACACCCTGATCAGGTTTCTGTGTGGATTCAGTCATGTGTAGTCTGTTCCCATTTGTCCCAGTCATTGAGTGAGATGGATACAGAAGCACTGGATAAAACAATGAAGCCCAAGATACACAAAGAGGATGGGGAGGGACAATGTTATGAGAAAACTCTAACTCACTCACCACAGACTCCACAACCCTCCACCACATTATCAGTGGGCAGGTGGCAGATGAAAAGGTCAATGTGCAAGATGCAGTGGAAATTGGACAAAGACATGAGCCAGTGGGATTTCATGCAACCATCTCAAATAAAGTTGTGACAATGAAAATAAAGACAAAAGGGTTTAAAGTCGAAAGAAAGATCATATATGCATGGTTTGCTCTGCTAATGGCATGCACCCAGAGAAAAGTAAAGTTGTCTACAGACTTTGACTATGAGCTGAATCCTGTCCCAGTTTCAATTATAGATGAAAATGGATGCCCAAGTCTACCATTGCCCAACGTATTGGTGTTCTTCTCAGCTTTCCTCACCTCATCCTTTCATGTTGCAATATACCCAACCAATAACAACATGTTACAAGAATCAAGGGGATGATGGTGAAGAAGAGACCA
>NC_085877.1:49192919-49195932 GCF_034702125.1 Engraulis encrasicolus
GTCCCCAATCTTTTCCAGCTTGTGGCCCACTTGAAATTTTAACAGAGGTTCGAGGCCCACCTCTGACCCAGGCTTGTACGAAATTCTGAATTGAATGAATTTCAATTCAAAGTAATGCCATAATAATACGAAGACTGGGTGGTGTCATTACCTTGAATTTCTTTGAATTTAATCTACACCGACCATTGAAAGTTCATAGAACACCACCACCTAGTGTTCGTATTATGGCATTACTTTGAATTGAAATTCTTTCAATTCGGAATTTCGTACAAGCTTGCTCTGACCCAATAAACACAATAAAACCCAAATAAATCAATCCTGTGTCACGGTACAGACAGATGCGGACCACAAATGCGTCACGTTTTGGGGTGTTTATTAAAGTTCAGGGGAAAGGGGATTGGGAGAAGGTGGTTTCCAGGGTTTGTAGTGGTTACCGGGCTGGCAGAGGTTCCAGAGGTTCCTGTGTGTGTGTGCCCCCCCGTCGGCAGAAGTGGCTCCTATGGAGATGATGGAAGACGACTCCGGACGGAAGAATCCTGGGGGGAACACACACACAACAGGGCAGAATGAATGGGGTGCAGGAGTACAGTTCAGGGCAATGCAGAAATCGAAGTCACAAGGAAGAAGGCAGGTCAGATTTACCGGGGTTGAGAATAGTTGGAGATCCAGAGGGCAAAGGCAGGTCGAGGTTAAGGGCAGAAGAGTAGACAGAGTCGGGGACAAAAGGCAGGTCGGGTTTCCGGGTCAGGAGAGCAGAGCAGAGCACAGGCAGGTCCGAGTTCAGGAGTCAGGAGAAGAGCTTAGACAAGCAGGTAAACAGGTGCAGGCTTCGCAGACGTTCTGACAAAGGTAGACTGAAAAACAGGGCTTTAAATACTGTTGGTGATGAGCAGGAAATGCAGTGCAGCTGGTGGGTTAATGAGAACAGATCAGAGCAGAGCAGAGCAGACACAGGTGAAGCTAATTAGACAGAGCAGAGTGAGTAGTGAGCAGAGAGGCAGATAATTGATCGCAATTAGAGAGAGTTACCAGGCCAGGTGAGAGAACCCATGACATCCTGATTATTGTTTTTTAGAAAATTACATCATGGCCCACTTGGAGTACCTTCAGGGTCATCCATTGGGCCACGGCCCACAGTTTGAGAATCAGTGACGCTGCTAGGGTATTTCTATGGGGGATATAGTTGGCCATATTCCTGATTGAGGCCAGAAGGTCAGGCCTCTGGCTACCCGGTCCAAGGACACTGCATTACAATTAGGTTACCTGGAGTACCTTAGAAGGACACATAAGCCCACTGGTCCTTAGAGGTGCATGTGTATTTTTTTTTTAGTAGTTCATTTCCAGAATCCATGCTGCCCCTTTTTTAGGGGGTCACAGAGGTACTGCAGGGGGTTGAGGATAGAAGGAACTATCTGAATAAAACTCTAAATATATACTTTTATACATCTGTTCAAATATATGGTTTTATAACCTATCTATACATTTGCTAATAAAAAAAACACTTCAGTGGGTAATATATGTACATGTATTTACTTTTCCTGTGATTTACATTTAAGTTTAGCAAAAACAAAACAAAAAATGCATTTGGAAAATAGGAGGTTGGGAGGTTGCAGAAATATCCTTAAGTCATAAAGGGGGTCCTAGCAGAATAAGTCTGGGAACCGCTGGCTTATGTTATCTTTGGGCAGTAATGGATAGGCAAGTTAGGGCTTAAAGGTTGCAGGTTTGACTACCGACCGGCTAGGTGGATAGGGGGGAGTAATTCACCAGTGCTCTCCACCATCCTCCTCTATGACTGAGGTACCCTGAGCATGGTACCATCCCGCCGCACTGCTCCCTTCGGCCGCCATTGGGGGATGCCCCCTTGCACGGGTGAGGCATCAATGCAGTTTCATTGTGTGCAGTGATACAACTGTGCTGTGGAGTGCTGTGTCACAATGCCACTGCCAGTTTCCTCCAGTTGGCAATTCATGAATTTTAGAGGGTTTTCCAAATGATGTCTTTGTGTATTGATTGACTCCCGGCGTATGCGGTTCTAGACAGGGGCCAGGGGTGGGCCAGGGCACTAAGAGAGTTGATTTGGCATCATTTGGACTTAAATGAACTCTTTAAGTGTTGAATTAACACCACACCATTTACTGTGCAGGGTCCAGAGTGGGCCAGGGCACCTGTTGTGGCCCCTGTGCTGGACAGCCAATGACTGTGATATGATATACATGTTTATATATTTCATATTCATAACATTAAAAATGTATTTCTTTTGCCAATTTATGTGCCCCCCTGAAAAAAAAAAAAGGCCCCACTCCCCTCCACCCGCCCCCTGGTAATTTTGTTCCAGAACCGCCCATACGGCTAGTAAATTGAGAGCACATGATTTAACACATTTTGTCCTGAGCCCTGGTTGGGAAAAGGTGCCCTCTGCCTATTAAATCATAAATATCTCAGCCTCCGATGAACATACAAATATTAAATTAGTCGCATTTAAAAGCTAGGACCGTCATTTTGCTTTAGAATGTGTTCATTCAGCTCTAACTTACCCACATTTTTAATAAAACAGCTGAAATCTCAAGAACCTGATGTTAATTAAACCAATGGTTTAAAATACTCACCCGGGCTAGGGTCAAAGGTCAAAGCATTTAGACATTTCTGTGCTGTTGATTTTTATTTTCATGTATAAAATGTTAGTTTTGTCGTCATTGTGGAGAAAAGTATTAATGTCAATAGAGAGGACAAACATGACACAGAGACAAGTGTGTGTGTGTGTGTGTGTGTGTGTGTGTGTGTGTGTGTGTGTGTGTGTGTGTGTGTGTGTGTGTGTGTGTGTGTGTGTGTGTGTGTGTGTGTGTGTGTGTGTGTGTGTGTGTGTGTGTGTGTGTGTGTGTGTGTGTGTGTGTGTGTGTGTGTGTGTACGTGCGTGCAAGCCTGTGTGTGTATGTGTTTGAGAGAGTGAGTGAGAGAGAGAGAGAGAGAGAGAGAGAGAGAGAGAGAGAGAGAGATGAGAGGAGGGAGAGAG
>NC_085877.1:49198532-49203532 GCF_034702125.1 Engraulis encrasicolus
GTACGTTTCGCTTGTCCTCGAGGCTACTTTCATTTCGATTCAGTTTTAGGATCTCGCCATGTCTGGGCAGCTGGCTTCGGCGTCTTTATTACACTTCAGGGGTTTTGCTGGTGCTACGTTTTTCTCTCTATCACTAAGCGCTCTGTCATACTATCACGTCGACTTCTGGTTCGGACGCCCGCAGGGATAGTAGTTTTAGGGAGGTTGGCAGCGCTGCTTTCTGTGGTCACATGTGCGTAAGTAAGCGAGGCTTGCCTCTCATCGTAGCTTAAAATGTATTGCTTTCATCAACCTTGGCTATAGGTTCTCAGTTTATAGTCACGCGTTTACTTTCTTCTTCTTTGTCTCGTTTCCCGTTGCCGCTGTTTTTTCTCCCCTCTGACTGCTTAAGTTAAATTGTGGAGTGCTCCCTGTAACGACTTACTAGTCGCGTTGCGTCCTCCTTGCCGACCTAGAAATATTCATAACTGACTCTTATGGTTGTCGTTTGACTGATCGCTCGTGCACTGGTCTGTAGCCTTCGTGGCGTGGTGGCAATGTGTTATGCGTCACGGTGCGTTATGTCTCCTAGAGTCGACGTTCGCCCTCTATTTTAGTCATGCAATTCACTCACGGGGTTCTCGTTCCTAAGAATCGGCTCGTCATCTCTATGGGAGTGGCTCATTGTTGACCTGCTACATTCTGTGTAATCCGTGTAGGCCTACCTATCTGTTTCCGGTGAGGTTGCCCACGCGGGGTCTTTGGAGTAGTGCTGGTGGAGTTATTCGCTGGCGCAGTGGCATTAGACCTACCCGATTAATGATGTGAACCAACTGGCTATATCTACAGAATGATTTTATTTATTGCAGACATGATCTTAGTGTATGGTCGGATTTTCCTCCTAGTTTTTATTTTCTGCTATTATTGTCTTGATTTTGATTTATTGCCTATTTTAGTTTGGCGATACTGTATTTCATGTTAATTCTTGTGCTTTCGCGTTTTTCTGTTGCCTTCACATCATATCGCGGTGTTGGGCCTTCATGGCCCTCGGTCCTCCTATTTAGACCTGGCTGCTGGCTCTTTGGTCAACTGCCTTCTTTGTTTATTCTTGAAATTACTTTTTGCATAACTAGTGGTTTATATCTATCATTTTCAGACGTGGGTATTCTGGCTCCTAGGTAAATTACTTTAAATGTTCATAGCCGTGGCTATAGCACACTCTGCTTTTCGCTCACGATTTAGAGTTGTTGCGCCGTGGTTTCGCATGCCAGCACCCACGTTTCTCTCTCTCCGTGTGGCATGCTAATTAGCTCTGCCCATTGCCGGGACTCAGTATGCTTCCGCGCAGTAGCCTAATCTGTGGGATTAACCACACATTAAAAGATGCGTTGATAATGGCCATGTCCTTTCGTTCTAGGTTCACTACTGGCGATTGCACGCTGCATGTTCCGAGTACTCAGCTGTCAGACTTATCGCATCCACGTTTGCAGCTGGAGCCCTTTCCACCAACGATGCATAGTATCGTATCTGTCCCTCTCTTTCCTCCGTCTCATAGGTTAATTCAATCAGAACTGCGCCGCTGCCTGGAGACCCACGCGACTCCGCTTTTAACTGCTTGGTGGTGCATGGCTTCCCGTGGCTCACTTAGTAGTTGCCATGCAAATGGGCCCGGGATTCTTTTGGGGGTATCAACAGGCCGTACAAAGCATTAACTAGCTACACCCTCGTCTACAATTTAAGGGCGCACCTATCTAAGTGCATTTTATTTCAAATTATTGCAATTGCTTAACATATGATCGCTTTTTCTTTCACGTGCCAAGCATGACTCTACTACTCCTCGTACAGTGAGTCATCCATCCGAAGTAGTAGGACGAAATTGATGAATTGACTATCTTTGATATGAGTATCCAACCCTTTAACCATGCACAAGTTCCAGTTAACCTCTCTGCTCTCGTAGGCATGCCCAGGCCCTCTACCGCACCAACGAGTCAACCGTTGCAATTTGTTCTCGCTGCTAATTTCACCCGTTCTCTGTTATCTCGTTGCTGTCTCATTCTCCTCTCTGTGTACATGCTGCATTCCAGTACAGTTAGCAAACCACAACGTCTGCCTAGTCGTGGCAAGGAAGGGAATGCTCGCCTAGCTATGGCAAACTGTCATTGTCGCTGACCGTAAACTCTATCTTTCCGTTCCAGGTGCTCAGATGGTCATGCTCGTCCACACGTTGGGGCCCATCGCTACCCATGTGCGTTTCCTTCCGACATGTATTTCCTTATTTATCACAGGTCAAAGGCCTGGTGCACTCTCAATACGTCATCAGAAGGCCTCAGGACGTCATTTGGGATCCGGTTTTATGCCAGTGACCCTGGTTACCCTAATTAATTTTCACTCATCACTATTCTTCCCCCATAAGGTAATCTAAGTCCGATACTCTCGGGACTGGCGTCATGGTTACTGTTGCACATCACTGTGCCTCTTTCGGTCCTCATGCTCTATACTGCACTATTTTTCCCCTTGATTCAACACTCTCAGTCCTCACCACCCACCGGCAGGTGCATGTTTCTGGTCTTTAACTCCAAGACCTGAAATTCCAATACGCCTTCAATTCGTATGATGTTAGGCATTCAATTCTGTGCGCGCAGCAGGGATCCAGGTCACCCAAGGTAATCTCTGCACCTCTATTTACCTCTTAAAAGTCATAGCCTAATCCATGCCCAACGCGACTGACTCACGCTACCCATCACCCTCGGTGTCTTGCACACGCTCATCATATCACTGCGGTGGCCCGTTTTCTCCCTGCCGATGTCCTAAAGCTCAAGCTCACTCCGTAACGGCCTATAAGGTATCCTCCCTCTCAGGCGTTGGTGTTGGCTCTCGTCCCGGTAACCATTCATGCGCGCACGTTGCGCCATTTAGCCCTCATTACGCACTACTCTCTAGCAGTCGATAAGGTAACCCCCCGTCACGTAGAGGTTGGTTTTGGCTCCCGGCACGGTAACCGTTCACACGCGCTCGCCGCGCCACTTAGCGCTTATCACGCACCTTTCTCTGTGAGAGCATGTCCCTGCCTTATTTTCTTTCTGTTTACATGTTTGTCAATGTCCCTACATGTTTATGCCCACGTGAGGCAAGTCACTGCTAACTTAGTGCACGCGCACGCAGCGCCGATTAGATTAGTCTGTCTATGCTCCCCATGAGAGCGCCTGTCTGCCTTGTTCGTTACTTTCCTCCTGTGTCGTATGTCAATGTCCCTACATGTTTATGCCCACGTGAGGCAAGTCACTGCTGCTTAGTGCACGCGCACGCAGCGCCGATTAGAGTTTATCTGTCATTGCTCCACGTGAGAGCGCCTGTCTGCCTTGTTCGTCCTGTGTCGTATGTCAACGTCCCTACATGTTTATGCCCACGTGAGGCAAGTCACTGCTACCTTAGTGCACGCGCATGCAGCGCCGATTAGAGTTAGTCTGTCTATGCTCCCCATGGGAGCGCCTGTCTGCCTTGTTCGTTACTTTCCTCCTGTGTCGTATGTCAATGTCCCTACATGTTTATGCCCACGTGAGGCAAGTCACTGCTAACTTAGTGCACGCGCATGCAGCGCCGATTAGAGTTAGTCTGTCAATGCTCCCCATCGGAGAGCCTGTCTGCCTTGTTCGTTAATTTCCTCCTGTGTCGTATGTCAATGTCCCTACATGTTTATGCCCACGTGAGGCAAGTCACTGCTGCCTTGTGCATGCGCACGCAGCGCCGATTAGAGTTTATCTGTCATTGCTCCACGTGAGAGCGCCTGTCTGCCTTGTTCGTCCTGTGTCGTATGTCTACGTCCCTACATGTTTATGCCCACGTGAGGCAAGTCACTGCTACCTTAGTGCACGCGCATGCAGCGCCGATTAGAGTTAGTCTGTCAATGCTCCCCATGGGAGCGCCTGTCTGCCCTGTTCGTTTCTTTCCTCCTGTGTCGTATGTCAATGTCCCTACATGTTTATGCCCACGTGAGGCAAGTCACTGCTAACTTAGTGCACGCGCATGCAGCGCCGATTAGAGTTAGTCTGTCAATGCTCCCCATCGGAGAGCCTGTCTGCCTTGTTCGTTAATTTCCTCCTGTGTCGTATGTCAACGTCCCTACATGTTTATGCCCACGTGAGGCAAGTCACTGCTGTCTTGTGCATGCGCACGCAGCGCCGATTGGAGTTAAGCTGTCAATGCTCCCCGTGAGAGCGCCTGTCTGCCTTGTTCGTTATTTTCCCCTGTGTTGTACGTCAAATTCCCTAAATGTTTTACTGCCCACGTGAGGCCAGTCACTGCTACCTTGGTGGGCACGCGCACTCTGCGCCGACTAGAATTTCTCTGCACAGCTCTCGTGAGAGCGCCCCTCTGCTCTGTCAGCCGTTTCCTGTTCTGTAAACCTGTGTCCTGTCTTTTCCTGCCCCCGTGCGGTGCATTCGAGTAATCGCTCCTCATAACGGAGCCCGAGACTCTGCACTCTGTTTCAGCGCTCTACGAGAGTGCCACGTATTGCCTGCACTCCGCTAAACTCTGTCTGTCTGCTGCTGTCCGCCTGTCTGCCTTGTTCGTTATTTTCTTTCTGCTCTACAGGTCTGTCTATCTATTTCTCTGCCCCTGAGGGGCTCAATCACTGCTTCTTAGTAGACACGCGCACGCTGCGCCGATTAGAGTCTCTCCCTGCCCCCGTGTGGCGCATTCGTGTAAATGCTCCTTATAACGGAGCCCGCGCCTTGCTGGTGCGTTACTAGCTCAAGCTCATGCGGCCCAGCTGTAGCATTATATGCCACAATCGGGTGCTTCTTTACAATTCACAAGCAATCACAGCGGTACCTACTAGTTATGGCCGAAAGTACTCTATTTCACGTTTTCGAAATGTGGCCATGCAAATTCTTATCGAATAGCCTTATTACAAGTGTGCCACTCTCCGTGAGGGCCCTTGCTTCGTGTTTACATGTACTGCCCTCCGTGAGGGCGCCCTGTATAAGTGCATAAGTGCCCTGCATAAGTGCCCAAGCTGC
>NC_085877.1:49208532-49211032 GCF_034702125.1 Engraulis encrasicolus
CTGGAGGCATCATCTGCTGGGTTGTGCTTACCCTCAATGAACTTCCATTGCTGAATGTTGGTGTTCTCTCTGATGAAGGCAACTCTGACTGTTTGCAACAAAGGTGTGGAACCTGGCACTGTCGCTGGCTATGTACTTCAGTACAGCTTGGCTGTCAACCCAAAACATGGAGGTTTGTAGGGGGAGATGTAATTCAGCTCTCAGTAGCCTGTCCACTTTAACAGACAGTACTGCTGCTGCTAATTCTAGCCTTGGGATTGTGAGCTGCTTTAAGGGGGCAACCCTTGCTTTTCCCATTAGGAAACACACATGTATCCCACCCTGGTCATTGGTCATTCTCAAATAACTCACCACCCCATACCCAAGCTCACTGGCATCGGCAAAGTGGTGCAGTTGGATGGTTACTGGTTTTCCAAAGCTGGGCGGTTTGATACAGCGTGGGACATTGAAGCTGACTAGTTTTGGGAGATCTTCAACCCAGTCAGTCCACTGTTTAGACTGGCCTGGGGATATTGGTTCATCCCATCCGCAGCCCTGCTTACAGAGCTGTTGTAACAGTTGCTTGGCCGGGAGAGTGAGAGGTGCCAGGATACCCAGCGGGTCGTACACGGAACTCACCATTGACAGAATTCCTCTCCGTGTGTGTGGCTTCTGAGGAACGACAATGTTGAACCTGAAGTCATCACCTTCCACACTCCACTGTAGTCCAAGCGCCCGGTCCACTGGTAATTGGTCCTTGTCGAGATCTAAGGATCTGATGTCTTTTCCTCTTTCCTCTTCTTTTATGCTTGACAGCACATCTCTGTTGTTGCTCACCCATTTTGTAAGCTGGAATCCTCCTTTGCTGCATAGTTCAACCAGGTCTGTTGTTAACTGCATGGCATCCTGTACTGTAGGCAGAGAGGTCAAGCAGTCGTCAACATAAAAATTATTCATTATTGTGTTTGTCACCTGTGGTCTCATGTGGAGATTCTCCTCTGCTGTTCTCCGCAGGGCAAAGCTGGCACAGCTTGGGGAGGAAGTGGCTCCAAACAAGTGTACGAGCATGCGATGGTCTACTGGATCTTGTTCTATGTTCCCATCTCTCCACCACAGGAACCGCAGGAAGTCTGTGTCTGACTTGGTTACCCTGACTTGATGAAACATGGATTTAATGTCTGCCATTAGAGCAATGGGCTCTTGTCTGAATCTAAGCAGAACACCAATCAATGAGTTGGTCAGATCAGGGCCTTGCAAAAGTTCTGAGTTTAGGGACTGAGTGTGTTTTTCTTGGGGTGGTATACACCATGATGCGGTATATACCAGGTTCGTCCTTCTACTCCTTCTAGCTCTTCCTGTGGGACCACTTCAGCATATCCTTGAGCTATGACATCATTGAGGAAGGCAGAATACTCATCATGAAACATTTCATTTTTCTTCAGTTTCCTTTTCAGGCTTTGGAGGCGCTGTAGGGCAATGGGACGATTATTGGGCAACTTGACATCATCATCCTTGAAGGGTAAGTCTAGTGTATAGTGGCCATCTATGAGTGACACAGATTTGTTTGCAATTTCTAGGAACTTTTTGTCCTCAATGGAGTGCTCACGCTTTTCGTCAGCAGTCTTTTCATTGAATTCCTGATTGTATTGACTGATCAACAACTTTTCAAGATTTGCAACAGAGATCCTGTTCACTGCTGCAGATTGACAGTCATCATCTATGGCGGACTTGCCATGTCTTAGTGGCCCGTTAACCACCCATCCCACAGCAATTTTTAGTGCATATGGCCCCTCCCCCTGACTGTTTATTACCTCCCAGGGCTCTATGATCTTGGAGGCATTGGTTCCTATCAGCAGTTCAATTCTGCTGTCTATCACTGGGATGTTGACCTTTTCCAGGTAAGGCCATCTGGCGAGATCCTGCTTTGTGGGGATATTTTCAGAGGTTACAGGCATCTCTTTTTGTGTGAAAACATCAGGTAAGGGAATGAAATTGTTTTCTTCAAGACCAGAAATTTCTAAGCCTGAGATCACATAAGTTGGCACAGATGTCTCGTGACTCATTGTTTGTAGCAGTATGTTTGTTTTTCTTCCCTTAACATTCAGCTGTGACATCAGCCGCTCAGTACAAAAGGTAGCTGAGCTACCTGGGTCAATGAATGCATATGCTGTTATGACCTTTTCTCCTCTGCCTGCCTTTACCTTCACAGGGAGCACTGAGAGCACGTTACCGGCCCCAGTACCGGCCCCAATGTGCCCACACTCTTTGGGCTGTGCATCAGCAGGAAGTACATCTTCTGATGGGACAGACCTTTGTTGTTGTTGTTTTGTTTCAATGTGCAGGACACTTGGGTGCTGTTTGGAACATACTGTGCAGGTAAGTTTTTGTTTGCAGTGTTTGCTGAGGTGACCTTGATGTAGACAGCCAAAGCAGATCCCTTTTTCCTTTAAGAAATCTATCTTCTCTCTGTGTCTCTTTTTCATCAATGCATCACAGCAGTCGAGTGTATGATTGGAGCTAC
>NC_085877.1:49236032-49238532 GCF_034702125.1 Engraulis encrasicolus
AACACTTAGAGAGTTGATTTTGGCATCATTTGGACTTAAATGAACTCTGTAAGTGTTGAATGAACACCACACCATTTACTGTGCAGGGTCCAGGGTGGCACAAGGGCCCTTGTAGATTTCCTCCTGGCCCCTGTTGTGGCCCCTGTGCTGAACAGCCAATGACCACGACGTGATATACATAATTTTGTATTTTACATATTCATTACATTTAAAATGTATCTCTTTTTCCAATTTATGTGCCCCCCTGAAAAAAATAAAGGCCCCACTCCCCTCCACCCGCCCCCTGGTAGTTTTGGTCCAGAACCACCCATACGGCTTGTAAATTGAGAGCACATGCTTTAACACATTTTGTCCTAAGCCGGGGTTGGGAAAGGGTACCCTCTGCCTATTAACACATTTTGTCCTAAGCCCTGGTTGGGAAAGGGTGGCCTCTGCCTATTAAATCCTTAAAATTTCAGCCTCCGAAGCACACACAAACGAAAAAATTAAATGAGTTGCATTTAAAAGCTAGGACCGTCATTTTGCTTTAGAATGTGTTCATTCAGCTCTACCTTACCAACATTTTTAATAAAACAGCTGAAATCTCAAGAACCTGATGTTAATTAAACCAATGGTTTAAAATACTCACCCGGGCTAGGGTCAAAGGTCAAAGCATTTAGACATTTCTGTGCTGTTGATTTTTATTTACACGTATAAAATGTTTTTTTTTTTTTGTCATTGTGGAGAAAAATATTAATGTCAATAGAGAGCAGGACAAACATAACACAGAGACAAGTGTGTGTGTGTGTGTGTGTGTGTGTGTGTGTGTGTGTGTGTGTGTGTGTGTGTGTGTGTGTGTGTGTGTGTGTGTGTGTGTGTGTGTGTGTGTGTGTGTGTGTGTGTGTGTACATGCGTGCAAGCCTGTGTGTGTGTATGTGTTTGAGAGAGGGAGAGAGAGAGAGAGAGAGAGAGAGTGAGAGAGAGAGAGAGAGAGAGTGAGAGAGAGAGAGAGAGAGAAAGAGAGAGAGGGATAAAGAGATACCGTATCATTGTTCCTATCTGGGTTGTGAGCGGTAACAAACTACATGTGGAGCATTGCCAAGAATAGACACGGGAGTGGGAACACTGCCATATGCTCCACACACAGTCTTTAGTGTGTATGTGTGTGTGTGAGAGAGAGTTTGTGTGTGTGTGTGTGTGTGTGTGTGTGTGTGTGTGTGTGTGTGTGTGTGTGTGTGTGTGTGTGTGTGTGTGTGTGTGTGTGTGTGTGTGTGTGTGTGTGTGTGTGTGCGCGCACGTGTGTGTGTTTGTGTGTGTGTGTGTGTGTTTGTGTGTGTGTGTGTGTGTGTTTGTGTGTATGTGTGTGTGTGTGTGTGTGTGTGTGTGTGTGTGTGTGTGTGTGTGTGGGTTACACTTTACTTTACGGATCGCTAATAAGGTGTTAATTTCATACTAATTTCTCAGTAATTTCAGTCTAATTTTATGGTAATAACTGCTTGTTATTAGTAATAACAGCAAAATAACCATATGGTTTCCAGTGCAATTACACTATAATTTCTCATTAATAAGAGCAAAAATAACCATACAGTTTCCAGTGCAATTATGCTGTAGTTTCTAGTTAATAGTAGGCTAATGGAAACAGCTACTGTGTCATCATAGTAGTTAGGTGGTAGGTATGCCAGTAACTAAACGGTATCAGCCGAAGTAGTTTCATACTAATTAGGCCACATCAGGGCCGTAATGTGCAATATTTCCTCTTCCTATGTTATTGCATAGAAACGACCACCCAAGCATCCTTGTATTATTTCTGCTTAATTACCTTGTAAACAATTGAGTAGTTATATGGAAATAAGATAGAATCAGGGCCTTAAAATGCATTATCACCTATTCCACTCAATTTTATGGAAATTACATATTTTCATGGTCTTAAAATGTCTTATTTCTTATTTCCACTCAATTACTTAGTTATTATCATTTTTAATACAATATAGACTAGCCTACTATGAAGTGATTCAAGTACACAGACAAACACATTGTGTGCAAAACTTTGTTTATTTTTCCAATCAGTTATGAGATTCATGTTCACTGATGTGAGGTTGTCAATCTGCCACCATCCAGAGGAAGTCCTGTGAACACAAACAAACAAACAGAGAAGTCAACTGCAAGACCGGTTTCACCACGTTTATTTTTTTATGTTATCAATTCACCATCGCTAAATTTGCTTCTGAAATGCAGTACCATGTTAAATGCACGTTGTAAATCTTCCTCAGGCTGACATCGTTGCTGATTTACAAAGGCAAACTCTAGCTAGCACCTAGCTTCAGTCATTGAAAACATGGTGGGCAGAGCTAGCTAGAACTAGTGGTTTCCATGTACCTCTGTAGGCTATGCCATTTCAGCACAAACACGGCTGATAAGACGTGTTTGCAGTGTATACAGTTAAAATCCTTCAATGCTCAGAGACAAAATGAAAGCAGGTTAAAGCTAGAACTACATTAAAAGTTCGTTGTCGGGAAGCTTA
>NC_085877.1:49248532-49251032 GCF_034702125.1 Engraulis encrasicolus
GGTTCGACGTACACTATCATGACAAAGACAAAAAAACAATATAAAATCTGTGGCTAGATGAATACCGGAATGGCTAGTGACTCGGTAAAACCACTAGCCACAGTGGCTGGTGGGTGAAAAAGCCATGGTGTGTGTGTGTGTGTGTGTGTGTGTGTGTGTGTGTGTGTGTGTGTGTGTGTGTGTGTGTGTGTGTTTGTTTGTGTGTGTGTGTTTGTGTGTTTGTGTGTGTGTGTGTGTGTGTGTGTGTGTGTGTGTGTGTGTGTGTGTGCGTGCGTGTGTGTGTGTGTGTGTGTGTGTGTGTGTGTGTGTGTGTGTGTGTGTGTGTTTGTCACCATCCGGGCTCATCTGTGTTGATGTGCTGAAGTTGGAGTCAGTCCCCACTACATTAGAAACTCCTGTCCTCTCAAGGGTAATTGGACACACACACACACACACACACACACACACACACACACACACACACACACACACACACACACACACACACACACACACACACACACACACACATACACACACACACACAAACACACACACACACACACACACCACACACACACACACACACACACACACACACACACACACACACACACACACACTCACACACACAAAGGAGTGGCCAAATTGTCTGGCTGTCCACTCTTATTTGGCACTGACTGGCCAGGTGACCTACCGCTGATGGACACACACACACACACACACACACACACACACACACACACACACACACACACACACACACACACACACACACACACACACACACACACACACACACGAACACACACACAGTGACAGTGCTCATTGGTGCTGATGGAGTGTAGTCCATGTTACCAGACCTGTTCAACCATATATAGCTCACTGTAATAATATCCATATAAAGCTCACTGTAATAATAACCATATATAGCTCACTGTAATAATAACCATATATAGCTCACTGTAATAATAACCATACTGTATATAGCTCACTGTTACATGCATGTGACGTCATCAATGCATTTTTTAGTTTATTTTTTTTCAGTCTTGTAAGCACACTCCTTCACCTTGTTCCCAAATGATCAGCAGCTGTAATAACTAGAGATGCACCGGATCCTGGTTTTTAGGATCCTGCCGGATACCGGATCCACTGCTTAAGATCCTGCCGCATCCGGAACCGGATACCGGATCCTACAAAAGGGTTGAAACATATAGTCTACACGCAGATGCTGTGAAAAACCCTATTATCCTGCCGGATCCGGGACCGGAACCGGATCCGGTGCATCTCTAGTAATAACAGCAAATGGTGGACTATACAATATTGAATGGGATGGCGGTTCATATGTAAGTCAAGGCAGATTAGTAAATGCTTTTGGCAATACTACACAAGTCATCATATGTATTCCAATACTGTACTGTACTATCCACTCCCACAGACTATGTATATGTATATTTAGAATATGATTTCCATCGCATATGGCTCAATTTTACAGGCATAATACACACACACACACACACACACACACACACACACACACACACACACACACACACACACACACACACACACACACACACACACACACACACACACACACACACACACACACACACACACACACACACACCTTCCTGTCCTCCTGTTGAGCCAGTGGCTTGCCATCACTCCTTCACTCTCACTTTATATGTACCGAGTCTCACACACACTCTGCCCCTCAGCTCAGTAACCACTTACCCCACAGCAGTGGTTCCCAACCTTTTTCTTCAGGGACCCATGTTTTTACTATTGTAAACTTTGGTGACCCAACCGCACGAGCGTCACAAGACGCCCTCTGTTTCCTGCGAAAACTCATTTTAGTTATTTTATTCCTCAATTTGTCTTTGAGTCAAAATATAGAAAAAATGTTTGACTTAGCAAATGCTTGATGTGTTGCTTCTATGCATGGATTTATTAGTTAAATGCTTTGTCATTTCAATTCAACATGGGCTATATGGTATTTAAAATTAAACCCCTTAAAGGCAAGAGGGCTCCACGACCCTCTGTGGATGGTGGTGGCGACCCATAAGTTGGGTCCCGACCCACATGTTGGGAACCACTGCCCTACACTACACTTCTGAACATACTACACTACACTATATTATACCTGGAATTCCACTCTGCCGTTGCTTGTCGCGGTTCAGCCTAATCCACCGGGATTTACTATATACTGGGTGACCGCGATTTCCTCGGGTTACTGTTGTTGCTGGAACGACATCGCAAAGTTGATCCTGGATGAACATCTGGCTTGAGTGGTTATCTATGTCAGATTTCGCGCCAGTAACGTCTTCTGTAGCCTACAGTATGTATTTAAGATCAGTTATGCAGAAGTGCCATGCTGTTACAAAATACAATTATTCACTGACAGGTTAAGTTTAGGAATATGTTTTGGTAAAGGCATAATTTGGCATCCTATTGTTAGGTTGGTGCACAAATTTTCACTGACAGGTTATGTTTAGGAATTAGTTTTGGTTTAGGCACA
>NC_085877.1:49306032-49311032 GCF_034702125.1 Engraulis encrasicolus
GGTGGGTTGAAGTGCCATATGCAGCCCTCTTGACTGATGTACCCTTGGACATTGGGTTCTTGCATCACTTCTCTGAATCCTAATTCCTTCCTTGAAGTTTGTGCCACAATCAGAGTGAAAGGTCTTGGCTGGGCCCCTGATGGCAAAAAGTCTGCGGATGGCATTAATGCAACTTGAACTGTCCATAGACTCTATGAGTTCGATGTGGATGGCTCGTGTGCTCATGCAGGTGAACAGAATTGTCCAGCGCTTACTTTGGGCCATCCCTCCTCTGGTTCGCCGAGCGGTCACATTCCAAGGCCCGAAAACATCAAGTCCGACGTGAGTAAATGGAGGCGCCACACAGAGTCGTTCTTTAGGAAGGTCTGCCATCTTCTGCTTCTCTGTGACACCACGGAGTTTCCTGCAGGTGATGCATTTGTGCAGCACCTTATTAATGTGTCTCCTCCCACCTACAAGCCACAATCCTGCAGCACATATGGCTCCTTCAGTGAAGAGACGGCCTTGGTGGCGTACTCGATCATGGTGATGACGAATCAGGAGTAGAGAGATGTGGTGGCCACCAGGTAAAATAAGTGGGCGCTTTTCATTGTCTCCAACCTCAGCAGTCTACCACCAACTCTAAGCATGTCTTCTCCATCTAAGATGGGATTCAACTTTGTGAGAGGACTGTTCTTAGGCAGGGTGCTTCTTTGAGATAATGCTCTGAGCTCTTCAGGAAAGGCCGCTCTTTGAACAGACTGAATGATGATGTTGCTTGCCTGCAGCAGCTCTTCGGCTGTCGGAGGTTGAACACAGTGATGCCATCCTTTGCATGTCATGTCGTTCAGACTTGCAGACTTGAAAGCACGAGCCACATGGATAAGTGAAGCAACTGCTCTCAGGAGTACAGACCATTTTGAAAATCTTTCGAAGCGTTAGTTGTTGTGGACTGACTTGGGTGATGTACACGCCTACCTCTGGACGGACTTCAGCGTCGTGGTCTGGGTCGATCAGTTGAAAGGTGACTTGTGTGGTGGTCATGCTTGTGTCATGTTGTCTGCATAGAAAGGTTGGTCCTGTCAGCCAAGAAGTGTTTGCTAGTTGCAGTGCTGACACTGCTCTTGATGCAAAGTCTGCAGGGTTGTGCTGTGTGGGCACATAATGCCATTGCTCTGGAGTGGTGAACTGTCTAATGCGTTGTACTCTGTTGTGCACGTTTTGTTTCATTGTAGATGTATCCTAACACAACCTTACTATCACAGAAGAAATGTACGGAGTCTGGTTCAAAGTCAATCTCATCCAGAACAAATTCTGTGATTTCGACGGCGAGCACTGCTGCGCACAATTCTAGTCTGGGTATTGTGAGGTTTGCTTTGGGAGCTAACTTTGCCTTTCCTAGAATGAATCCAAGCTGGCAGGCTCCATCCTCATTTGTGGTTTTGAGGTAGATGACAGCGCCGATGGCTTTCGTGGAAGCGTCTGAAAATATGTAGATCTCCTTTCTTTTGGCCTTTGACAGTGACTGTGTTGCATATGTGCGAGGGATTTGAAGTTGTTCAAGGGCTTTTAGTGAATCACGCCATGACTCCCACTCCATTCTTTTGTTCTCGGGCAATGGTGAGTCCCACTCGATGCTGTTCACTGAGAGTTCTCTGAGTAGAAGTTTGCCTTGTATTGTCACAGGGGCTGCAAAGCCAAGTGGGTCATACAGGCTATTCACAGTTGATAGTACACCACATCTTGTGAATGGTTTGTCGTCGTCCGCCACCTGGAAGCTGAATGTATCGGAGGTGATTTCCCAGGTGAGCCCCAGACTTCTCTGTATGTGTGGTGTGTCTTCCTCCAGATCAAGGTCTTTGATATTTTCGGCGTGGTCTTCTTTGGGGAAGGCTTTCAGAACATTGACGCTGTTCGAGGCTATCTTGTGCAACCGCAGATTGGATTTAGACAGTAGGGACTGTGTTGTCTGGAGAAGACGTATGGCCTCTGCTTCTGTGGGCAGGGAGATGAGCCCATCATCCACATAAAAGTTGCGTTCAATGACGCGTCTGGTGGCACTGCTATGCTCCTGTTCGGACTGTTGTGCAGCTCGCCTCAGACAGTACGTTGCCACAGCAGGAGAGGGCCTATTACCAAAGACGTGGACTTTCATGCGGTATTCTACTATGTCTTTTGTGGGGTCGTTGTCCCGGTGCCACAAGAACCTCAGATAGTCTCTGTGGTCTGGCCTCACCACGAAACAGTGGAACATCTGCTGAACGTCTGCTGTTATGGCCACCAACTCTTTCCTGAAACGGATCAAGACTCCCATCAGGCTGTTGTTTAAGTCTGGTCCACTGAGTAGAACATCATTCAAAGACACGCCATGGTGTTGAGCGCTGGAGTCGAAAACTACTCTGATTTGGTTGGGCTTTTTGGGGTGGTACACTCCAAAGGATGGTAAGTACCAACATTCTTGTTCGTTGTGGAGTTGTGGTGCAAGCTCAGCGTGATCGTTATCGAGTATTTTTTGCATGAAACCTATGAATTGTTCTTTCATTTGGGGTTTCTTTTCCAAGGTGCGGCGCAAGGAGGAGAGGCGACTGAGAGCCTGATCTTTGTTGTTAGGGAGGTGAGGGCGTGGATGTCTGAAAGGCAGAGGTGCGACCCAGCTGTTGGACTCATCTTTGTACACATGTTTGTTCATAATGTTCAGAAATTTCTCATCTTCCATGGATATAGCGAGTTTGTTGTCATTTTTTGTCTCTTGAAAAACTAAACTTCCCATTGTCTTTTCTTTTGCGTTCCTTGTAGGTGTGTTTGGCAGTTCTTTAATTTGTAGGTGACTGGGACACGGAGTTAGGAGTGAAGGGCGCCCGTTGTCTAGCATGTGAGTCTTTGCACAGTGCACTTTTGGTTTGTGCGCACTCCCAAGGCATACCTCGCCGACCAAGACCCAGCCCAGATCCAGCCTCTGGGCAAAAGGGGCATTGTTAGGGCCATTGATGTGTTGTCTGACTTTGTGCACTCTAAGCACGTCTCTGCCTAGCAGCAGCAGGATTTGTGCATTAGGGTCTAGCTGTGGGATTTATGATGCGATGGGCCTAAGGTGTGGATGTTGCATGGCGACCTCTGGTGTGGGTATTTCAGCTCTGTTGTCTGGTACTGTATTTCGTTGCATTCGATGAGGGTTGGGAGTGAGAGGCTGTCACTACCACTGAGTGATTCAATGCAGAAGCCGTCGGCTCTCCTACCACGGGTTTCCACTATGCCGGCACATGTTTTTAGAGAGTATGGAGTTTCGTTGTTGGTGATGTTGAAGAGATTGAAAAACTCTGACCTTGCCAGGGATCTGTTGCTCTGGTCATCGAGCATAGCGTACATCTTCACGGCCTTTTCGGGTTTCCCTTGCGGATAGACGTTGACGAGGCAGATCTTCGCGCATGACTTGCCTGCATGGCCCTCTCCGCAGATCTTTGTGCAGTTGGCGTTGACCTCCGATGGTTGCGCCAGTTCGTCTCTCTCCCCGCCGTCCGTTTCGGCCACCTCGGAGCGCATTGTTGACCAGGGCGGTGGACCTGGATGTAGGGCACTGACATGGGCATTACTTCCACATTCGACACACCTTGGGGTGACTCTGCACTGTTTTGCGAGATGGGCATCTGAAGCGCAGCACCTAAAACATATCCCCTGCTCTTTTAAATAGGCCTTTCTTTCTTGTAGTGATTTTAGTCTGAAACCTCTGCATTTGAAAAGGGGGTGTGGTTTGTTGTGCATGGGGCAGTGCGTGGCCACGTCACCTTGCCAACTGCTTTCAGCTTCATGGTTAGTGTCGGAGTCTATGTCAGTTTTGTGAACTGTCACGGCCATTTTACTTTTTGCTTTTGGTGTGGGGCTGTTGTCTGAGCTGGTGTTGAGCTGCACAAAGCATGGGTCGTTCCTTACTTTTGCATTATAGCAGACAAAGTCAGTAAAATACGAAAAGGGGGGGTATGTGACCTTGTGTGTCGCCTTGAATCTAGAGCCTTCATAAATCCATTTTTCTTGCAGTCCGAATGGCAATTTCTCTACAATGGGATTTATGCCGCGTGCTGTGTCTAACACTAGGAGCCCAGGAAGGTACCCATCCTCTTTGGCCGAAAGCAACTCCATGAGGAGATCTCCCAGGTCTCTAAGCTTAGAGTAGTCTTTGCTTGTGATTTTTGGGAAGTTGTCAAGTTTTGTCAGAAGAGCTTGCTCAATAGCTTCTGGGGAGCAATAGATCTCATTAAGCCGTGCCCAAACCATCTGTAAAGCTGCGTTGGGGTTCCCTATGTGGACGGCCCTAAGCCTTCTTACATAACTAGATGATTCTTTGCCAAGCCATTTGGTCAGTAGGTCGAGCTCCTCACTGGCAGACAAGTTTAGGTCATTAATGGCGTTCAGGAAGGAGGATCTCCACGCCCTGTAAGACTCTGGACTGTCATCGAATTCGGTTAGGCCTGTACTGACCATTTCCCTGCGCGCCAAATATCTGGCCATATTGAACAGTTCATCGGGTGGATGTGATGATGCAGGTGAATTTGGGGGGTACTGTTCACATGTCACTGGTTGACTGGTAGGCCTATAGTGCTGGTTATTATGGGCCATGGGCGTCGCTGAGTAAAGGCTGTGCTGCTGGCGGCTATATGGCTCTTGTCTGTGAACGAGTGTTGGCATTGAGGGGCATAGGCTTGGTGTTTGAAGAGGAGGCTGTGCATTTTTTGATGGTATTTGGGAGTGCTGTGATTGGTAAAAGCCTACAGCATTTTCTGGTGAAAATAGATATTCCACTGCTGGTAGATATTCATTTTCTATGACTGCTACTGGCACTGTGCGTTGATTTTCTATGATTGACTCTGGCTTAACGGTTGTCACCGGCAAGGCGTCTACATAGTCTCGTATGCGCTTCTCTGCGTTTTCTGGCGACGCTATTTTGTCCGTTAATTGTTCTTGGATGAACTGTGATTCTGGTGCCTGCTCGTATATTTCTGCCGCTTCGAGCGCCTCGGCTTTGGCTT
>NC_085877.1:49326032-49328532 GCF_034702125.1 Engraulis encrasicolus
GGGTGCCATTATGAATTTTTGATACGTTTTTTGGAAAAAAGAATGTGCAAAAATGTATTTTGCAAACAAATGTGCAAAAAATCTCATTATATAATGCAGAAATGGATTCCCTGACCATGAAAACATATGAGTAGACACCAGAAATACATCTGTACTCCTTTCACAACAGGAGATATGACATATTGTAGTGTATGGGACTGTCCGGCGGCCATATTGGATTTGTAATATCAAAAAGCTGGCAAAAAAAAAGTTCAGGCAAGAAATATATTTTCCTCACCATAAATCACCAAACTGAAGACAAAGGGCAACCAACAGCTTTTCAGAAATGCATAAAACAACCAAAAATCTATACCGGGTCAATTTTGACCCCCGAACACCACAGATGTAACTTTTTTTTTTTTTGGACCTTTAAAATTTACTAAAATGATAAAACATATTTTTTTTTGTGTTGAAATGATTGTGACTGAGGATTAGATGAAGCCTTATACCAAGAAAATAAAGGAAAGTGTGTTTTTTTCACACTAAAACTTGAAAACGGGTCAAAAATGACCCGAACACAACATAAGGGTTAAAAGTAGGCTGTATTATATCAGGGCCTAGACAAGTAAAGGCAATGCAATGCAAACAAAACAAAATCCAGAAATATGCCAATTTCTGAATGGACATTTTTTTATTATAACAGGATCTCGAAAAGTAATGGCTATGCAATGCAAACAAAAACAAAATCCAGAAATATGCCAACTTCTGAATGGACATTTTTGTGAACAAACAGTTCCATTACCCTCTCAAGCAGCATGTGGTTCGCCTTGGCAGCTGGCAAGGTTATAAAAATATATAGTTTGGTCCTCAAGGTGATTAAAACATCTTGATTTCCAACCTGCCCTGGATGTCTGGGGACATTTCATGAAATGATGAGAACGTTTTCATGTAATTGAGACAAACACATACATCATCAGTATGCAGTACACAGTTACCATAAGGCCTATATGACTGTTACAGTACAAACAAGAAAGCAGAAGAGCAGAGAATTTCCAGTAAATGCATGTAATGTACTGCAATTTACTGTAAATAGATGTAATATACTGTAATTTACTGTAAATAGATGTAATGTACTAGCCTGTGCGAAAAGCCGACTGTTGACTCCGTCAATCAGTCTGGCAAAAGCCAAGAGGAATCCGTCTCCGTGGATGGTGGGAGATGGTCTGATCTTACTCTGCAATTTACATTCATTGGAGTTCCGAATTCAAATTAAAACCCATATTGTGCTTTATTAGTGTGACTGTTACGATATAGCATCATAAAAGCATACAAATAACAAAACAAAAGTGTGAATATAGTTACCTTAACCAATCAATAACGGAGCTCGAGGGTGAGTTGTGCGTCACCACTCTCAACTGTTTGCTGATTGGCTAAACACTGAGAGAACCGAGCTCGAGGCTTTTGCCAGACGATGTGCGGAGCCAAAATCTTTGGGTGGAGCACATAGGATGGCGTCGCCAGGCCAGTAATGTACTGTAATTTACTGTTAATAGTTAATAATGTACTGTAATGAAAGCAGGTGGACAGAGAATTTACAGTAAATAGATGACGGCTAACGACCAGGGCAATAATGTCTGTGCTGACATGTGCACTTAATGCATTCTCTCTCTCCCTCTTTCTCTCTCTCTCTCTCTCTCTCTCTCTCTCTCTCTCTCTCTTTCTCTCTCTCTCTCCCTCTTTCTCTCTCTCTCTCTCTCTCTCTCTCTCTCTCTCTCTCTCTCTCTTTCTGTAAATAGAGGCTAATGACAGTAGAGCACAGTAATGTCCATGTTGACGTACACATAATGTGCTCTCTCTCTCTCTCTCTCTCTCCCTCTCTCTCTCTCTCTCTCTCTCTCTCTCTCTCTCTCTCTCTCTCTCTCTCTCTCTCTCTCCCTCTCTCTCTATCTCTCTCTCTCTCTCTCTCTCTCTCTCCCTCTCTCTCTCTCTCTCTCTCTCTCTCTCTGCTCTGTAAATAGAGGCTAATGACAGTAGAGCACAGTAATGTCCATGTTGACGTCTCCTCTTAATGCTCTCTCTCTCTCTCTCTCCCTCTCTCTCTCTCTCTCTCTCTCTCTCTCTCTCTCTCTCTCTCTCTCCCTCTCTCTCTCTCTCTCTGTAAGTAGAGGCTAACGACAGTAGAGCACAGTAGAGTCCATATTGACGTGTCCTCTTAATGCTCTCTCTCTCTCTCTCTCTCTCTCTCTCTCTCTCTCTCTTTCTGTAAATAGAGGCTAATGACAGTAGAGCACAGTAATGTCCATGTTGACGTGTCCTCTTAATGCAGAGGGGAGTTCCTCTTCTCCTGTTTACCTGCTCAGTAATCCCTCCTTCTGATGCATCTCTGTGTGTCTGTATTACTGTACAGTGTGTGTTTGTGTGTGTGTGTGTGTGTGTGTGTGTGTGTGTGTGTGTGTGTGTGTGTGTGTGTGTGTGTGTGTGTGTGTGTGTGTGTGTGTGTGTGTGTGTGTGTGCGCGCGCC
>NC_085877.1:49336032-49343532 GCF_034702125.1 Engraulis encrasicolus
TTTATAAGTGCTGTAGCCTATATCAATATTGCTCTTGGTTCGCGCGCACAGGGACAGTTTAGTTGTCTTTCTAAAAATTAATTACTGGAGAGTTTGCACGTTCTATCCGCGGAATCAGCATCGTGAAATCCCTCAGCGAATGACCATTCATTGTAATGTGAGCCGAGACCCTTCACGACCGCGGGAATCTATTCTATTTTCAAGTTGCAATGCCACGAATACAGACACGTTCGCCTACATCCCGTGCTTGCAGTGTGTATCCTCAACGAACGGAATCCTTACATTTGCCGTTTTTGATAGACAGTTTCAAAGTCGCCGTCATGCTCTGCAACTGTAGCCTATTTCGTCTCGCTGTTATAGCGTGCAGCATTTCCACAGGTGCGCAAACATCAACTCAATATGAAATGTCTTCTTTCGCCTATGGAATGCTTTCTAGCATCAGCGCAGCAGATGATCCAGATGAGGGCAGGAGTAGGGTCAGGTAGAGGAAGAGAGTTAGTCAAAATAGATGTTTATGACGATAGGCCTATAAAATATGGCATAGTCTACAGAAGAAAACCATGATATGTGTAGGGTAAAACGTGTAGATGATTTAACAAAGCCATAATTAAATAAGTAAACAAATAGGCCTAAGTGAATGAAAGGACAGGCTGTATGCAGAATGCAGTAGGCATGGAGCCCAGGACAACAGTGGAAACGGGTAGCAGGATTTAAGATGAACTCGGCCTAATTGCTGAAAATGCATCAAAATAAGACCAAATGAAACAGGCAACCACTGTTTAATCAATAATTGTCTATGAAGCCTACATTACTTTTTAATAGTTAATTCAAATATTTAGGCCTACATTTAATTTAATTGTTACATTTAATAATAGGCCTAGCCAATTGGGAAGTCAGATGCTAAGAGGGAGGCGTGCATTTTGTCCTCCGTATCTGAGTGGCCTGAATTTGAATTAAATTCCCGGACTGAGAAAAGGGTCCACTCCGGGCCTGCGCACACCTGTGTGTGTGTGTGTGTGCATGCGTGCGTGCGTGCGTGCATGCATGCGTGCTTGTGTGTGTGTGTGTGTGTGTGTACTGGTGGATTTTTCCAGACCTCTATCAGCCGATATGAATAATGTAACAACAAGGAGTCTTTCACATGCTTACAAGAGGACAAACATGCTCACACACACACACACACACACACACACACACACACACACACACACACACACACACACACACACACACACACACACACACACACACACACACACACAAATATACACACACATATATACACACACACACACACACACACACACCAACACAAACACACACACACACACACACACACACACACACACATACACCACACACACACACATACACCACACACACACACATACACACACACAAACACCACACACACACACACACACACACACACACACACACACACACACACACACACACACACACACACACAAAGAGCTATTCAAGGCTGAATATTCTCAAGGATCTTCTCCAATGGTCGACATTTGTTGGACACACACAAAGGCAAACACACATACAATACACACACAGACACACACACAGAGACACACACACACACACACACACACACACACACACACACACACACACACACACACACACACACACACACACACACACACACACACTCCTTCTCTGTTCTTTCATTCCAGTTCCTGGCTCGATGGCCTTGAGATGGAGACCCATTAGGACAATAATGGAGAGAGAGAGAGAGAGAGAGAGAGAGAGAGAGAGAGAGAGAGAGAGAGAGAGAGAGAGAGAGAGAGAGAGAGAGAGAGAGAGAGAGAGAGAGAGAGAGTTGAAGAGAAGTGAAGTTAAGAAAGGAAAGAATAGTAATGCGTTTTCTACTCAGAGAGTGTCAGAGACGTGTTGGGGGTGGGGGTGGGGGGAAGGTAAAAGGAAAAGGAGCGAAAAGGTCANAAAGGAGAAGCTGGAAAAAAAAATCAAGGATATGAATGGAGAGAGGATTAGAGCAGAAGGATGACAGGGGAGGCAGAACAAATAGCAGAAACAAGAGAGAAACAATGACCACTGAATACACAGAATGAGAGTAGATTATTACATTCCGTTTATATTACATTTAGCTGACACTTTGACTCGACAAATATTATTTTGTCAGGGTATTGGTTACAGCCCCTTGAGCAGTGTGGGGTTAGGTGCCTTGCTCAAGGGCACGAGAGAGCTGAGTGGAGGATCGAGGGAATAAAACAAAGAATGATATGGATGGATGAGGAGAGATGAGAGAAGGAGAGGAGGAAAGGAGGGAGAAATGGAGAGGGTGTAAAGGAGAGGTGATTATGGAGGGATATACAGGGTAAAAGGAGAGGAACGAGGGCAGAGAGGACAGAGGGAATGGAGAAGGCATAGAGGAGAGTAGGGATGGAGGGATGAAGATGAGGGTAAAGGAAAAGATAAGAGAGAGGGATGAGGAGCGCACAGAGGAAAAGAAAAGACAGAGGGATGAGGAGCGCATAGAGGAAAAGATAAGATAGAGGGATGAGGAGAGCATGAAGGAAAGAAGGAATGGAAAGAAAGACGGGATGGAGGAATGGAGAGGACATAAAGGTAAAGAACAAGAGAGGTGAATGGAGTCGTTATGGCATTAAGAAAAGGATTGTATATAGAGGAATGAGAGGCAATAGAATAGGAATGAGAGGCAATAGAATAGGAGTGGGAGGCAATAGAATAGGAGTGAGGTTATTTGGGGCAATAGAACAGGAGTGAGGTTATTTGGGGCAATAGAATAGTAGTGAGAGGCAATAGAATAGTAGTGAGGTTATTTGGGGCAATAGAATAGTAGTGAGAGGCAATAGAATAGTAGTGAGGTTATTTGGGGCAATAGAACAGGAGTGAGGAATGAGAGGCAATAGAACAAGAGTGAGGTTATTTGGGGCAATAGAATAGTAGTGATGTAATTTGGGGCAATAGAACAGGAGTGAGGTTATTTGGGGCAATAGAATAGGAGTGAGGTTATTTGGGGCAATAGAACAGGAGTGAGGTTATTTGGGGCAATAGAATAGTAGTGAGGTTATTTGGGGCAATAGAACAGGAGTGAAGTTATTTGGGGCAATAGAACAGGAGTGAGGTTATTTGGGGCAATAGAATAGGAGTAAGGTTATTTGGGGCAATAGAATAGGAGTGAGGTTATTTGGGGCAATAGAATAGGAGTGAAGTTATTTGGGGCAATAGAATAGGAGTGAAGTTATTTGGGGCAATATAATAGTAGTGAGGTTATTTGGGGCAATAGAATAGGAGTGAGGTAATTTGGGGCAATAGAACAGGAGTGAGGAGTGAGAGGCAACAGAATAGGAGTGAGGTTATTTGGGGCAATAGAATAGGAGTGAGAGGCAACAGAATAGGAGTGAGAGGCAATAGAACAGGAGTGAGGGGCAATAGAATAGGAGTGAAGGAAAGACATGAGAGCGGTGAATGGATGGATGAATTAGAGCATAAAGGAAAGGATAATATGGAGGGATGTAGAGGAAACGGAAGGTGATAAAGCAGAGGAGGAAAGGAGGGATGAGGAGGTTAAACGAGTGAGGAGGAAAGGAGGGATGAGGGAGGAAATAAAGGAATTGGAGGAACAAGGGCATAAACTAGTGTTTCTCAACGGGGGTGCTACAGCCCCCTGGGGGGCGTTGGGGAGCCCTAGAGGGGAGGGGGGAGGGGGTGTTGAAAAGAATACAGCTGAGTGTAGCGGTGGGGCTTAGTTCCCATTTGGGGGCGTTAGTCTATTTTATTTGTTCAATTCTAAGGGAGGGTTGGAAGGCTTATGATGAGGCAAAGAGGGTGTTGGGAGGCTTATGATGAGGTCAAGGGGGCGTTTGTTCAAAAAAGGTTGAGAACCACTTGCATAGAGGAAAGGATTATATGATGTAGAGGAAATGGAAGCAGACAGAGAGAATGTAAATGACTGGAAGGTTAGAGAGGAGGAAGAGGAGGAAGAGGAGGAGGAAGAGGAGGAGGAAGAGGGAGAGGAGACATTAGATTTAATTCATCGCATTCAATTCTAAAAAGAGGAGAAATGAAGGACATGAATGAATGAGAGAGAGAGAGAGAGAGAGAGAGAGAGAGAGAGAGAGAGAGAGAGAGAGAGAGAGAGAGCAGGAGAGAGAGAGAGAGAGAGAGAGAGAGAGAGAGAGAGAGAGAGAGAGAGATTGATGGAGGAGACAGATCAGGGCAGAGAAGGGAAAACAGTCTGAAAGGCACAGAGAGGAAGAGGAAGATGGAGTGAAAAGGAAATGAAGAAAGACAGGTAGAGAGAGAGAGATAGAGAGAGAGAGAGAGAGAGAGAGAGAGAGGGGGTCAGAGATTGAGAGAGAGAGAGAAAGAGAAAGAGAAAGAGAAAGAGAAAGAGAGAGGGAGAGGAACATAGAGCCACAATGATGAGAGGGAGATAGAGAGTGAGTGAGAGAGAAAGAGAGAGAGAGAGAGAGAGAGAGAGAGAGGTGGAGGGCAAGAGAGATGAGAGAGGAGAGGAGAGGGTGATGGAGAGGGGACGGAGGAGAGGGAGGGGCGAGTGCTGGAGAGGGAGAGAGAGGAGAAGTGGTGAGGCAGAAGGAGAGATGGAGGAGAGCGGAGGAGGAGCGAGGCGGAGAGAGAGGAGGGATGGGAGGGAGAGGAGAGAGGAGGAGAGGGGGAGGTGGAGGATCGAGTGGGGAGGGGCGAGACGGAGGGAGAGGGGGGCGGAGGGAGGCAGCGGGGGAGAGGAGGAGAGATGAGAGAGGAGAGGAGCCGAGGGAGGAGCCCCCCAGGGGAGATCCGAGGAGAGAGTGAGGGGAGAGAGAAGGGGAGGGACCGGCGAGGGAAGAGGGGAGAGAGGGGAGCAGAGTGGAGTCGGTATGGGGGGAGAGCTGAGGAGAGAGGAGAGCGGGAAAGAGGAGAGAGCGAGAGGGGGGAGGAGAGGGGGGAGCGAGGAGGGAGGACGAGGAGAGAGAGAGGGGAGGAGGGAGGGACACGGAGAGAGAGGTAGCGAGGGCGGGGTTAGAGAGGGGAGGGAGAATGCAGAGGCAGAGGAGAGAGGAAGTGATGGAGAAGAGAGGAGGGGAGGGCGGCGAGATGAGTGGAGGAGAGGCGAGGAGGAGGACGACGAGAGCGGGCGAGAGAGGAGGTGGAGGCAGAGGAGAAGAGCGAGAGATGAGAGGCGGAGAGGAGAGGGGAGGGAGAGAGATGGGAGAGGGAGAGAGAGTAGATGAGAGAGAAGGGGGGAGAGAGGAGGAGGGGACCTGAGGTGGTTGGAGGACGGAGGGAGAGAGCTGACGAGGAAGAGCGGAGAGAGAGGCGGGGGGAGTGGAAGGGTGGGAGGGAAGAGAGGAGAGAGCGAGACAGAGGGGCAGGAGAGAGGGAGTGGAGCGAGGGGAGAAGAGGTGAGGGAGAAGGGGAGAAGTGGGAGAAGGGAGAGGGGAGAGGAGAGGAGAGGGCGGAGGGCGAAGAGGGAGAGGGGAGAGGAGGATTGAACGGGGAAGAGATGGGAGGAGTGGCAGAGGTGTAAGGTCGGGGAGAAGGGGGTGAGAGGAGAGCAGAGGAGGGAGAGAGTGAGGAGGGGGGGGAGAGAGGAGGAGGGGAGAGGGGAGGGAGAGGATGAGGAGGGGGAGGAAGAGAGAGCGAGAGAGAGGGGGATGGGGGAGGGAGGGCCAGGAGGTGGGGGGGGATGAGGAGGTGGGGGGCGGGGGAGGGGAGATTGTGAGATAGGGAGAGAGGAGGTAGGGGAGAGTGGGGGGGCTGGCAGAGAGGGGGAGGGGGGGAGGGGGAGGGGGGAGGAGGGTGAGGGAGGAGGGAGAGGAGAGAGGGGGAGGAGGGGGAGGGATTGGGAGGAGAGAGGGGGGAGGAGGAGAGGGGAGAGGAGTGAGAGGTGGATGAGAGCGGGAGAAGGAGGAGGAGGAGAGGGGCAGGGAGGAGGGAGAGAGGGAGATGAGGGCCGAGAGACGGGAGAGGGAGGAGAGAGGGAGGCAGGAGAGAGGGAGAGAGGAGAGAGAGGGACGGCGAGGGGAGAGTGAGAGGGAGGTCCGGAGCCCGGAGGCTGGAGAGGAGAGGAGAGAGGAGAGCCGGTCGGGGAGAGGAGGAGGAGGAGAGGAAGGGAAGGGGAGGAGGGAGGGATGGCTGAGGGAAGGGGAGAGAGTATGAGGTGGGGATGAGTTTGAGAGAAGGAGGCACTGGGCAGAGGGAGGGAGGAGGAGAGGGGGGTTGGAGAGGAAGAGGGAGGTTGAGTGGAGAGAGGAGAGGGGGAGGAAGATGGGACGAGGGAGAGGGACGGTGGAGAGAGCCGGAGGGAGAGGCGGGAGGCTGGGGGAGAGAGGGGTGGAGAGGGAGAGGAGGGAGACGAGGGAGAGAGAGTGAGCGGGGAGAGTGAGAGTGGAGAACGGGAGGAGGGAGGAGAGGAGAGAGAGGAGAGAACGGGAGAGAGAGAGGAGGACTAGGAGGGGGGAGAGTAGAGAGAGGGGGGAGGAAGAGGAGGAGATGGAGAGAGAGGCGAGAGAGGAGGAGATGGAGCGAACAGAGGGAGAGGAAGGAGGGAGAGAGGAGGGAGGGGAGGGAGAGATACGGAGAGGGAGAGAGGTGGAGACAGAGGGATGAGGGAGGAGACGAGGTGAGAGAGCGATGAGAGGAGAGGGAGGGAGGAGAGGAGGAGCGAGAGGGAGGGCGGGAGTGGAGAGTCGAGGGGGCGAAGAGGAGTGAGACGGAGGATGAGAGGAGAGAGATGAGGGGGAGGGCGAGAGAGAGAGGAGGAGCAAGGGAGCAGGGGAGGCGATGCGAGAGGAGAGGCGAGGAAGGAGGGGGAGAGGGGGGAGAGAAGGGCACGAGAAGGGAGGAGAGAGGAGAGAGAGAGGAGAGAGGGCAGATGATGGGAGAGAGAGGAGGAGGGGAGGAGAGGGGGGAGAGAGGAGGATGAGTATGGAGAGGGGGGAGGGAGAGGAGAGATAGAGGTCTGGAAGAGATGAGGGGAGAGCGAGAGAGGAGAGGCCCGAAGAGAGAGGGAGGAAGGGGAGAGAGAGAGAAGGAGAGGGATGAGAGAGAAGGAGGCGAGAGAGGGAGGAGAGGCGAGAGGAGGGATGGTGAGGAGAGGGTGAGAGTTAGGAGAGGAAAGGTCTTGAAGGAGTGAGAGAAGCGAGAGAGGTGTGCAACGGACGGCTAGACAGGGAGGGGGTAGAGGCCGCGGGGAGAGAAGGAGAGGAGAAGGGAGAGAGAGAGAGAGGGGAGGGGAGAGAAGAGTCGGGGAGGAGCGGAGAGTGCGGAGAGGGAGAGAAGAGCGGAAAAAAAAGAGGAAGGAGATAGATGGGAGGGAGAAGGAGAATTGGGTGAGAGGAGGAGAGACGGAGAGGAACATAGAGAGAGACGAGGGGAGAGAGACGGGGGAGATCGTGAGAGAGAGAGGAGGAGAGAGAGAAGATGGAGGAGAGGAGGGAGGAGAGAAGACGGGGAGGGGAGGATGGAGGCTGAGAGGACGAGAGAGAGACGGGAGCG
>NC_085877.1:49346032-49351032 GCF_034702125.1 Engraulis encrasicolus
ACACGACAAGGTGGAGCAGGGGAGGTGGTGGGTAGCAAAAACCGAGCAGCATACAGTTGAGAGGAAGTGGATAGAATTTAAAAGGCGTGCCGAAGCCGTGTGGCCAATCGCTAGGGAAGAAAGATTATCAGCTGAGAGAATGCACCTGGATCAATTAGGAATTAATTAGATGAAGGGGAGGGCAGCAAGCTTCTTGACTACCATGGCCTGGCCAGAACTGACGTTAGTACTTTAATTTCTGTCAGAACCATTTCAGTCAAGAAACACAAGAGAAGAATATAAATGTAATTTCTTGTATTGAAATTATGAATTACATTTGGCGGTATAGCTCTGTTCGGAGGAACCCCCCTATTTCCATGAGCAGCATGGAAAAGCATTTAGTCAGGGGGCAGCAGCAGTTTAGGGAATTCTCACCCCAGCAGGACAGGGCGAGAGATAACCCCCCAAACAGACTATACCTGGTAATCCTCTCTCGAATACGATGAGAGGATGTCATAGCTATAAAGATAAGCCCCCCAAACCAAATATCTAAAACTAAATTTGGAACTAAATTTGGTAAAGGCAGGGGGGTGGGGGGGCATAGCAGCAGCAGGAGCAGCAGATGGCAGCATGACGCATAGATGCAGACACTTATTGGTTACCACCAGGGGCAGCAGGGGACATGGCTTCTGGGCATTAAGAATGGCGCGCACGTCCGGCCGTAGGTAGCGTGCATAGGCAGCAGAATTCCATACCTGGTAATCCTCTCAAAGTCAGTTAAAATGAGAGGATTGGTTGAGCAGTCGAATTTAGATATCCCCCCCCAAAAAAACATCATGCACTAGTCCAGAGTAAATCATGCATGTGATCAGAGGAGCAGTCGTATTGACTATGCCAGTAGTAAGTATAATCAAGAAGGCTGGGCCAGTCATTGGCTAAATGTGGCATAAATCGTCAAGTTAACTGAAATAGGCAGATTTCTATTAACCAGACTAGACCAGCAGAAGTTTTGTTTCAGCAGCAGTTATATTAGGATCACAGCAGCGGCAATAGGACATAGCAAAAATACAAACTTGCCCAGCAGTAGCGAAAGAGAAAACTAGATAGGTCGGTAGATAGTGGTTAAATAGACTTGGCTGGGAGTCATTAGGATAAAGTACACAGACTGGAGGTACTAAGGCTAGGATGGCTTAATAAATAAATGGGCAAGGTGGGCATCAGCAGAAATGGGTTGGGCGGGCAGGCAGCAGCCAAATGGGCTAGGTAGCAGGCAGCAGCAAAATGGGCAGGTGGACAGGCAGCAGCAAAAAAGAACTAGGCAGATGGGAGGCAGCAAATAGGCGTGTCAACGATGGTTAATAGACTTGTCCGAGAATTGTTAGGATAAAGTAAACTAGACCGTGGCACTAGATGGGCTAGGATGGCAAACAAATAAATAAATAAAACAGTGAATGGGCTAGGTGGACGGGCAGCAGCAAAATGGGCTAGGTGGACGGGCAGGCAGCAAAATGGACTAGGTGGACAGGCAACAGCAAAATGGACTAGGCGAGATGATTGGATAAGCTCAGCAAGCAATTGGCTCTCGTTACCGGACAGGTGGGAGGGATGCCAGCCAGCGCCATGTTTGCGTAGCCAAATGCTCTCGTTTGTTCCTATGGAAGGCTTTTTTGACTGCTCCGTCTCTTACGTGGGCTGTCTCTGGTAGCGGGCAGCATCAAATAGACTAGGCGTACAGGCATCATAAAAATTGACTAGGCGGACGGGCAGCAGCAAATGGGCTGATTCTTTAGGATCAGTGCCGCTCTACTCCAGAGCCCAGAACGGCAGCTGATTGACAAGGACTACGAAATATGCAGTTGGCAGCACAAGGTGACAGCGAAATCACTACATCATCTAGACGCGTCAACATAGAGAACACTGCTAACATGGCCTGAACACCCACACAGGATCAGTGCTACTCTAGGATCTGGAAAAAAACAGCAGGTTGACAAGGACCACGTGACAGCACACAATAAGCTGGGCCTCTATGATGGCAACCAATAGCTAGAATGATGGACAGATACAGTTGTAGGTAAAGCCTATCCGAGAGCAGCAGGGAGACCAGAGATGGCGACAGTCAGCAGAAGCTACATTGAAACAATATGAGCAGGCAGCCGCTGGCTAGACACTAAATCGACCAATGAAGCAGCCGCTAGACTAAACCAAGTGAGCCCACTGCAGTTACGGTAGCTGCACAATACAATCCAGCAGATCTGACAGCATATAGATAATATGACTGGAGGCAGGCGCAGGACCCAATGCAGTTAAACTATATGTGAGCCAGCTGTAGTTAGACAGAGTATGAGCCAATAGCAATTGCAGCACATGGACTACTCAGGGCAATCAATGCTACCATGAACAACAGAGTCAACATTCTCACAGGGCGAACATTAGCCAGACCGCACGATTACCATCCTATGAAGCAACACAGGCGACCATTAACAAAACATGAGCAACACTAGAGTACACTTGCCGAGCAAGCAGAGCCAATTCAGACTATGAGCTAACAGTGCCACCACGACTACACAGGGAAACAATGCCAACAGACCACAGAAGCTAACAGCATTAGCAAAGGCCTATGTATACTATGCAGTTGGCAGCAAAAGCAGACGAAATCAGCAAAATTGTCCAGACACGGCAACATTCTACACTACACTACAGCAACATGATCTACACCAGTGGTTCCCAAACTTTTCCCCCTGTGCACCCCCTTTTACATTTCAATGTGGTTCGCGCACCCCCTAAGCAAACGTTGCACAGCTGCACATTTTGGGCAATCCTCATTTCCAATAGACCTGACATTGTTTTTGCCATCATTAATAGAACTTGTTGCGTAACAAGTCTAGGAGTTATAAATGACACTTGAGCTGGATCCTTCCAGCATACAATTCACCAAAAAACAATTACAGACTACGTAAGGTTCCTTAATTTTTGTATTAAAACCCACATCTCAGCCATTGCTCTATTCTACTCGCGCACCCCCTTGTAGCAGGTCGCGCACCCCCAGGGGTGCACGCACCCCAGTTTGGGAAACCCTGATCTACACTAAAGGCCAACATGACCACTGATGCAGCCTCCCCCAGCAGAGGCCACAACATGGCTCCATGAGCATGACGAGACCTAAACGTGCTAAATAAGACCCAACATGCACACCACTACCCAACATAATAGCCTACAGTTGATATTGTACAATGCAGATAGTTTAACCAAAGTGACCGGAATGAGGGGAAGAGCTAATAATGCCATACAGGCAGCACAAGCACTACTGCACAACCAAACCGAGCTAGCAGAAAGATACACAGCCATGCAAGGTCACGGTTAGGCATATAACCAGGCTTTAACAGATGAGCAATATAGCCATGCTAGCACAGCCTACATCAGCCAGTAACATAAAGACAATGCATCCCTTGCTAGTAGTAATGGCGGACTCCAGACAAAATACTTACACTACATTGGCCAAACAGCAGGACTGACTACATACCAGCACAACAGGGCACCAGCACTGAGAGAAACAGCGACCACACTACAGCCAGGCCACAGCCAGAGTACCTACACAGCCCAGCCAAGAATATGACTATACACACTGCAAGCACTTAGACTAGTAGCCAGGAAGCAATGGTTCACTAGAAACAGTATATCCTAGTCTAGGATACAGAGCTAGCAAACTTGGCCAAACAGGCCAGTAGGCCTACTATAAAGCAGCAGAGACAACATCCCGAACATTGCAGACAACTCAGAACTATGGTAATTGCAACTCCCCAAAAACTAACAGATGAATAGCCAGGAAGCAGTAGATAGCCTACAAAGAGCACATCAATCTAGGCTACAGGCCTAGAGCTAGCACACTGCAAATGGTCACAGGGGGTGCAAGGGGAATGCGTTGAACACCAGGAATGCCAAAAACAAGACGGATAAGCAGCAGTCACCAGCATATAGGCTAAACAGCTAGAGTCACGGAATAAAAAGAATGCAAAAATAAATAAATAACCACAGGTCCCGAAGCACGGTTTCCAGCAACAATCATTTCAAGCCACGCCCGATTAGAAACACCTGTGGTTTTGTTACAAAGTGACAGGTGACCGGCGAGGACGGTGGAACAAACATACTGTAATTTAAAAATCGCATCGCATGACGTCTCCCTTACCAAACTATTGTGACAAAGGAAGCATAGGCTATTCAATCCAACCGTTTCAGAGCACGAAGCACAAATGCACAGGGTCGCCAGATTTCTATAGGCTACACTATACCGCCATGCGACTCAAAGCGCAAAATAGACTTCAGTACTCCATGCGACAACTTTCACGTGAATGTTAAATGAAAATGGATTTATCATCCCACGGCAAAGGTCAATTAAGCACCTATATCAAACACCAGCAGACGGTAAATGCAACAAGTTAACCATCAAATATCCACCTCCGCAAGAATTGTGAATTCATATTGTATGCGTGGTGAGAAAGCAGCAAGCCAAAATCCGGTTTACCATCAGGGTGAACAATGACAAGAACCAAAGCGATTCAAAAACGGCGTGCGAGGCATTTAAAGTGATCAGATGGGAAGCCCGAGACAATGTAAATTACAGGCATAGCCTAAGCCACTTATAGGGCCTATTAACTTCTGCAACACATTGAAAGCGTTGACATGCAGCCGAAGCACAGAACATGGCATTGGCCAAACATCACCACCAGTTGCAGCTGTAAACAGATCGAACGTATGCATCACTGGCGAGGGGGGGAAACAAAGAAAGTGCAAGTTCACCAAACGCGCAGGTGCGGAATGTGATGAAGCAGTTTGTAATATTACAATCAGCGAAAGCTCGGAGCATGGGAAATTGTAGGCCTACAGCCAGCAACATACATAAACTGGGGTAGGCATCACAAAAATCTATTTTAACGCCCTAAAGGACGGCACCGCACGGAGAAAACAATCAACTGTCCAAATTGAGGTGCGTAACTTTTGAAATCATAGGTGTAGGCTTACTCCCT
>NC_085877.1:49373532-49376032 GCF_034702125.1 Engraulis encrasicolus
CAGACACAGGAAATTCTGAACAACAGCTAACAACAGTATCTACCCAAAAGAGAGACACACGAAACTCTGAACAACAGCTAACAACTGTATCTACCCAAAAGAGAGACACAGGAAACTCTGAACTGCTAACGACAGTATCTACCCAAAAAAAGAGAGAAATAGGGATCTCTGAACTGTCCTCAATAGTACCTACCCTGAAGAGAGACATGGGAGAAACAGTATTGACCCAAAAGACAGATGTAGGTCCAATGCTGTCTTTTATGGCACCGTCCTGTTCACCGGATGTTGACGGTCCTGTTTACACAATGTCTCCTACAGTGTCTCCTACAGTGTCTAGCCAAAAGACAGACATACCTGTAGGATCGTCTCCACTGCCTCCATATGCTGTGGACTCTCCTCCTTTCTACTCCTCCTCTGCCCAAGTGTGTCCATCATCCTCTACGAAGTCATCATGCACCTCCTCCTCCTCCTCCTGCACCTCCTCCTCCTCCTATTCCTCATCCTCTACGATTGACAGGAGCACCCGCACCTGCACCCGCTCCACCTCCTCCACCTCCTCCACCTCCTCCTACACCTCCTCAATCTCGCAATGCACCTATAAAACGGCCCACCCTAAAAGGTCAACGTCGTCGTCATCATCCACAACCTCCACCTCTTCAAAGTCAGAATCTCCCACAACGCTCTCGTCCTCAGCAAGTAATTCAGCTGTCTTTTCATTGTCGTCGTCCTCGAAATCTTCGTCGTCCTCCTCTTCCTCCTTACCCTCGTCCCCAGCATTCAGATCATCGCCCTCCGCCCCTAATTCAACGCTCTTTTCCTCCTCATCATCCACGTCCCCACCAATGTCTGTCCCGTCGTGGCCCGTGGGAGGCAGTGTGTCCTCCGTGTCCATAGGTGGCAGTAGTGTGTGGCGCGTGCTGCTCTGGTTGGCCCTCTTGGCGTTTCCTGGCATGGCCGTGTCGGCCCGCGTGTCGTCCAGTCTCAGCACCACGCATCACGTGCATCACTTCCACAACAAGCACGGGACCGTTCCCATAGCCATCAACCGGATGCCGTTCCTAACACGCGGAGGCCACGGTACGTTACGTACACAAACACACACACACACGTGCATACACGTGCACACACACACCCACATACACATGCATACAAGTGCACACACACACCCACACACAAACACATACATGCACAAACAAACATATAAAAACACATACACACACTTATGTCTGCATAACACACACACACACACACATCCCTATACATGAATGCAAAAACAAGTGCCTGTAGAAATCACAAATACTTGTTTCTTGACTTGCTTGTTGGGAAGTGTGGTCCCACAGCCCGTTGGTCCCACATCACTAAGATTTTCAACATTATTTTTAGGCCTAATGGTTCTCTTAGTTTACTTGGAAATGTGGGAACATGGAGTTGTAGAGCATATGGCTTATATGTGAATACTTTCTTAAAACTGTGGGAACATGGAGCAGCAGGAATATGCTGGGACCATTTGGGCTGTGGGACCAGTGGGCTGTGGGAACATAGAACTGACCCCGCTTGTTGGTATATGCCTTTTCCCAGAACTATGGCTCTGTTTTGAAGTTGAAGTATCATGTTGGTTTTTCTCTACTCCCAAGCTTTGGTTGGCCTCCTCTGTGTTTGGTTTCTGGGCATTGGCATTGGGTCACCAACACACACACACACACACACACACACACACACACACACACACACACACACACACACACACACACACACACACACACACACACACACACACACACACACACACACACACGCACACGCACACACATACACAGACACACACACACACAGAACGATGGCTCTGTTTTGAAGTTGAAGTGAAAAGTTGGTTTTCCTCTTCTCCCAAGCTTTGGTTGGCCTCCTCTGTGCTGTGTTGCCAGATGTGTCTGACCAAATCCTGCCCAAAACCTTCCCAAAAAACGCAAAAAAAAAGTGCTAAATTCCGCCCCAAAAAATCAACAATTTACACTGACTTCTATGGGCCCAAAAAGACTGGAAAAAAACGCCAAATGGCCAATTTTCCCCGTTGTTACCCGCAGACGCTCATCCCAAGTAGCCCAATCTGGCAACACACCCGCCCAATCTGGCAACACTGCTTCGGTGTTTGGTTTTCTCTGAGCATGTGATCACTTCACCCTCTCAGGTATGTGTGTGTGTGTGTGTGTGTGTGTGTGTGTGTGTGTGTGTGTGTGTGTGATCACTTCACCCTCTCAGGTATGTGTGTGTGTGTGTGTGTGTGTGTGTGATCACTTCACCCTCTCAGGTATGTGTGTGTGTGTGTGTGTGTGTGTGTGTGTGTGTGTGTGTGTGTGTGTGTGTGTGTGTGTGTGTGTGTGTGTGTGTGTGTGTGTGTGTGTGTGTGTGTGTGTGTGTGTGTGTGTGTGTGTGTGTGTGTGTGTGTGTGATCACTTCACCCTCTCAGGTGTGTGTGTGCTTTCTCATGTGACGTGTGAGGTGC
>NC_085877.1:49386032-49388532 GCF_034702125.1 Engraulis encrasicolus
GTTAAGAAAAAAAAGGTTAAGAACCACTGCTTTAGGGAAGCTAAGAGAGGAAGCTAAGAGAGGAAGCTAAGAGAGGAAGCTAAGAGAGGAAGCTAAGAGAGGAAGCTAAGAGAATGAATCGGATTCAATTGGAAAGCAGCCCATTTAGGAGACCTAAGACAAACACACTTTGTGGCATTTGGTTACACATGCTCCGAAGTCGCTTTGAAAATCTTCATTTTTAATGTCTTTAAGTGAAATGAAAGCCCGCCTGAGAAACTCCAACTCCCGATGTCATTGTGACACAACACTCCACAGACATTGCATACAATAAAATTGCGTTTATGCAACACCTGTGCAAGGGGGTAGCCCGCAAAGTCGCCTGAAAGGGAGCAGTGCTTGCCTGGTCAACATCAGACCTAATCTCAAGTGAGATTAGGTCTGGGGAGTTGCCTATTGTAAATTCCATAGGGGGCAGAATACTTGGCTATTATGACACACTGCCCTGCTCAGTGATTGGGCAGACAAACCAGGCCATTATGACACAGGGCCCATGATCTTAGCCGTTATGAGTCATCTTCGCCAGACTGTCTTTCAGATCGAAATGATTGTGTATAACTAAAGGCAGTATGGGAGTTCCCAGGCTAGAGCAGTGCAGTCCTGGAGGAGGATGGGGATGGAGGAGCAGCACTGGTTAACTTCTCCCCCCACCAACCTCAGGGTGGGAGTCGAACCAGCAACCTGTGGGTGTTCTAGGTGTTTCATCAACAGTGTTTTCCAAACTTGCTCCTCTGTAGTGCAGCAGGGCTTGACTAGTTACACTGCTCGGCGGGCACTTCAAGTCTTGTTGCCATGGTGACAGCTACAGTATAATCAGAGAGAGTAGATAAGAGAGGTTCCACTGGCCCATTGTTTCCGGGTTCTATTATTGGGGGGGAAATCCCCCTTTAGGCAGACCTAGGCAGACCGCAGACCTGAGGACTGTTCTATTCAATGCTAGGAGCATTATGACACGCCCCTTTAGGCAGACCGGAACCTGGTCATGTTAGGTGCCCATAGAAACCTATTATGTTGGCATGTCTCTATACTTAAAGAATCTCTGGTATAGTGATGGGCAACCTGCATACAGAGACTTGAATCCACATACTGTAGTCCACATGACCTGTTGTTTTTGATCAATCCAATCACTTGCTTGAATTGGACAAGTACAGGCCCTGCCGTGGCCAAACAGTAGGGCACTCGTCTACCATGCGGCTGACCCGGGTTCGATTCCCGGCCCGGGTCCTTTGCCGGCCCTTCCCCGTCTCTCTCTCTCCCCACTCGCTTCCTGTCACCACCTTCACTGTCCTATCATAAATAAAGTCAAAAAGAAAGAAAAAATTGACTTGGGCAAGTACAGGGGCTAATCAGCAAATTGTGGTCCCTGCTTACAATCATCTCCAATGTACCCCCCACCAGCCATACAGCTACATAAATCAGACACTATGTGGGGGCCCCCTATTTACACGGGGCCCTGGTAACTCAGCCTTTACTTTAACCCTCTGAGGTCCGAGTGCCCTTCAGAGGGCAATGTGTCTCCAAAAACAAATCTGTAACTCTGTGAGTTTTTGTCATTGAAACATATAAGTCACACCATTAGAAACCTCAGACATTCCAGGTCCCACATATATATATATATGAAATGAAAATACTTGAAAATGTTAGGGTGGTGCAAGCACTGAACACTGAAAAGCCTTAGACCTCAGAGGGTTAACTCCCTGTACTACACCCCTGGGCAAGTATAAATCAGACATTCGGAAAATATTGTCACATGATTGAAGCTTCAGAATCACCAGTGCCAGAATTGGGAAAATCTGAAGAATTAGGTCCTTTTTTTTTAACTTTCTCAAATTGCATTTTTGTGCACTTTTGGCATTATGTTTCAGTGCGTAGGGCGCTCATGCAAAACATTCTATGCACTGAAATTCTAAACTTTCCCTCGGCACTATGCACTGACGACCTCAGTGCACTGTGTGTAATATGCATTAAATATCCACAGGCAATTCTAGGGTCACGTGGGGCCCCAAGCGAAAATGCAAAAGAGTGAAAATTGAGAGTGAAAAAGAGTGAAGAAAAGAGTGAACCAAAATCGCCACTACTGTGGTAAAGTGTGGACTGTTATTCACTATCTGAAGCTTGGGGGCCCCAAGCGGCTGCCTGCCTTGCCTGGTGGCAAGATGCGCCTCTGCATATATCAGTGCATGAGTAGGGTGCTTGTTTTCAGATGACTTTGTGCTGTCAGCTGCTACACGTAAACAGAATTTTAATCCACCTATCAAAAATCCGCCATTAGAAATATCCCACTAGGGCAGTCATGGGTGAGCGGTTAGGGCGTCAGACTTGCATCCCAGAGGTTGCCGGTTCGAATCCCGACCCGCCAGGTTGGTGGGGGGAGTAATCAACCAGTGCTCTCCCCCATCCTCCTCCATGACTGAGGTACCCTGAGCATGGTACCGTCCCACCGCACTGCTCCCCATGGGGC
>NC_085877.1:49411032-49418532 GCF_034702125.1 Engraulis encrasicolus
ACGAACAAAATGGCTAAAGTCGTTAGCAAAGGCACTGTCGAGAAACGACCCCCTGAACGGCTCCTCTAGCGAACGGCTCCTCTAGTGAACGGCTCCTCTCCTGAACGGCTCCTCTCCTGAACGGCTCCTCTAGCGAACGGCTCCTCTCCTGAACGGCTCCTCTAGCGACCGGCTCCTCTCCTGAACGGCTCCTCTAGCGAACGACTCCTGAACGGCTCCTCTAGCGAACGGCTCCTCTCCTGAACGGCTCCTCTAGCGAACGGCTCCTCTAGCGAACGGCTCCTCTCCTGAACGGCTCCTCTCCTGAACGGCTCCTGAACGGCTCCTCTCCTGAACGGCTCCTCTCCTGAACGGCTCCTCTAGTGAACGGCTCCTCTAGTGAACGGCTCCTCTAGTGAACGGCTCCTCTCCTGAACGGCTCCTCTAGCGAACGGCTCCTCTAGCGAACGGCTCCTGAACGGCTCCTCTCCTGAACGACTCCTGAACGGCTCCTCTAGCGAACGACTCCTGAACGGCTCCTCTCCTGAACGACTCCTGAACGGCTCCTCTAGCGAACGGCTCCTGAACGGCTCCTCTCCTGAACGGCTCCTCTCCTGAACGGCTCCTCTCCTGAACGGCTCCTCTCCTGAACTGCTCCTCTAGTGAACGGCTCCTCTAGCGAACGGCTCCTCTAGTGAACGGCTCCTCTAGTGAACGGCTCCTCTAGCGAACGGCTCCTCTCCTGAACGGCTCCTCTCCTGAACGGCTCCTCTCCTGAACGGCTCCTCTACTGAACGGCTCCTCTGCCACATGGGAGATACGTCATTTTGCAACAAAAACTCATCAAAATATTGTTGAAAGACAGAGTGAGATAGAAGGCTGAAAAATCACTTCAACACTGTTAAAAAATATATGAGTGATTAGTTATGATAACTTGTATATTTAATTTATTCTGTTATACAAAAATGATTTATGAAAATTCAACTCATATGTCTGAGTTGTAGTTATTTGACTTGTACCCATAAGTTCTTTCAACACAAGGAAGTTGAATGAACTTACAATTAAAAGTTTGAGTGGGGTACCTCCATCGCCCCCTGCTGGCGTCCCTCACCTCTGCACCAGATTAATCTGAATAGCAATCTCCTTTTGACATCTTTAGGCTACTCCAGGAATAAGGCGCGTAACCGAATAAAGTTTTTATTTAAATGATTTTATCAATATCTTGGATATCCTTGAAACAAGCAAGAGTCCCGATGAGCACCAAAGGAGAAAAGGGGAACACATGAAGAATGACAATAATTAGAATTGGGAAATAGGCCTAATATAATAAAACATGGTGGTGTAGTCGAAGTCCATAATGACTTAGGTGTTCGGTGTTTTTGTGGGACAAAAAAAATCGGTAGGTCTTTTGTTTGTTCAGTAGGCCTAACGCAACCAGCACCGCTGCCCTCCCTCTCCCAGCTCCCACCCTGACGCAACTTGCAGAGACGTTTGTTACATTTGGATCACGCGCGCACTGTCCTAGTTCAGCCAGCCGCCCGCGCCAGAGAGAGCCGAGGTCGACTCATCCCGAAGTAGCTGACGGTCGACTCACCCCGAAGAAGCTCAAATGTCCTTCTCTTTCGTGAGGATTTCGCAACTAGTAAGTGTTTTGTATCATTTTAGCTACTTGTGCGCAGAGGAAGCCATGTCATTTGTGCCGTATACTTGTTTGACATTTTAGCCGTGAGCTACTCTAGGATGCTGGTAGGCTATGCTACGCTCGTATTTGCAGGTGCAATGTGTTGTCATTTTCAGGTGCTGCAGAAGAATAATTGCTGTTCTCAGAGAGATAAATACATTATTTAAGATGCGTCTCTTGGTTAGTAGTGGGGAACAAAGTTTGTGCTGCATTCGAACTGATATGAACTTGGCAGATAGTGCCAGATACATTGTATCTATGTACGCTAGGTGCGTATGTGGTGGGGGCAAGCTAGTTAGCAGGGCTGTGAGCACTGTCGCTGGATGTGGGTAATTTGGGCTGGGGTTTGCTATTCAGTGTCAACCTCATATGCATGGCGAATCTAGGTAGTTGCTTGACCTATCTCGGGGCAAATTACGTTTTGAAAATGGTTACGCTGCCTAGTTCCCCCTCAGTTATTGTAAGTCTGCTGGCTAGTTAGGAAATGTGTAAGTTTGTAGGCTATGCCGCCCGACTGTGCTTGTAGTAGACTAATTGCTAAAGCTAGTTAGAGCCCTAGTTCCTATATTAGCTGGGTATTCGAGGCACGACAGGCATCTCAATTTGTTCTGAGACGAGAGTTATTTGAAGGGGGAAAAATGTGATTCGGGTTGACTTGACACTTCGTTTATTGGAGTTTGCTAGCACCTACCAGAGTTAGCAATGTTGTCGAGTTGCTGGGTATTTTGGCGGGCGTTTGGCTTTGTTGACTAGAGCTCTAATTCGCTACGTGTGATTATTCTGTCGAGGTAACGTGAATGGAAAAGTGAGTTCTGAAGTTTACTTCATGGGTGAAACATTGTTGTGGATATTCACTTTTTAAAATAAATTAACAATTCGCTGTGAAGCATTTTCGGGTGTAATTGTTAGTTCTTATTGTCAGTCTTCGCTTCTAGTGGCTGCAACGGAGAAGGAAAAGCCCCACGGCTCGTAGGTCGCCCACTCTCAATTCCATTCTCGGTTGTGCTTAGATCAGGGCTCCCAAACCTCTCTGGGTCAGAGGGCTACTTTTGTTCAAAATCCTAGTGCTGGTGTCTTGACATCATAACTAAATCACACTAGATTGAATGATAATTTGCTTATAAGGAAATGTTTTTATAGGCTATATTATAGGCTATAGAAATAATGTCATATTCATATTAAGAAATGCATTAACTGTGTCTAAAATCTTGTAGTCGTGACTGTTTATTAACATTCTTGTTGGGCACCTCAGAAGCTCCTGGAGGGCTAGCTGGTCTACGGGCACCACATTGATGACGCCTGGTTTCATCCACCTTTGTGCCTTTCCCAACATATAGTGGAGTGCATACATGCAAAATCACCACAAAATGGTTCACTTTGGTATGCAAGTATGGAAATTGGCACAGATGTTCATTAGAATGCACCCCATCAGCTAATGGCGTTTACCACCCAAAATCCAAGCCATTTTTCAAGAGGGCCACCCTCTGCACTTGTAAACTCTTTTGTCCTCTTTTGAAAGTCGCTTTGGTTATAAAGCGTCTGCCAAATGCAATGTAATGTAATGTAATAATGTAAACAAGGCCAAGAATAGTTTAATTAATGATGCAATCGTGCAATTAGTTTGAAATGAAATGAAATGTTTCTTTGTATGCACTCAGGCAAAAACTCAGTGCAGTGGAATGCCCGGAGGTCCTGGTCAACAAAAGAAAAGGGAAGTGACCGAACCTGAAGAAGTCAAACTACTGTCCGGATTCTCCACAAGGGCAAAATGCTGGAGTGATGGAGGGGCATTTAGGTATATTACACACACACACACACACACACACACACACACACACACACACACACACACACACACACACACACACACACACACACACACACACACACACACACACACACACACACACACACACACACACACACACCATTCCTGTGTATCTACAAGGTACAGCACTTTAACACTTTAGGCGCTTTTTTCTTTTTCCAAAAATACTGTACCTGTCTAGATCTCAAGGAATCAAAACGTATTTGTGTAACACAATATCTCAACTAAAAAGTTGACTGAGTGCTTCACATGCACATGCACGCACGCACGCACGCACGCAGAGGCACTGAAGGCAGCCGCATGGCACTGATTATTCTGGGTTCAGTGATGGACTACACCAAAGATGTCAAACTGAAATTCACAGTGACCCCAAAATCAAAATCTGACAATAATTTACTGAAGTAAAAATGGGCTAAAATAGAGCAAACACGTACCATACTTAAATGATCTCTTATGCCAAATAGAATGACCGTATGGGCTAGATTTGGCCCCTGTCAGTGTGTTTGACATCCCTGTAGTACACCGTATGCACTTACTGTTGTGTTCATAATAAAAAAAGCACTGCCTTTACAAAGGTGAGTAAATGTCAAAATGCATTTGGGACGGTGCACATTCTATTTCAAAGCGAAGAATTACATTTTATGATATCTCACGGAAAGTGAAGACATGTAATGTTCAAACAAATAGCAGTGTTTGTTTACATCTGTATTTGGAAACTCGATGTTCTGTCCGAACTAACAAATTCTTGAAAATTCAGCTTTGGTGAGCATCTTAAACTAATATGTTGTTGCATCTTCATGGTTTCTGCACTGTTTCGCATCTGTGGTGCATGGCGTCGACCAAAGTCTGGCAACCGTCAGCAGGTATTGCAGCTCAGCTTAATTGTACTAAATTCTACAATTCCTCTGCATTTTTTGGTTTTGCCTCATAAGTAGCATTTTTTGTCAGCCCACATGTTGTCTATGAGATTAAGGTCCGGGAATTGTGCTGGCCACTCCATTAGTATGCTGTTTGTCTGGTACCATAATTGTGCTTGCTAGCAAAATCTTGGTTACAGAGAAACAGCATCCAGCACAAGTGGTGGTTCGCTATTTTAGACTTAAAGCCCTGTTTGTGTGACTTCTGGGGTGAAGTAGAGATGTTCTCAATGTTTGACATTTGGTGCTGAACGGAGCATTTGTGTATTCAAGACTGCAGCTCCCCCACCTTTACATTGACTCCAATGAAGCACTCAAGCAATCGGTCATAAAATGGCATTAAACTTTCGTTTACAGACATTTTGTTTGCAGAGCCATTGTATGATCAATTGCTTGAGTGCTCCATTGGAGTCAATGTAAGTTGCGGGGGGGCTGCAGTCTTGGATCCCCAAATGCTCCATTCAGGACCAAATGTCAAAATTGTGATGAGAAGATCTCCACTTCACCCCAGAAGTCACACAAACAGGGCTTAATGTCTAAAATAGCGAACCACCACTTTAATAGCATTGCAAATATGTGGGGTGACATAAAAAAAACCTGCTGTTGGTGAGGCAAAATCAAGACATGCAGAGGAATTGTGGACTGTAATACAATTACACTGAGCTGCAATACGTGTGGACCGTTGCCGGATGTTGGTTGACTACATGGACCACAGATGCTAAATTGTTACTAGAAACCATGGTTATGCAACAAAATATTAGTTAAGCATGCTCAGCAAGGTAGAATTTTTTGAGAATTTGTGAGTAGGTACAGAACATTTTTGAGTTTCCAACATAGACCGAAGTCAACACTGCTATTTTTTTTTAACAAAACATTTCTTCACTTTCTATGAAATGTCACAAAATTGAATTACCTTTCCAAATCTGAATAAGTACTGGCTTTGAAATATAATGTGCAGTGTCCCACAAAAAATGCTCTTTAAAGTACAATTTACTTGAAGAATTTTGACATTTACTCACCTTTGTAAAGGCACTGCTAGTATTATGAGCACTGTATGTATGTAGTGTATTGACTGTTGTGTACTGACTGAACTTTGCTCTAAAGTCTGAAGACTATTGTCATAGCATGTGGACTTTGTGCTTGTGCAATTACATTCAGATGGAGGTAATGAAGAAAGACCCAGACAACACAACAGTGGATGAAGTGATGTCTGCTACTTTCTCGCTTCGCCGTAAAGAAACAGTTGGGGATCAACCCATGGTTGCCGACAGCATGGAGAGATGGCCGGCCATGTTTTCTGAACGACAGGTATACCAAAGACAACATAGCGTTTGAGATTAACCAATTAGTCCAATGTTCTTTAGATCAAGAGTGTGAAACTCAGGCACGGGGGCTAAAATCTGTCTTACGAGATGATTTCAGATGTCTTGACTTACACACAATTCAGTGTGTCACAGGCAAATGACTGGGGCCCAGGCCAGTGTAATATCTCACCCTCATATGCAACGGAATATGTACAGGGACGTGCATGCTTGCACAATTTTAACCTGTTTTTCATTCAGTATATAGATTTTGGGCTGAGACTTCGTTCCAGATTTAGATTTTGGCCCACTGTGAACTTGAGTTTGACACCACTAGATGGATACCATTGCGTGAGCTTCCTTCTAGGAAAGACCAGAATTTTGTTGGGTTTTTTTCTAGTGTTGGACTATTATCACCCTTAACATACTGTGTTAGTTTTTACTGATGGCTAAAGCTATTTTTTTTGGTAAATTAAGCTGTTTTTGCAGAACTCTTCACAAATAACAACCTCACACTAGATGAACAAAACTCTGTAGATAGATGGTTTATTTAACCCTTTAACCCTCTGCCAATTTGAATATGCTATTGTATTGCACACGCTACCCTTGACTTGTCAGTACCCGGTGATGCTGCATTTTTCGACTCAGCCCATTACATTATATTACATAGCATTTAGCAGACGCCTTTGACCAAAGCGACTGACAAGGAGAAATATAAGCAAGAACAGGTACTGACAAGTCCAGGGTAGTGTGAGAATATGCACAGGCACATTTGAACTAGCCTGGTTCACACCAGACTGTGAGTGTGTGTAGCTTTGGCACCCCCTGGTGGAGGAAAGCTACACACACTACCGTCTGGTACACAGCCATAGAGCACGCTCCGTCTCCAACCAGAAAATTTATTTCTGAAATATAAACGGTAACTCGCATTGAGGAGTCACAAGACAGATTAGAGACTATATTGGCTCTTTAAAGATTAACAGGAAGGTTTTTGAAGGAATTTGTTGGTGAGGAGGCCGTGCAGAAGCAATAAATGCTCTATTTTCTGGTTGGAGACGGAGCGTGCTCTATGGCTGTGTACCAGACGGTAGTGTGTGTAGCTCTGCTCCGCCAGGGGGAGCTGAAGCTACACATAAACCGTCTGGTGTGAACCAGGCTACATTTGAACTACCGGTACTCTAAATAATGGGAATGGGTACTTGCGAAATTTGCCTCTAAGTATTAAGTGCCTGGTTGTGCAATTTTAGCCCATTTTTTATTTAATACATTTTGAGTTTGACCCGCAACTTTGTCCCAGATTTAGATTTTGTCCCTTAGAGTTTCACCCCCATGTTCTAAACATTCACAATTTTTTCCTTCTCAAGGCCCATGGTGACACACTTGGAGAAGCAACGAAAGACATCCACCTTGGAATTCTGATTAGCTACGAAGTCAACCAGGAGGGAGCCTTTCCAGCAGCTTGTTTCGGAAGTTGTGGACTCGAGCTGAGGCGTTGTCTGGTTGTATTTTCACTACCACACGTTGCAGAAACGAATACGTACTTCATGGCGCTCGGACACTGCAGGTTAACCGCATATATTATGCCTAACAGCAAGGCCACACCGTTGCCATATCGTTTAAAATTGTGTAGCACAACGATTTCCTCCACAACAACTGCCACATGGAAGACATCTGCTGGAGGTTGGAGCTGTAGACCTGGTATGTTAGTCAAGTCTAGGCACTGCATGTGCATATACAGAGGCGCGCACGCACACACACACTTCAGTTGAGTGTTTCAGGGCCCTTTTGTGTCCC
>NC_085877.1:49436032-49438532 GCF_034702125.1 Engraulis encrasicolus
GCATAAGATGTAAACATTCACAGGACAGCAAGGCATAAGTAAGTACACCCTTGCATTAAGTAGATTTTAACCTTGAGTTAGTCGCAATAACCTCAACCAGATGTTTCCTGTAGTTGCAGATCAGATTAACAAAACAATTTGGATGGATCTGGTCTCCCTCTTCTTTAGAAAACTGCCTCTTGTCAGCAAGGTTTGTGGGATGTCTGGAGTGCATAGCTTTCTTGACTTCATGCCATATAATCTCCATTGTTTTTTGTCAGGGCTTTGACTGGGCTATTCTAGAATGTGTATTTCATTATTATGAAGCCATTTCTAAAGCTAAAATATGGGTTGTTGTCACATTTCAGCACCCATCCTTGTGTGTGCTTCAACTGTGTGACAGACTACCTCACTTTTTCTCTGTAAAATATCTTGATAAACTTCTGAGTTCATTGTTCCACTGATTAATAGCAAACTGAAAAGGACCTGAGGCAGCAAGGTAGCCGCATATAATGATGCTCGCGCCACCATACTCAAAGGTGGAGATGATGTTTTGGTGAAGGTGTGGTTCTCCAGTTCTCCTCCAAACATAACATTGTGTGTTCCCCTGAACAATTCAACTTTGGTTTCAACGTTGGTCTACAGAATATTTTGCAGTAATTCTATGAAGCATATAAATGCTTTTTCGCAAACCTCAATGGTGCAGCAATATTTTTTGGACAGAAACCCCATTAATTTTAGATTGGCAGAATGAATCCCATTTTTAGCTATTCTTGGTTACATCTCCTCTTCTGAGTATGGTGGCGTGAGCATCATTATATGTGGCTGACAAAAAAACAATTGAGATTATATGGCATGAAGTCAAGAAAGCTATGCACTCCAGACATCCCACAAACCTTGCTGACGAGAGGCAGTTCTCTAAAGAAGAGGGAGACAAGATACAAACAGATTGTTTTGTTAATCTGATCTGCAACTACAGGACAAGTCTGGTTGATGATATTGCAACTAGCTGAGGGTTAAAACCTACTTAATGCAAGGGTGTACTTACTTATGCCCTGCTCTCCTGTGAATATTATGGCCTTATGGCCAATAAAAATATGATAACATGTAAATGTTTGGGTGGAATTAATTAAAGCAGACTCTGATTGTTCCTTCTTGAGATTTCCGGGAAGATCAGACCATGTTTAAGAAATTTCAAAGGGTGTACAAACTTTTTCCTGGGACTGTACATTTCAATGACTATTACAGCGTGCCACTGGAGGTACGGCGCGCATTAAGGGGCTAAATTGTTGACAGGCTTCACTGTCACTCTCAATGCTCGGTGGACTGGTCTTAGCTGAAAATGCCCGGCCTGATTTTTTGGCCCAGGCTGAGAGGTGGAGAGTGGAGGAGGCGAAAGTAGGTGAAGGAGACGAAGGCAGAGAGATGGCGTGATGGAAAACGAGGGATGAAGAGAGGAGGAGACGAGGAGAGAGAGAGAGAGAGAGAGAGAGAGAGAGAGAGAGAGAGAGAGAGAGAGTGAGAGAGAGAGAGGGAGAAAGAGAGAGAGAGAGAGAGGAGAGAGAAGAGAGAGAGAGAGAGAGAGAGAGAGAGAGAGAGGGAGAGAGGGAGAGAGAGAGAGAGAGATGGCGTGATGGAAAACGAGAGAGAGGGCAATGATGGCATGAGGAAGGGAAAACGAGGGATGAAGAGAGCAGGAGATGAGGAGAGAGAGAGAGAGATGATAGAGTTGGAGGAGATAATGGAAATGTTGAGAGCAACGCCGTCTGGCACACACACACACGCACGCACGCACACGCACACACACACACACACACACACACGCACGCACGCACACGCACACACACACACACACACAGGGACAGACAATAAACTGCCATGTTGGTGTCGAGAAGTGGAAAGTTAGAGTGAAAGAAAAGAGAAGAGAAGAGATAAAAGGAGATAAAATTGAGGGAGACTGGAGAGGTGGAGGGAGAGAGAGAGAGGCCATGTTAACATCTGTGGAAAGACAGACAGAGTGAAATAAAATGGAAGAGAGGAGATAAAGAGAGATAGAATGGAGGGAGATGGGAGTGGTAGAGAGAGGAGTGATGGTGGAAATGTTGAGGGTTATATCATGTTGGCTTGGGGAAGTGGAGAGAGAGAGGAGATAAAGAGACATGAAACACTAGAGTGTAATAGTGGAAATATTGAAAGCAATGTCGTTTTGGCTTGGGGAAGTGGAGAGAGAGAGGGAGAGAGAGAGAGAGAGAGAAATAAAAAATATATAAAATTGAGGAAGACATGGAGACCAGAGAGGAAGAGGTAAAGGGAGGTGTGGTAATGGAATTGTTGAGAGTAATGTCATGTTGGCTTCGGGAAGTGGAGAGAGAGAGAGACGGACAGGGGTGTAGTGGGCGCGGTACACGGGGACACGTAGTCCACCCACTCCTCCTGAAGTGAGATTTAAAAAGCATCTTCTGCCCATGTTTGAAAGTGAAAGCGTGAAAGCCCATTGGGAAACTCCAACTCCCATTGTCAT
>NC_085877.1:49498187-49508187 GCF_034702125.1 Engraulis encrasicolus
AACCAGGTGAGTAGGCTATGAAATGTTGTGACCCATGACCATTATGATCTCAGTCTGAAGAAAAGTTATTTTACACTGTTCTCACTGCTGTTGATCACAACCCGGCAAACGGAGGTTTCAAAAGTAAAAGTACATTTGTGGTTTAACAAAGACCAGTACACGATATTAGGGCCTGCACATCTGTTACTCCTTTGAAACTAACGAGATAGACTGTACTGATACTGAAACACACTAAAAACCCTGTAAGGACCCACCACTGATCCAACCAGGGTAGTCAGCTGATTGTAAGACAATTACACAGGTCTACTTTTTACTCAGATAAGTTAAGTTACCTATGCTGGAAGGAAACTTACCTTTTTTTTTTTTTTTTTAAACTTTTGACACCTCTGCTGGCAAGTCAGACCCTCCACAACCCCTTGTGACTTCACCTCACATATTTGGTTGGAATTTTTTAATGGCTTACTTTAATGAAAATGTATTGTACTGTAGATGCTAATGCATTTACCTTTATTCTCCAGGTACACCTATTCTGGCCTTGACAGCAACGGCAGACCTGGACTCGCAAGCTGTTGTCAAAAGGCAGTTACATTTGGAGAATGCCACTGAAGTAATCATAAGCCCAAACAGAAAAAACATAAGGCTTGGACTGTCTACAGTGTCTTCAGATAGCATGGAGTGTCTGAACTGGATTGTGAGGGCGGTTAAAGAGAAGGGTCCAACAATGGCACCAATAATCATCTACTGCCGTACATTGCCTATGTGCGGGAAGGTGTTCTGTCACCTACAGTATGAACTTGGTGAGGACAGCTGGGTGGATCGGGATCCAGAACACACGGCAGAAAACCGACTCATTGGCATGTTTCACAGCCAAACACTTCCCCATCACAAGATCACAGTACTGGAATCATTACGTGGCAATGGTTCATGCAGAGTGGTTGTAGCCTCCACAGCTCTGGGAATGGGACTGAACTTTCCTAACATATCACATGTCGTGATGTATGGCTCACCTGAGGATGTGGAGGCCATTGTACAAGAGGTTGGCAGGGCCGGGCGAGATGGGTCTCCAGCACATGCCATAATTTACAAATTGAAGCAGGAAGCAAGAGTGAATGAGGGCGTTAAGACACTGGTGAAGAAGGGCATCACTAGTTGCCTTAGGAAGGCCTTATTCTCACACTTCGAACAAAACACTGAGTGTGTTCTGCCGGGCCATTTGTGCTGCTCATACTGCCACTCTGTTTGCTCTTGCAGCTCTCCCAGTTGTGACGTGGCAATACCCGATTACGAACTGCCTGAACAGTACACTCATGCCGTTGTCAAAAGCAGAGAAGTTACAGAGGATCAAAGACAGACAATTAGAGATACTCTGTACAGGTACAAGCTCAGCTTAGTCCAGAACATGCCTCTGTACACTAACAGCAGCGACTGCACTGGTTTTAGTAACGAGCTGATAGACTGTGTTCTTGAGCGCTGCACAGATATATTTGATCTCCCATTCATAATGGACAACCTACCGGTGTTCAGTAAAAGGCACGGACAGGAAATTCTCAGCATTATTCTTAATGTCTTCGGGGATTTTGAATACACTGAAGTTGATCTGCCTGTGGAGGAAACTATGGTGCCAGACCAAGACTACACAGGTTACTTTGACTCTGACTCTGATGCAAACGCCTTGTCCCAATGGAGCAGTCTAGAATCCGGGGTGTCACAGTTGAGTACAGACTGAAACATTTGTTAGTCATTTCATATGACCACTGTACATAACTCTTACATCTTTGAAAGTACTGCCTGAATACTTATGTCAGATGACTGCCTGTAAATAAAATTGAAGAACGATCTCAATTCTTGTTTAAGTGTTTATTTACATTTACATTTACAGAAAAAGGGTGAATTAGTTGTGTACTTAATAATGTGCATATTATTTACAATGGGACATAAAAAGCAACATACCCAGGATTTAAAAATGGAAATCAGTAGTCAAATAGTATTAAGAAAAGAAATGCAAGATATTCTTGATTGTGAAATGGTAACCGGTAGTCAAATACTGTAGATACAAAGTAAAAAAAAAAAAAAAACATTTCTGACAAGTGACAATGTTACATACAATGTGCTTTAAAGTGACTGGGTTGGAACTGGCTGGTTCAATTGAGTTTAAACATGTTTTACAAGTCGAGATACTCGCAGCAAACACCGAAAAATTGTGCTAAATAAGTGTAATTAAATACGCCTGTTAGAAGAGGCCTATAACAGTCTAGACAATATTTTGACAAACTGAATGCATGGTAAAGTGCAGAAAGGTAAGGGTGCAATTATGAGTCATCAAGTGTTAATGCTTAAATACCTAAGTACTGCATAGATCTGAAGATACCTATAGGGACTTCACAAGACAAGAAACTACCAATGAGTGAGATTTATTTTTTCAGTTTTCTCCACTCTTTCAGTTTGAGCATCATCCACTCCCACATTTCCTTTTTTTTCATTTTGTGCAACAGATTGCTGTCAAACTTCGGGAAAGCCCGAAATTCCCTTCCAGGTGTCTTTGACAACAGTTGACCCTCCCTGAAAACATTAATCAGAGTCAATATATCCTGTGTCTGCTGCTCAGCACGATGGATGCCACTTGGCTTTTTCACACCCAGTTCACTATCAACTTTGTCCATTATCTCTTTCAAAACGCCTATGGCCTTGCTGACTCGGCTAGCAGACGCTTCAGACAGGTTTGGACCCTGACCCTTCAAGAAAGACTTCAGGAAGTTGTTGAGGTGTTCTAAATGAAGGTCTAAGGGGATGTTGCCTCCATTCCCTCCCCTAGTGCTCCAAAACCTGTTCCAGGTCACGCTGTGCGACATCCGAGGCGTCAGGCACGCATTCACCTGAAGTGTCAGGAGTAACGTACTGTATGCATAGTGGCTGTGCGCATGGGCTTTGTAGAAGAGCAGAGCTACTTTGTACAGCCTCATCAGTCGTTCTCCGTCACCCTCTTTCACAGCATCCAGCATGTCCCAAAGGAGAAAGCTGAAGCTGAGACGCGCCAAGGTATGTTCCTGCTTGTGGTCTTTGTTGAGTGATGTACCAGGCAATGTTTCGGGGGACACGTGTAAGTTGTGCTTTTTAAGCTCGTGATTGTCTCTGGATTTGGGATAGGTGTATACCTGCTGACAGCCTGGCGCTTGACAAGGGTACTGCGTTGCCTGAGTCGATGTCACATCTGCTTCGCCGAGACCAGTCATGGCCTCAACCGCATCCCCAAGCAGGATGTACTTATCGACCACCTCAGCAGATTTGGCATGCAACCATGTTCGCCTCGTGTCTGTTGATCCTGATGCAATGTCCTCAGGAACAAACGATTCCGGGATTTCTAAGTCACATGGAAGAAAAAACACAAACAAAAGCAAAGGTTTACATTATTCCCTCTACCCAAACAGTTCAGTTTTAAAGCACTGCTGTCCCATTTCAAAACACCCTATTTATGTACCTTCGATATCCTTCAGGCCAAAGTGCTCCATGGCAGCCGTCAGAAGCAGCGCAGTAGTGTCTGTGATGACAAAATGTTTGTATGCGTTGTAGGCAGCCTTGGGACCCTGTTTCGCATTGCTGCACCTGTGATACAAAGAAATGTTACCGTCACTCTTGGTGTTCGAACCAGCCACCACTATACACCAACAGAGAATACTTAAACCTCTGAGTCAAGAGACCAGGCAATCGACCCAGCGGTCAGAAGCGGTCTTTGAATAGGTGTGTGAGGATTTAATCACAAGCACACTCTCATACACTCACATACAAATGTAAAATTGTGTTAGTAATCTCTCACACCACCTTTCATATTTCAAACAACACAAATATCACATTCTGAGAAAGTCTGTGAAAATACGAACCACATTCCAGGGATGGGCTTTCATCATGACCCACCCCAGCTTAACGAATAAGAACAACTTCTCAGGAGTGGGCTTTCCATCATGACCCACTCCATTCCATTCCATTAGAAAACTGCAGAAAACACTGTCAGCAAATAATAACATTAATAACAATAACAATAATAAAATTAGCCAGCAACATCAAATTTATTTCTGTTGATTTCAAATGAATTTCAGAATCTAAAAAATAAATAAATAGTAATTCATGTAGTGTCATATATTCATTCATCGTGTCACTACATTGCATTTACATTACATTTGGCTGACACTTTTTAAAACAAAGCAGCTTTACCTCAACTTTGTCATGTTGGCGCACAGAGTCCCATGGTCCTTTGCAGATTTCTCACTGAAGAACACTTTGTAGTGGATCTGAGTTCACAAAAGGAAAAAAAGACAAAAAAAAACTAGTAAAACCAGGGACAGAGTAAAGATTGGTTAAATAAACTTACTCCCACAAAGGGCGTCCAGATTCCAAGGCAAACATTTTGCAACTGTATTACAAATTTAAGGGAATACTGTGTTTTTAATAGCAGTACAACACACTTCAACTATGACCTACTGTCTTAAATTAAATAATGAATGAACTGAATATAACAGTTTCAGCAAACACATGTCACAATGTGATACATTACTCACTTGAAATAGCATCCTAATCGCATGCCAGTCCTCAAACATGAATTCCAGGCCATCCAATCGCTCCTCCGTATTCAGACCATTGGCATAGGCCCACTGCAGGTTTCTGCTATTTGCTTCGGAAAGCCTGTCGCCTCCAACCAAAATGGTTGAAATCCCATCAGGCTGTTTTGGTACATACCTACAATTGAGACAGAAGAAATTGTTTGTATATTCTTCTCACAGTTATTACACTGGAAAGAATTTTGTGACCCTCCTTCATGCTTACGTGTTCTGAAAGTGATGAAGTACTTCTGCCAAATCGGCAGATTTGTTTTCATCTTTGAAAAGCAGTCCTAATGGGTACTGTAGAGGTAAACAGAGACACAATTACTTTCACTACACTGACATTGTATGGTGTAGGTGTTTATGTAGTTGTTTATGTATTGTTTTAAGTTCTTACATCAGTGGAATGCTGCGCCATTTCTGCTGAATACTGATGCGGTATGTGTCGCACAACCACATTGGAGAATGGCTTGAATACAGACAGATAGCTAGACAGGATTCGGCTGGTGAAAACAATGAACTCTCTTCGCATCTGCATTTGTTCATTCTGGCTAGGGAGTGACAAATTCAGGTCATAGTCCAGAAGATTTCCAATTGGTTTGTCATTAGCCAGGTGATAAATGGGGACACGGTCCTGGACAGCGATGTGGTGTATCCAATGAATTGACTTGTTACTGTGTAGGGTGGACTGGTGGTGTGTGTGCATGAAAAAATCTAAATTATCAAAGATGATGGAATAAGTGTGTGGTGTAGTCGAGCACTTCTCCACCAACGACTGAGATGTGATCCTCACATCATGTCCAGAACCCTGGTCCACGGCACTTCCTTCAGTCAACTCTGATGAGGTCCTCAACTCTTTATCTGATGTTGCCTGCTCCGTGACGTTTTCAGCCAGCTCAGATGTGATCCCTTCCCCTGATGTGGCCTGGTCTGTGGCACAGCTTTCAGCCAATTCTCCTTTAATACATTAAAGACATGTACACATAAGACAACATAACCCCATACATGTCATGTACATGGCGCTGTGTGTGTGTGTGTGTGTGTGTGTGTGTGTGTGTGTGTGTGTGTGTGTGTGTGTGTGTGTGTGTGTGTGTGTGTGTATTTTACTTCTCACCTGATATTCGAAGGTCTTCCATACTTCGGAACACATCACCGGGTATCATCTCAGACTCCGTCCAGGCATCTATGGAGGTTTCGTCCTGCTCTTCACTGACAGGCTGACACCCAGCTTCCATTGCCAGGAATTCTTCGTTTTGCCTCTTCAATGACCAAAGACCAGATCCACAATTGTTTGCCAATTCCTTCTGCTTTCCAATAGCATTTTTGTATGTTGTTGAAATGGCAAATTTGCTGAGCCTTTCAAACACTGCTTTCTTTGCACCCCCATATTGCAGAATGCAGTTGATGTAGTAAGCGAACCCAGACAGGCGATTTTCTCTACCTCTTAATGCAATTGCAGCAGCAGCACAGGTGACAAAACGTGAGTGTTTTGTGATGGTTGTGAAGATGGACAAGAGGAGTGGTGAGAGGCGCTGCAGGTCTGACTCCAGGCTGCTAAATGAGAAAGAACTCAAATCTTCTGGTGAAGACCTCCACAACATGCATTTCTTGCTGGGGTCGCAGAGTGCTCTGGATTCACTTTCAATGACTGTAAGGATGCTGGCCTTCACTTCCTGTGAAAGCTCCTCATGCTTCATGATTAGTTTGGCCGCTGCTTTCCATTTTTTGTTCATGATATGTTTCACCAACAAAGCATTCTCAGATTTGTGCACCTCTTGATCAGAAATGACCTGAAAGAAGTAAAAGAAGTCAGAAATATCAATATGTATTATGTTAATAATCAAACAATGATAAACCAATGATAATCTACTTTAATAGTCTTCAATGTAGGACGACAACATTGAAATTGTTCAAGAGGCATAGGACAACCATTGATGTATAAGGGGGCAACATACAGCATCAGACCCTAGGTTATGTAAACTTTGATCAGGGTCATGTTGGTAGTTTGTGTTGTGATGGAGATAACACAGGGGAGTGCTGATAAATGTCATCAGACAGTCAATAGTGAAAGGGTGCAATGAGTGAAAGGGTTTTTTTTTTGTAATAATTTACATTCTATGATACTTATCAACACAGCAAAGCATAGGGCATAATTCTGTCAGGGTATGTAATCATATGAACACCACTGTGAAAAAAATGGAAAAAGAACTGTGAATGATTACACAAAACCTTTTTCCCTCATTGCAATTGACTGGCTGATAGGGACCAGGTCAGGAAAGTTGGGGGCTGCTGTTCAGAATCGTGTCTCCTGGTCCAGATGAGCCATTTCAGCCCCTTCTGTGTTCATGTCGCCCATCCCCCCCGGTTGTTGGTGAACCCCACCTCCCCCCCTCTACTGCCCTCCCTGCTACTGACCTACAGACTCTACCACTGACTTACAGACTTGGTAATTTTCCGTCAACCCACAAGTGTGTGGTTGGGCAGTGATAGGCCCAGCAACCCAGACCCCCGTCTCCAGAGGCTCAGCACCCTGCTGTGATCTGTGCAGCAGCATCTCACCCTCAACCGGGGGTAGGGGCTGACTACCAAGAAGCAGTGTTGTATAACGTACTGAAATCTCATATTCATGTAAAACTATGGGTACCCCTCCAAAAAATGACTTTGGTAAAAGTAAAAGTCACTGACTGAAATGTTACTTAAGTAAAAGTCTTAAAGTATCTGAAACTTACGTATGTATGCGAGGTACTGTCAAAAATAATGTAATTAAGTAATGTAATGAAAAGTACAATGCAGTTTGAAAGACTTTTTTCTATTTGGGTAAAATTTCAAAAATTCAAAAACATTTAAAAATGTACACACAACCAATTTCAGTCTAAATTTAGGAAAGGTTTCGACAGAAAATAAACTCAACTTCCTATGCGTGCTGACCTAAGCCCAGAGCCCATGCATCATGTCCTGACTTTGTTGCAGTATGGTCAAAACTCTTTTTTTCAATATATACACACACTTGGGAAAAGTGTTAACCCTCCTGTTATCCTTGGGGTCTATTTGACCCCTTTCAATGTTTAACACCTGAAAAATACATGAAGTACATATTTCTTCTGCCTCATCTTTGATGACTTTTCCTAAATAGATGGGATAAATGTGAAAAAAGTGAAATTTCAACAAAAATGTTTTTCCTAAGTGCTGTACACATTTTGGTTACATCCGTGTTCCTTGGGGTCAATTTGACCCCAATTGTTTCAAGTGTATAAAACATAAATGGAACATCCATATTTTGCAAATAAATGTTAAAATATGTTTAGATAATGTGAAATACATGAAAATAAGCTATTCAGCCATGTTTCTTCTGAACATTTTGCTTTTGTTTGGCCTCTGATAACTAAAAAATACTAATGACATGGGGGAGGCCTAAAACTAATTCACGGCAACATTTTGGACAGTGGTGGCTACTACAGCCTTGACATTTTGACAAAATCCACCAACTGAACCTTGTTGTACCTACAGTACCATCATGGCACCCACCACAGTAACCCCCCCAGCCCTGTACCCTGGGAGCTACTTTTGCACCCTCCTACTACACACACTCACGCTAGTATAAGATGGGTCACATATAGTCAGCATTGCTGTGCATGCTGTTCTGTGCCCAGCATATATAATTATAAGTGATGGCATATTTGAAGAGAAACTTTATGATTGTGATCCAAATATTGAAATGGACTGTTCTGATGGTGACAAGCCGATGTACTTATTTCGACGGATGCGATCTCAAGGTTGGTTGCTATGTTGAGAGATATAATGGTGCTATTCTTCTCCTCTATTCAGTATGGTGTTCCAAACTGACATAGTTGTCTGCAGCATTGGTTATAAACTGCTGCAACCTGACATAGAGAAGGCAGGAACAGCAACAGCTGTAACTTTTGTGAAGGACATACACATTGACGTCCATACCACCAGTTCTAAAGTGGACATACATAGTGAATAGAAGTAAACATACAAGTTGCTAGCCCTGTTCCTTCAATCATTACCCCACTACCATGAACATGTAATATGTCTACAAGGAACACATGCTCATTTTGCTTATGCTTTTTTATGCTCCTTGTGCTTTTTTCCTTCACACTAATTCAAGCGTAGAAATAATGTAGAAAACAATGATTTTCTATGATGTTCCCGAAACTCTTGGTTGGCAATGTATCCATGTTCTTACCTAACTATTATACTTGTGTTATAAATACGCATTCAAACATTCAAGGAAAATGAATGTTGGACTTAAAAACCTTCTGAATGTTTGGGAAAATGTCTATTTCTTTTAGGGTCAAATTAGCCCATACGGTAATAGATAGATAATATCCTTGATAATCAAATTTGTTTTTTCTTTTCAAATGTTATAAGTAAAAGAAATTCATATTTAGGGAGTATATGGAGCCACTAAAATTTCAATAATATGTGTCCATATGTTTTTAGACCAATTAATGACATTTTATTGCTATTTTTTCTAATTTTCGCCTAGTCATGGATTAAGTTTTTTTGGTGTGTGGGCTATGTGTGGGGGTGCTAGGATATATTTAAAGGACTTTTTATGTCACCAACAGAGCAATAATACATATCTGAGACATAAACATGTGCCAAAGTTTTGTTTTCTACTGATTTTGTAGACATTTAAGTGGTTGGGGTCAAATTGACCCCAAGGATCACGGATGTTCCAAAATTTGAGGGTAACAGGAGGGTTAAGTATTCAAAAACATACTTAAGTACAGTAGTGAAGTATTTTTCCTACTATACAACTCCTACTATACAATGTGACATGAACACAGGAGGAGCTGAAATGTCAGGCTAATCTGGTCCAGGAGGCAGAATTCTGAACATCCACTGTATCATTACTTTTCACAATGCTAAATGCCATGAAGACCAAGCAACAGTTCCAAAGTTATCTAATAGGCATGGCAAATAGGCATGAGAGACACGCTGATGACTAGCTGTAGGTTGTAGCTTTAGGGCGTATTTACATCAGAGACCGTTTAGGTGGGAGGTAGATGGACACTCCAACTGAGATCGCTCCCCGGACGTGTAGTCCCAGGTGTTTCTATCACTCCCAGACGTGTAGTCCCACCCGATTATATTTCACGTATTATCATACACTGCCACATAGGCCTACAAGCAATTTAGGACCTAAACCGTCTCTGTTTACACTCCTATGCTATCATTAAGTTTCAGATCAAGCGATGCAGATTTCAGCACGATATAATGGTCATTTTGGAGGCTACAGACTAGAGTAAGGAGAACGGTCGTCTAATGACAATGTTGTCCCTGGAATATCCTAACTGATGGGCAACATCTATAGGTCTAATGAAAAGCAAATTGAATATCTCCACCGTTACTGCACGATAAACAAATGTCAAAATGCAAAC
>NC_085877.1:49535687-49540687 GCF_034702125.1 Engraulis encrasicolus
GCACACACACACACACATAAACACGCACACACTCACACACACACACACACACACACACACACACACACACACACACACACACACACACACACACACACACACACACACACACACACACACACACACACACACACACACACACATACACACACATACACATACACACACACACAGAATAATATAGTTGATAGGGGAAGGGCGCCATTGGGCGGCATTACACTATTCTACCTTTTACTGTAATTCTAAATTGAGTGTTGGGAGGCCTATGATGAGGTTGCGGGGGTTGGGGGGGGCTATGATGAGGTCAAAGGGACATTTGTTCAAAAAAGGTTCATAACCACTGTTCCAAGATAATGAACATACTACGTGTAACCCACTAGTTCTATATAGCATTAGTGTGTGTTGTGTTTAAAATTATTTAAGCCAGTAGGATGGTCTGTGATAGTGATTTACTAAATATTAGAGATGCACAGGATTCTGATTTTTAGGAGCCTGCCGGATACCGGATCCACTGCTTAAGATCCTGCCGGATCCGGAACCGGATACCGGATCCTATGAAAGGGTTGAAACACATAGCCTACTCACACACGTGGGCCCTTTTTATCACGTTGGCTCAAACTATTTTGACTGAAAAGCCTCGGCTACCGGATCCTGGATCCTGGAACCGGATCCGGATCCTGTGAAAAACCCTATTATCCTGCCGGATCCGGAACCGGATCTTGGATCCGGTGCATCTCTATTAAATATGCCTGTTCTATTCAAACTCTTTAAGTCAGTAGTGTCTGTTAGTAATGTAGCCTCTTACAGCAGATGGGGTCGCCGGCGGGCCTATTCACTATTTGCTGAATATACTCAACTACATCATAACAACATTGCTATGACAGTGCTGACAGCCTTAACTAACAGATTAAGACATAGACATTACAATTTTGGTGACAGTAAGGTTATAACATAGATGCTGCTGTAAGAGGTTAAACGTGTGTATTGTGCTCTCTCCCAGCTAGTGATTACCATATTCAATTGGTGTGTTGTGTTCAAACACTTCTATCTAGTTTAAGACAAGAGAGAACAGATGAGTGCATCTGTGGGGTAATAATGTGAAAAAATTCACGTGCTCATCGGTATCCAAAGTTGCAAACTTGTAATATATATAGAGAGAGAGAGGGTCCAAGGCACCCTGAAATCCGTATTAAAAGTCCTTTATTAATACATGAACACCATAAATAGCCGACGCCTTTCGACCGAAAAACCTTGAATGTAAGAAGTTGGTATATCTTCTACAATTCTTTTGGAATTTCATTACATATCATTTTAACCATTTGAATAGGTAAGCTGGAGGATATCATGAAGTGTCATTTGTGTATGATGAAAAATAGAGAAGTTATTTAAGAATAAAGTTTCAAAACGGTCATTTTTGACCCGTAACACAAACAGAGGGTTAAGCTACACCACCCTTTGAGAGTACATAGAACACCACCACCTAGTGTTCGTATTATGGCATTACTTTGAATTCAAATCCATCCAATTCGGAGTTTCGTACAAGCCTGGTTACCACATGCTATTGATCGTGAAGTATTTCGTAAAAGCCTGGTTACCACATGCTATTGATCGTACAAGCCTGGTTACCACATGCTATTGATCGTACCAGCCTGGTTACCACATGCTATTGATATTACCAGCCTGGTTACCACATGCTGTTGATCGTGAAGTATTTCTAGATTATCATGTCAACATACACCACAGCACAAACAGGACAAAAACTTCCCAAAAAACCTTTTTCAGAAAGGGCATTTTGTATCCAATAGGGCTTAAGGGCAGGTGCTTTAGCAGCTCCTCATCCCTATCTGTGCTCGCCTATGCTGATGCTAAGACGTGTGTTGTGTTGATTCTCTCCCAGGAGAACACATTAAACCTCATTTTCTCCTAGCCTGATTATCATCGACTTTCAAATCTCTTCGAGCCTTGGTCTGACCAAGACCATAACAAATGACATTTCCCAAACTGTATGGTTGACCCACCGCCCTTAGTTTGCTAATGGTTGTTTGCTCCCTGAAAAAGTGGGAGGAGTTCGTGTTTGTATTGTTCTTGGCCTGACTAGAGGCAGCACTGAAGGTGTGGCGTCACTAAGAGGGCACAGCCTGGCTAATTATCTCCTGCCCTCTCAATATGTTATATCATGCTGTTTGAATGTGAGATATGCTATGCCATATGTTCGATGTAACAAAAACATAAACACCTCACAAATGTACAGGTTAAATACTTTTCCCCAGGTTTCTTATATCAATATGTGTGTTGTGTTAATTCTCTCCCAAAAGACTGCCTTGTACCCCATTGTCTCCTCCCCTCTCAATATGTTAAACCATGCTGTTTGAATTTGCTGTTGAGATATGCTATAAAGGGAAGAAATCTGGTAGCACACTCTAGTGAAGACGCTTTGGTCCAACGCTCTGTAGATGAATGGGAAATTACCGAGGGGACATCCATGTGGCACCACACTTTTCCTCCTCCCCTTTAAACTAATGTCTGGTCCTGCGCTGGTTGTGCTGGATTGTCACTAGTGGTGCGGAGTATGTGTTCTAGGAGATATGGTATGCTTTTCTGCACCTATGCATTACAGAGTTTCAATAATGCGTAACACTTTACAATAACTACCCAAAAAAGCTTAATAAACACTTTGTTAACATTTAATTATAATTAACATTTAACTAAGCATTTACAAATGTTTGTAAATGAGTAAGAAACAAACAACGACAACACAGTGGAGTGGGAATCAACATCTACTGTGTGAGTTTTATGTGGTTTCATGTATTCTGGTCTTTGGAGGATAAACTTCCAGGACCAATAAGACTGTGCCGTGTCTGTTGTGTTACCATAGTATTCTCGCCCATTTATGAACATTTTGTTGATAATTAGGTCATTATTTATAAAGTATTTATAAAGCTTTTTGGGGGGTAGTTATTGTTAAGTGTTACCCATTAATGTTATCTACGCCTTACCATACCGCCACATGGTGTTGATGAACATGCAAGCCTGATATCTCTGAATGATTCATGAATATGTCTTAAAGGGGTATGCCACTATTTTGGGGCTTAATACAGTTAAAGTCGTTGACCAGGGTTTATAAAGGTGGTAAAGTGTCTTATTTTTCATGTAAGCCGTTATCTTGCTTTAAGACAAGTTAAAAGAGGGAATATGCCGCTAAGCTAGTGAAAGTCAATGTATCCGTGTAGCATGCTACAATGCTACACGGATACATTGACTTTCACTAGCTTAGTGACATATTCCCTCTTTTAACTTGTCTTAAAGCAAGACAACGGCTTACATGAAAAATAAGACACTTTACCACCTTTATAAACCCCAGCCAACGATTTTAACTGTATTAAGCCCCAAAATAGTGGCATACACCTTTAAGCACTCTTTTCAAACTCAACTGCCGTCATATTTCTGGCACACCCCTTTAACTGTGTTATATCATGTTGTTTGAATATGAGATGCCGTATGTTATGTTATGATATGCTTTTGCTCGGGTTTGAATACAGTGTGTTAAGTATTTCTAACCCCAACGCCGCCATATGAATGATGCAAACCAGATATCTCTAAAATGATTCATAAATATGTTTTAACTCTGCTAACTTGATAACCAGCTTTTTAAACCGGCCTTAAGTAGTTGTCGAACTCGCCTCCTGTGTTAACTAGCAGCTAGTTTACTGTGATATCTGTTATCCAGCTAACTACAACCTGTAATCCCCCCTAGCCGGGTTGGTCACCTCTCTCTATGTCTAACTAAAGTGCACTAAAGGCCTTATAACCTGAACAACAAAAAAAACACATTTATCACCTTTAGAAACTTTATAAGCTTTGAACTTTGAACCCTTTGACCTCTGCTCTTTTTTTCTCATAGACAGAGAGCACTAGATGTCACATTCAGCCTGTTGGTGTCTGTCAATGCCAGGTGCCGCCATCTTGGTACAGTAGTTCCATCATGGTACAGACCTACTCGGTGCGCTTTCCACACCATCACCTTGTTGTATCACTAATTGATGTCCACCGTTATGTCTGTTCAAAGATGGCAGCAACCAAATTGGTGCACTCTCTCCAACTGACAGACAGACAGGGGTAAGATGGCAGCTACCAAATTGGAATATTCTCTCAAAAACCGACAGACATGGGCCTGTACAAACATGGCGGCCACCGTATTCACTCAACCTGACAGGCGTAGTCGTAGCCTTGTCGACACGACATCTTGTACTCTCTACCTCTATGGCTCTCTTTTTAACCATTTTCTACCCCTTTTACAGATGTATAACCTCTATGTGTGTGTGTGTGTGTGTGTGTGTGTTTTCTCTGTCCTCTCTGACCTAAACCCTGCTGCTGCTCTCCTCTGCTCTCGTCTCGCCTGCGCTCGTCTCGTCTCGTCTCGTCTGGGCTCCAATAGGGAGTTCGGATAGCGAGAGACTGAGCCTAGCTAGGCAGCGCATTCCCTTCCGAATGGGCCGCGTAGTCGATGAGTGGCTTGTCGAAAAAGGTAACTACTGCTGCTGCTGCTAAACCACTTTACTAAACCCTAACCAGATAAACGCAACTAACCAACCCCTGCAAGAGGTGCAGCGTGTGTGTGTGTGTGTGTGTGCGCGCGTGTGTGTGTGTGTGTGTGTGTGTGTGTGTGTGTGTGTGTGTGTGTGTGTGTGTGTGTGTGTGTGTGTGTGTGTGTGTGTGTGTGTGTGTGTGCGTGTGTGTCTGGAAGATGTTTGAGAAGTGAGTGTGTGCATGTTTCATGTTTCTGTGCGTGTATGCATGCCTGAACCACCCATTTTTGTAGTCCATTAGCCACAGCTTATAATGTGTTTCAATGGGAGAAAAGACTTCACACTAGGCTACCTGAAGAAGCCATTTTTGTAGTTCAGTAGCCACGGCGTATAATGGGTTCCAACGGGAGAAAAGACTACACAGTAGGACTAGGCTACCTGAAGAAGCAATTTTTGTAGTTCATTAGCCATGTA
>NC_085877.1:49574098-49614098 GCF_034702125.1 Engraulis encrasicolus
CTTTCCCGGCCTCAGCGTTCCGAGATGGACATTCCGGTCTCAGCGTTCCGAGATGGACATTCCGTCCTCAGTGTTCCGAGATGGACATTCCGGCCTCAGTGTTCCGAGATGGAGATTCCGGGATTGATCTCAGTGTTCCGAGCGGGAGGGCGATTCCGGGAGCCTGGCTCAGGAGATGGCACAGCAAGACACACACTCTAGAATACACACGCGCGCACACACACACACACACACACACACACACACACACACACACACACACACACAAGCACTTGTTCACACTTACACATTCAAAGATAAACACACAAATGCACACATACACCCTATACTACACACACCTACACACACACACACACACACACACACACACACACACACACACACACACACACACACACACACACACACACACACACACACACACACACACAGTTGTCTCCACAGAGGAGGATGATGACAGTTGGCTCCACTGTTCTTGTGGCCGATGTCCAAGTGAACTCTCTCGTATCGCCATTCTCTCCTTCTATTCAAAAAAAGAGAAAAAGAAAAAAACCAAACTGTATCATGAAAAGAAAAAAAAAATGTCAAAAAAAGTTTGTGAAATGTCTAAATATCTGCCTCGTCCCCAGTTGAGAGAACAGCCGTGTTACACCCCCCCCCCCCCCCCCCCCCCCCACACACACCCCTACCCCAGCCCCATAATACACACATAGGCCTACAAACACACACACACACACGCAACTTGCGAGAACAACCGTGTATCCCCTCGTAAAATATTGAATTCTCTACGTCTGGGAAACAATCAAACTTTATATTTCCTTTTTTATGTACATTTTATAGTTTTCCCTCCTCCCTGTGTCCCCCCCCCCACACAAATATTATAGTTTTCCCTCCTCCCTGTCTCCTCCCCACAAATATTATAGTTTTCCCTCCTCCCTGTCTCCTCCCCACAAATATTATAGTTTTCCCTCCTCCCTGTATCCTCTCCTCCCTGTGTCCTCTGCTGTATACAATTTGACCCCCCCCCCCCAGAAATGTTATAGTGTCCTCTCCTCCCTGTGTCCTCTCCTCCCTGTGTGTGCCCCCCACCCCCCACAAATGTTATAGTTTCTCCTCCTCCCTGTATACTTCCTGTGTCCTCTGCTGTATACAATTTGACACCCCCCCCCATTACATTGATGCCTTATACCTGATCAACACCTCCCTAACCCTTTCCATTAATCCCAAAGTATTGAGTTGTTATTACATACACTATAGCCCCCCCCAAAAAAAGAAACAGCCCCCCCGTCTTCTTCCACACTCCTTTATCAGGTCCCCTACTCCAGTGGCGATTCTAGGGTATGTTGGGGCCCCAAGCGAAAATTCAGAATAATGAAAATTTGCAACAAAATAATGAAAATTCGCAACAAATCACCATGACTGTCATTTAATGTCTTGGCTTATTCACTATTTAAAGGCTTGGGGGTCCCAAGCTTCTGCCTGCCTAGCCTGGTGACAAGATGCACCTCTGCCCTACACTCTTCTCCTCTCCACTCTGCCCTACACTCCTCTCCTCCCCACTCTGTCACCCCATCCATCCCCTACCCCTCTCTTCTCTTCTCCACTGTAGATTTACATTTTTCCCCCCTTCTCTTCTCCTCCTCCTCTCTTCTCTTCTCCTCCCTTATCCCCCTCTTCTCCTCCTCTCTTCTCCACACTCCATTATTCTACATCCTCTCTTCTCCTCCTCTCTTCTCCAGCCTTTTTTTCTCCTGTTCTCTTCTCCTCCTCTCTTCTCTACCTCTTCTCCTCCCAGGGGCGCTGATAAAAAAAAATTGGGCCCCCATGAAAGATTCAAATTTTGGGCCCCCAAAATGACAAATTATGTTATCAGCATCCTTCCAGGGCCCAGTCAGAGCTGTTGGGCCCTTAGAATCTGTAACACCTTACCCCCCCCCCCCCCCCCCCCCCCCCCCCCCCCCCACCCCCCCCCCCCCCCGCCCCCCCCCCCCCCCCCCCCCCCCCCCCTCCCCCCCGCACGGCACCGATGTCTCCTCCTCTCTACTCTACCTCTCCTCCTCTGTCTACTCTTCTCCACACTCCTTCATTGTTATACTGCACGTCTTCCCTCTCCATCCCTCCAGATCCATCCTACCTCTACCTTACCATGGAGACCACTCCTCGTCTCATCAGGACCATGTCGTCGTGGTTTCCTGTTTCCTCCACGTCTTCTCTTCTCCCTGCAGGTTACCATGGTCACCACACCTAGTATCATCAGGACCATGTCGTCGTGGTTTCCTGTTTCCTCCACGTCTTCTCTTCTCCCTGCAGGTTACCATGGTCACCACACCTAGTATCATCAGGACCATGTTGTTTGTGAACCCCATGCACCCCCCCCCCAACAAAAAAAACCCCTGCACACACACACACACAAACACACCCTGACCCAAACCCAAACACACCCTGACCCAAACACACACACACACACACACACACACACCCAGACACCCCACCTCCCCCGCCCCCCTGCCCCAGGCCCGTGGCACAAAGCGTCTCCCAGTCTGCTGTTCTTTCTAAATGTCATTGTAAAGTGTTGAGTGAATTGAATCTAAATATGTGTACATTACCAGAGGGAAATACAATTGGTTATATGCTTCTTACCCCGCCTGAGTCCTGTGTGTTCATTGGCTACTACTCCTGTCATTCTTTACATACTGTGTCGTGATTGGTTACATGCTTCTGACTTCCTGCATCTGCAGGGGAGGTTGTAGACTCGCACCTCATCATATATCATATCAAAGACACACACACACACACACACACACACACACACACACACACACACACACACACACACACACACACACACACACACACACACACACACACACACACACACACACACACTTATCACACAATTACTGTGATAATTAAGTTAATGTTTGGCAATATTAGCTCCAAGAAGTGCAGTGCATGATGGGTTGGTTCGCAATCTATAGACAACGTACGAGGCTCTGAGCCTAATTACGTCCTTAGCTCCTCCCCTCACTCCTGCAATTTAGTTGTTATCCAAACAATTTGCCATGTACGTAACAAAAATATTATCATTGCTGCATTGGCCATGCATTGCATTTTTGACTATCCATCATACACTGCACTTCTTGGAGCTAGCTTTCTCAAACATTAACGTACTTATCAAAAAGCTATAGCTTAGTTTCGCTTCCAAACTATTACTCATCGGTATATTCTGCATTTATTGTAGGTTTTTTACAACTAAAACGAATTGGTATATGAACAAGTGACATTGCACCACCCCTCATTGAGAAGTTTACGTCCAATCATTGCTATATAATGCCTCCTGTTACCTCAACAGCATTGCATTGAATCAGAGAGTCATTTACATTACATTGTTAATTCCAAATTAATAATTCAGAACTAAATAGTAGAACAATTCAGGATCAATTAATTTCTCATACCTTGCTGAGTGGGGGGGGGGGGGGGGGGGGGCTGGGTGCCGAAGGCGAAGGCGGAGGGGTGTTATTCCGCTTCGAAGGGAAATATTTTCCGATAGTCACGTGTGGACAATACATTATCCCGCTTATTATACGGCTTTTACCAACATTAGAAAGCATAAATAGTTAACCAGTAGTTTAAAATAACATGTTTATTGCCATTTTATAGTGTGCGCAAAGAAAGATAGTTCGTGGAACGCTCATAATTTAAAAAGGTTACCAAGCAACAGAGTTTGGCTACTTTCTAACTTGTTACAGCCACGTTGCGCTTCAAACTGTTTGCAGGCTGCCTCTGCACAATATCTACTAAACTCGGGTTCATAACAGGATCATTTCTATCTAATCGGTGACAGTATTTCAGAAGAAAAGCATAGGCAACCCAAGCACTGCTGTGCGCCCTGACCATGATTATCGATCCTGCTACAGGCAGAGCACTGTGCGCCGGATGGTAGGCTGGAGAAGGCAAACAACTTGACAATACATCCTCTAACATAATAACTGATTGTGATGATTTGGAAATTGAAAAAGTGTAAGGAGACAGTTTATGTATTTGTTAGCAGTAACACACACACACACACACACACACACACACATGCACGTGTGTGCGCGCGCGCGCACACACACACACAAACAGATTCACACACCTGACCTAATTGTCATATTTAATAACTACATTTTTAGTCATTACATTTCAATTTATTGGTCTGGGGGGGGGGGGGGGGGTCCCCAGAATGAAGATTTCATTCATTACATTATTCATTCATTCATTCATTTATTTATTTGGATAGGACAATATAAATTAATCAATACATCAGCTTGAGAGCTTCAATATAAAAATGCCAGACTTAGCATAGATGCTACATTTCATCTGTTGTCCTAGGTAGCCTACTCACACTAAAACACATAACAAGAAAATAAACTAGCCTACTGTATGACAGAGGACATTTACACACAAAACAAACATTGGGTACATGAAAAAAAAGTAAAAGTAAAGTAAATATACAAATAAAAAATAAATGTGAAAGCAAAACAAATGTTACTTCTAATAATTAATGGGTGCATATCTGATTAGTTTTCAGCCACTGTTTAAGATTGGCTTTGAAGGTGTTAAAGTTGACACACTGTCTAATGTTAGATGGCAGAGTACTCCAGGACTTTGCACCTCTAATGGACAACGCCATTTAGCTGAATTGAGTTCTACGCCATTTAGCTGAATTGAGTTCTACGCCATTTGGCTGAATTGAGTTCTACACCATTTAACTTCACAGTCCCCCTTTGCCTGGGCTCTTGTGTTCACTTGTGAAGTTTTTTTTCTTAATGAACTCCTGTAAGGGTGGAGGAGCTATCCCATTCAAAACCTTAAAAATGAGACAGACATCAAGAAACAACTGGTAGCTATCAAAGTCCAGTAGTTGATATTTCTTGACAATGTTGCAGTAGTGGTGACATATGGGCTTTTTATCAAGAACTTTAAGTACTCTCTTGAAGAGAGACTTAATTTGATTTAGAGTGCTCTCATGTCTGACCATGTTGTGTAGCAGTAAGAAATATCACTAAATATCATTGAATGCATAAAAAGCTTTGCAGCCTCCATGGGTAGAAAAGGTCTGATGTGTTTAAAATTAGACAAACTTGCTTTCACTTTGAGTGTTACTTTTTTAATATGTTGTTTAAAATTGAGACAAGAGTCTAAATCTTTGTCTCAATCTACCACACCTGATGGTTGATGCTGATGTTCTGCTGATCGTCGTGAGAAATACAAACATACAGTCTTTTTGTATTCAGATGTAGGCAACAGGTTTGGAGCCAATGGGCAGGCTCTTTCATAGAGTTTGCATGACAGTATAATACTGTGTAATCAGCATATAGTTTTATGTTTACGTTTTACAGACATTAGGTAGGTCATTGACATATAAACTAAACAAAGCAGGGCCCAGAATGGAACCCTGCGGAACTCCAACAGAACAGGTGAGGTATGAAGACAATGAGTCACCGATTTGAACTGCCTGTTTTTATTTACGAATTACATAAAAAAGCAATCATAAAATCAAAATGTACATAATTGTTTTTGAATTTAGAAAAGATATATTGAAGAGTCAGTATCAGGTCAAATCACAAGCATTTATATGCAATATAATATAGCAATAAGGTCATCATACAATTGTAGGATAATAGTGTGTCATACATTTTTTTCCAGTTTCACGGGAGGCAATCAAGAAGAAGCATTCTTTTTATTACATTGTGTGTGTGTGTGTGTGTGTGTGTGTGTGTGTGTGTGTGCGTGTGTGTGTGTGTGTGTGTGTGTGTGTGTGTGTGCACGTGTGTGTCATATAGAACTTCTGTCTCATGTTGACAAACCTGACACAATGGCTGTACATTGGTCTTTCATTGATACACACTCTTGCATGCACGCATGACAGCACGCACGCACACACATACGCATGCAAACACACACACCCTCGCACACAGATCCAACAACAGGTGGCCACATTTCTTCTTCATTGATGGAATCCTCATCTCCACCTCTTCATTACAGCTGAGCTTCCTGTCCCTCCATCTCCAACACGGATCCTCAGTCTTCCTGCACCGCAACCTGCAGTAGGATGGACAAGACCAATCGAAACATCGTAGAATAACACACACATGCACGCACGCACACACACACACACACACCATGTTTATCTTTACTTCCAATGCACCTTCAATACTAAATCTGATCATCTATACTGATATGACAAAGTGATATGATAAATCATTGATCATCGACCTCCATGCCCTAATCATACTGTATATGTCAAAATAACATACAGAACATTGAACTCTTGTAGAGTAATAAAGATTTTAGTATTGAACAGCTGAGTAGAATTACCCTTTAAGTCTGACGGTGCGTTTTATGGGTATCTGTGCCTGCAGTAGGTGGATTCCCTCCTCCAGGAGCAGACCAGCTTCCTTTTTCCTCTTCTCATTACTAATGGCAGCCACAAACCTAGCAGATAAAAACCTATGAGGACACACTGGAAACATCTCTCTCTCTCTCTCTCTCTCTCTCTCTCTCTCTCTCTCTCTCTCTCTCTCTCTCTCTCTCTCACACACACACACACACACAGAATAACACACGTACAGAAAACACACACACACACACGTACATATATACCCAACAGTATTATGGTACTGCACAGTATACTGTTGTATACTTTATATTCATAGGCTACTATGTTACATATTTCTATGATGGGATAATGGTACTTACTGTATAACTAAACGAGGGCAGGTGTGTATGAGGGAGCAGATCCTGTTGGCCCAGACCTCAGTCAGGCAGCCTGCCTCCAGAATCAACATCTTCAGATCAGGCAAAGAGGACAGGTACGCCATCAGACCATCCATATGCTCATCATACTCTGGACTGCTGCAGGTTGAAAACACACACACACACACACACAAACCTGCTTCAGTGTGTCTTCCATTCCTTAATAGTCCTTGACGATTTCAACATCCAATTAGACAAAGCGTGTGTCACAGACTTCAAGTCTCTCATAAGCTCTTTTGACCTCCAGCTGGTCTGCTGCGCTCCGACTCTCAAAAATGGAAAATAACTTGATCTGGTGCTAACTAAAAACGGCAAAGCAGGTGCAGTGGTCATTCCACTGCATATGCTCGACCACATCTTTAGCACCTCCCGAACTACCAGTCAATCCTTCACCTATGGTCAAGTTCCGCCGCAACTCACGAAAACGATCTCCCACCGACTTCTCTCTCTACCTCTGTTGTTGCCTCTGCTTTAGCTTTTCAAAATACATTGTCCTCACTAGAGGTCGGTGCTGCTACTGAAAGCTGTGTGTAGCCCGAACGAAGTCAGCCAACGACAGGTCTGGGATGAGAGAGCAGGTTTAGTGGATAGAGGACATCATGATCTATCCAGGCCACTTAGAGTGCCTCAGCTCTACTCTAAGTGGCCTGGATAGATCATGATGTCCTCTATCCACTAAACCTGCTCTCTCATCCCAGACCTGTCGTTGGCTGACAGACTTCGTTCGGGTCACACACACGACCTTCAGAGCTGCAGAAAGAGGATGGTGCAAAACATGTACTCCCTCCGATCTAGTGGCCTTTCAACCTCTCCTGGCCTCTGTAACAACTGCTAAAACGGCATACTATGATGAAAAAATCAGCAACACCTCAGACAGTGTTGCAACTGTACACTGTGCCTAGATGTCTTTGTTTATTATCTAGGGCAGAGATATAGGAGGGGCAAGCAGGGCATTTGTCCCTGGGCCCAGGGCCCTACAGTATTGGTGGTGGAGGCCCTATTATGATCGTGGCAGGGGCCCTTTTGTTCAATTGTTCCGCCACTGATACTGCAGTACTCTGCGCTGACCCCTTACCTGCGTTCCTGCTTAAATTTCCTCCTTGTCACTTTGGTCAAAGGCGTCTTCCAAATGTAATGTTATGTCATTATTTTAATGTAATGATTCAGTGGATTATTTAACAAAGGGACTTTGAAAATTGATGGACGTGAAAATTGTGAAAATTGATTCTTCTTACTTTTCGGCCAGACGCCTCAGCTGTTGAAACCTGCAGGTGATTTCCTTCAGAAGCCGGGTCTCTAATATCTCTGGGAGATTGAAAACTAGCATGAAACCAGAGGATTCTGATGCTGGGGATGTAGTATGTCCATTGTTAGCAATGGACAGCCTGAAAGCCAGAGAAGAAAATGAGTATAACATCATATATTTGCACAGTCACAGAGTACAATACAGTGTGTGTGTGTATGTGACCTGCTGAAAGCCTGACTACTGTACTCAAGTGTGTGCTACATGTTAACTGCAATGCACAGTACGGTGTATTAAGTCTTTGTGTATGTTTTGAAATTATGTATTTATGTTAACTGACAGACACATTAATGTCCTTAAGGATAATTAAAATGTTTCTACTCCAGTCTAGTCTTGTCTAGTCTACTCTACACTTTATCTCATAGTAAGTGGCTAAATATTTCATTGGATAATTACCTCCGCCAAGGAGGTTATGTGATCGCCTGGGTTTGTGTGCATGTGTGTGTTTGTGTGTTCGTTATTGTATGTTCGCTGCTATTTCACAGACTGCCACAAGGTGCATTGATCACACTGGACAGACTGTGTTTGCTGCCAGCACAGAGCACCCTCACGGTGTCATGTGAATAGGGGGAACGGACTGTCTACTTTTTCAACGTTTTGGATACCAGCTGCCTTTAAAATCGGTTCTAAATAAATTTCTGTGATGACCAGTCAACACTGCACATGTGATTGTTCAGAGTAGAGCTAGTTTTACGTTGCCTAAATTAACACAAACAGGAAGCTAGCAGCTAGCTTTGGTTGGTTCTACAATTCTCAGTAAGCCAGGGGGCCGTTTCTCGACAATGCCTTTGCTAACGACGTTAGCCATTTTGTTCGTTCTTAAGACCAACGTTGAAACCAAGGTCTTAAGTCGTTCGTAAGACAGTCTTCCGGCTTGGTCTTGAGTTGTTCTTAAGTTGTTCTTAAGTTGTTCTCAAGTTGTTCTTAAGTTGTTCTTAAGTTGGTCTTGCTCCTGACATTTCAGCGTCTTGGGGCAGGTTCAGGCAGAGTTCAAGTGACAGTGATTGATTACTGCCACCAAGTGCACAAGCGTCTAACTTTTACCACACAAAATGTCCAATGATTAGACAATTTTAAATATATTTGGTTGTGTATGCCGTCTTCCTGCCAGCAAATCCTTACGTCCAACGTAGGCCACAAGAAAAATAATTGCCATTAAGAGCATTGTGCCTGAAGATGTGCAGGAAGATTGAAAGGTGCGTCAAACACAGTAGGCTACACATGACATCTTTATGAAAGTCGTTAAATACCTGTGAAGACAATCATGCCCCCAAAATCCACCCAATAACCAAATGTCGCTGTACATATCACTGCACAATAACATCGCGCCAAATAACTTCGCAATGGCGTCAGCCACACGGTCCACTGTCACTGCGCACCAGGGAGAGGAGGCAGAGAGTTGCGAATATGCCCGAATTGCGCGCGCGCCAGCCTGGATGCACACACACACGCACACACACACTGTGTGTGTGTGTGAGAGAGAGAGAGAGAGAGAGAGAGAGAGAGAGAGAGAGAGAGAGAGAGAGAGAGAGAGAGAGAGAGATGAGTGGAAGTGGATATACTGGATATACTGTTGTGCAGATAAGGCACCTGCGCTTAATTTAAAATTCAGCCGAAATGGATATGCTACCAGTTACCACCAGCAAGTGAGAATTAGGATAGTATACATGCCATCACGCTTTCACCGGCCATTTGTTATTTGGAGTGATTATGCTACAGTGATATGTAGACCGACATTTGGTTATTGGGGATGGATTTCGGTGACATGATTGCGTTGACAAGTATTTAACGACTTTCATGGAGATGTCATGTGTACTGTGTTTGACGGACCCTCCGTGCACCATCCCTTCCTGCACATCTTTACGCGTAAAGGTCATAATGGCAATTGTTTTTCTTGTAGCCTATTTTGCGCGTAAGGGCGTGCAGGCAGGAAGACGACATAAGCAACCAAATATAGATTTTAGAATGATCGATTCCTTTCAGTTATCATTTCAAACATCATTGAACTGTCCACTCTGCGTGGGGAAGGACCTCGCTGTTGTCTCGCACTTAGAGTTCTTCTACATGCGTTCGGGTGTTGGCAGTGTCAGAGGCCAGCCCGAAGGCATCCCTTTGGGTTTACAGAGTTTAAGCTTAAAAAATAGCCTACATCTGATCAACTACAGTAAGACTGAGCTTTCTCCAGCAAGCGCCTTGAGTCACTTCAAGTTAGAGATATGGGTAACAACGGTTAGACATATATTTGACCCACAACAGAGACCCAAAGACAGCGCGACAAGTGTGTGTGTGTGTGTGTGTGTGTGTGTGTGTGTGTGTGTGTGTGTGTGCGTGCGTGTGCGTGTGTGTGCGCGCGCGCGCACGCGTGTGTGTGTGTGTGTCCATATTCTCAACCCTCTGCCTCCCGCAGAGTAACCAGGTGGCCGCGTAAAGTAGGCTAAATGTGCAAAGTAAAATGATCCCAATGTGATCTCGCGTGCCTTTCAGAGTAGGCTATCCTCCCATTATTTAATAAAGCTGCATTTTGTCCAGGGTTGCGATGTACGTGGGTTGGAGTTCGTGTAGGGTAATATAGACAGAAAAGTTTCATTAATGTGTGTGTGCAATCCGACCATGTTGTGCGCGCGTGGGTTCTTTGTTTCCCAATACGACAACATGTCAAAATTATAACTCAAGTGGAGTCAGGAGAATATTATGAATGTTCGCTGAGAATAAAAAAGTATATTGGCAGATAAACTGTGTGCACATGTCGGTAACGGCCGTATCTGAAAAATGCTTGTCGAATTAACATCTTCTGAAATTCCGAAGTTGTTGCCAGGGAGATATCTGCACTGGCAATCATTTTCAGTGTTCCCTTTAGGCTATTTGTCGTGCCAGAACAACGTTCTCGTTCGAACATGGATTGAAAGTGTGCCTTATCACTGGCCAAAAAATGGAAAGCTGGGATGTGCACAATCTGACCACCAGGGTAACCACGTGTATGGGGGGAATGTAAGCGTTTGTGCTTGTGCAACTGAAAAAATATTTAAAAAATAAAATAAAAGCAAAACAACAAACTAAAATAACAAAGGGAGAAAAAGGACAAAGCAAACAAAGCAAAATGGGAAGGGAAAGGGAAAGGGAGGGGGAAGGGGGGGACGCATCAGGGCCCAAACATGTGGCGTACCAAACGAGCCCTCACCTCCAGGCCTTCAGGGTTGGCGTCTTGGTTAGGCAGATCTGGGGGATCTGGATCCAAGGCCAAGCCCTCACCTTCTGGAAGTGGGACGTTTGCCCTGAGCGCCATGTTGTGCAACAGCGCAGTTACGACAGCCACAGAACAGCACTTTGTTGGGTTTAGGCGAAGGCCACCCGCTGTCTTGCTGACGCAACGGAACCGCTGTTTCCATACCCCTATGGATCGCTCCACAATGGCACGGGTTTTTCTATGCGCCCTGTTGAAACGTGCCTCTGAGTCTGTGTTCGGCTGCTGGATAGGGGGGAGCAGGAAGGGGCGCAATGGGTAGCCACTGTCTCCGAGAAGCCAGCAACCCCCAAAGTCACCATCCTCTGCCACCTGACACAGCCCAGAGTTGGCCCACATAAAGGCATCGTGGGTGCCACCCGGCCACTTTGCCACGATGTCCGTGAAGACACCCCGGCCGTCGCACACCACTTGCACGTTCAGGGCGGTAAAGCCTTTCCTACTTACATAGAGGTGCTCATTCTGTGTGGGCCTGGCGATTGGAATGAGCGTACCGTCTACGACTCCGATCACCCGAGGGATTCCAGCGACTGCGTAGAACACGTGGTTGGTCCTCGCAATCTCCTCAGGCGTCGTCGGAAAGGCCATCTCGGGCAGCAGTCTGAGCAGCAGCTCAGTCACAGCATTTACCGACCTACTGATCGATGCCCGACTCATGCCTTGACCATCCCCTACCACCTCGAAGAAGCTGCCCGAAGCGTAAAAGCGCAGTGCAGCCAGCAGCTGCACAGATGGAGACAGCGCATTGCTCCTTCGGGTGGGCCTTTGCAGGTGTGGTGTCAGCAGCTCCACCAGCTCCTCTATCTGAGGTCTACACAAGCGGTATTTGCGTAGGATGGCCTCGTCCGTGAGGACGTGTAGGGGGTCGAAATTGGCGCGTATGTAAGCGTGCACATACGTCGCCTGGCTTCTGCGGCGCCCACGACGCCGGTTGAACATTAACAGCGCTGCCATCTCTCTGTCCTACCTCCTCACGCGCAATGAATTCATTTATAGGGGAACAGGTAATGACCCAGCTGTTATGAATTGGGTTGTATTGACAATGGGTTGTAGATTGCTAAGAGGCATTGCGGAATGATCATCTTTACACAGGCATCAACACTTCCACGGTCATTGCTATCACGTTGGAATGGTTTGTCATTGAATTAGGCTACCAATTAATCTCCCTCACCGCCTCCATATCATATCAATGACGGGCCGACGACCATGGGGTATTACAAAGCACATCATTGTTCTCACTGATTGTGTCTGCTTATTGTGTGTGTGTGTGAGAGAGAGAGAGAGAGAGAGAGAGAGAGAGAGAGAGAGAGAGAGAGAGAGAGAGAGAGAGAGAGAGAGAGAGCGCGCGCGCGCGGGTGTGTGTGTGTGTGTGTATATGAACTGATGTAAGGCATTTTGCTAGACTCAGATTTTTGTGTTTACTGCAATGTGCAATTACGTGTAGTAGGTCTTTGTGTATGTCTTGTATCTATGTAAGCTGTCACACCTTAATTTGCCTCTTGATTACCTGCGTCGCAATTTGGCGCTATCCAAGGTGCTGATTAACAGGATGTTGTAAACGCGGACATGTCACGTTCACAAAAGAAAGAGGCTATTTCACATTGCAACAACTCCTACATCGAGCATTCCTTTTTCACTGAAGTAAATCATTACAGGGAAAAGTCGGTGAAGTCATTGGAAAACTTGGAACAATGTAGGATAGTACAGTGACGCACCCACACAAATATGTAGAGACCTGAGACTACTCACCCCACGTCACAGCAATGAACACCTTCATGAATGCTGTGTATATAAACATATGTGTGTCTCAGATGGCGCACGTGTGCATTTCGGGTTTCAGTGCGTAACCAAATACCCCATGCGCACTAGAACACAGCGAAGTGCACACGTGCGCCATGTCGGTCGTAATATGATTTGGTAGTGTAGGCCTAGCCTATCTAAAACTTTAGTTTGAACACTGCTCATGGATGAATGCATTGAAAGCCAAAGGTGTTCGGTGTTGGAAAAGGTGGGATTACACGCGCTGAACTGTTATTGCCTTGCCAATTGCGTAGTGGCCACGTTGGCATTGCCGAATGGACAGCGTTTTTTAAGAACGATGGCTTTCACATTTTACACATACCAGAACGTGTTAGGGGACAATATAGGCTCGTTTGCACCAATATAGACACCAAACCGTTGACAGACGCCTTTTAGCGAGAACCTCACACATTGAGTTGTCGGTCATTACTGACTAATTACCCAGGAATACACTCAGATGATGCAATGACAGAGGTCGACAAAATTGGAATGTAGATCCATGTGCTTTAATCAGAAATTTCAGCTTCACCAGAGCCCCGTTAGCCAGACTGCAGTCTGTTTCCACCTCCCACGGCGTGGACGAGGGGTTGGATTTTGGGAGGCATGGGGCCAGAAATGGCCCGCAAAAAAAAAAAAGGGGGGGGGGGGAGGACGAGCGGGGGTAGGGGGGGGCGGCATCATTCAGGATCCGCTGGTCTGGCAGTACCTGCTGGTCTGGCTGGATCCCCTGGCCTGGCAGTACCCACTGGCCTGGTAGTACCCGCTAGCCTGGCACTACCCGCTGGCCTGGCACTGGCTCGTCGCGGCAGATCTAGTTTCACCCTTCTGTAAACCATCGTCTCCTCATGCTGCCGCTGCTGCTGCTCCCTGTGCGCCGACAGCTCCTCACGAATCCCCCGGAGAAGGGACACCTTCTCCTCCTCTAACCTCAGGAGGGTGTCGCAGCAGTCACAGTGGTCCCGGCACCGTCTGAGCTGCTGCCTCCTGGGGTAAGGGGACGCCAAGGATGTAGTGCGGGTGGACCGGGGTGATCCGGACGGGGAGGTAGAGGGTGGAGGTGGGTCTCGGCGGGTCGGGGGCGTAGAGGCTGGTGGAGGTGGGTGTCGGCGGGTTGGGGATTCTCCAGGGCGGGAGGGGGTCTCCAGGGTTGGGAAGCGGGCTGTGAGGAGGTGGATGGTCGGGACGAGGGCTGGACGGAGGAAGAGGAGGTGGATGTGGAGTGGGAAGAGGAGGATTGGCGCCGGGTCAGGACACGGGCCAGGCAAGGGTCGAGCCCACCTGGTGTTCCCTCCAGGGCTTCCGCGCCGAGGACGCCGAGGACACGCTCTTCCAAAGGACTGAGGCCCTCCGCCGACGGAGGGCCACCCCCTGTCCTCTGCTGCTCCCTGCGCAAAGCTGCCGCCTTTACCTTGGTGTTACTGGAGTAATCTCTCCACTTCTTGCGGACCAATTCAGCCTTGCGCTTGTAGCCGAGACCAACTGCATTAACTCGGTCGGCCACCTCCTCCCATGCTCGATTTTTATCAGCATTGGTCACTGTGCTCTTAAATTTGCTGAAAATAACCTCCCTCCTCTTCTCCACCTCATCCACTAGGACATTGAGCTCCTGCGGTGTGAACGTCGGATTTCTCGCCATGTTGTCTACCGTGGCCATGGCGCAATTGTGTTTAAATACTGAGGACCTCCCAATTAACAGGATTAATGTATTAGGAACATTGGCTGCAGGTGAGTTGACCCCTGCACAATCACACACACTAGGCCTAACGTCAGCACATGGCCACTTTACATCCTTAAACTACACCACGTGCTTTAATTAACCAGCACAAGGGATAGGCTATTCCTTCATGACATAGCTTATTGTGGCCGGGCCCAAACGCATCACGACGCAGCTGTGATAATTGCTACGTGTACATGACACATTTCATTCAGAATTAACTGACTTAAATTCTTAACAAAGCATATATCCGTTTTGAAATAATAGTCGGAATTAAAGAAAAGATCGAAGTACACTCGACGGGAAAAGGCCTATGTAGGCTAATTCATAATTATTAATTCGGAATCAAAGACATCATGTAGGCCTAAACGTAGGCCTAGTGGATGTTGCAGTTCAGTAACGAATAGACTATTGTAGTATTTCACTGCGAAAGTGGTTGTAGTCAGCACAGTGACGAGTTGAGCCCTAGACTAATGTGTTGGTGTTCAGAAAGAATGATGACAGGGTTCATGGGGTGGAATGAAATAGGACACTGTGCACACATAGGCCTACTCACATGTGGCCATAAAAATATCGCAATGTTGTGTTATGACTTTGTTTACTGACATGTGAGGACTTTGATGTAGATGTCATGGATAATAATAATAATGTCATGGATAATAAGCGTTGCGCTTATTGTAGCCGATAATTCATAGTAGAAACATAGTAGAAATTGTGTGCGCAATCCGACCACGTTGTGCGCGCGTGGGTATTTGTTTCCCACTGCGACAACATATTGTGAAAATTAGAACTGAAGCGGACTCAGAGGAGAATATTATGGATGTTAGAGATTTAAAAGTCCATGCATACATTTATCCCTTCGGGTCTAGAAACATTGCTATTACCCTCGGGCAAGGCATGACAACCACTCATCCACCAACCACCGGTTTCTGAGAGAAGCAGCCTACTGAAGACTTATCGTAAATTGATTTAGCAAAACCGGAATAAAATATAAGACATTGTGACATGTAATGCATTATTTGGTTTATGCTGTCGAAGAGGGATGGTTATGAGGGCACGGTTGTGTTGACAAAGATTTGTGGACTTTGATAGCGTTGTAATTATTGTATCTTTTATTTTTTTATTTTTTTATTACTTTTGTATCTAATTATTGTGCCACGTGAATCATGACGCCGTCACTACTTAGTTTGCGACCAATGCAGCCGAGCTGAGGCGAGACACTCCAAGCATTTCCGAAGACTTCCTCGTCTGAGAACGTACGTACGTACGTCCAAAGGTTGGTCGCGACTTCGGTCGGTCTTGCGTCTAAAGACCAACGTAAGACCAACTTAAGATCAACTCAAGAGCAACTTAAGACCAACTCAAGAGCAACTTACGACCAACTCAAGACCGACTTAAGACGGTTAGCAAAGGCAAGAATCGAGAAACGGACCCCTGGGTAGTTTCTTTCTAACCCAATACACAGCTCTGTCAAATAAAACTTTTTGCAATTCCTGGGGGGCTGTTCATTAACATCTCACTCGATGCACTTACTTGTGAATATGCCAAGCCTATTATGTACATTGGTTCATTTTGACAACACTTGTTTAATTTCAGCTCGGGCAATTTCTAGCTAGTTCACTAGCCAAGTTATTCTAGCAAGGTAACTGAATGCAATGTTAACCTAGCGTTTCCACTCTACACAATACACAATAGGCAACGTTCATCATATATTTGTGAGTATGACAAGCCAAATATGCTAAGTTGGTAGTCATTGGATTTTGCCAATTTCAGTTCAGACCAAACGTTAGCGTGCTAGGTAGCTAATTATGCTAACGTCATCAGTCTAGTTTCTTTCTAACCCAATAAACGTCTCTAGTAATGTTTTAACTAAGCTATAAATAGCGTTCTTACTAACACCCAGTCAGACAACGTAGCTGATATTAGTTAAAGGGGTGGTACATATACATGCAGATTGGCGTTGGCAGAAGTGGCATTGAACATTAGTTACAATAACTGGAACCAGCCACTCTATGCACGGTGTGTTGACAACAATGATACCTGCAGTGCCCTCTGGTGGTGGTGGACAGAAACACACAAGTTTTATACCGGTGTTGGTGGTAGCCTACTGTTGCTTAATTTAATTACTTATACAGTATTGAAATGAAAAGAAAATGCATTCTTAAATCCTCTTTGTGTTCTTCTTAATAAGCCAATTACTTAATTGACAAAGACACAGCAATGGTTCGAGGATTACAGAATATGGGTTTATCATCATGTTGATTAATTGGTTAAGAGTAAGCCTAGAAAGTATAATTTATTGATCCCAAGGCAAAATTAAAGTTAAGGGTACACTGTGCAGGAAATGGTCAAAAAAGGTACTGCAACTATGCTGCTCATTGAAACTGGGTTGTCTATTGCCAAATTTGATCTTTTCATGAACGTTTACTAAGTAATAAACTAATATTTTCTATTATGGCCCAAGTACAGTCATTTTTGCAGCTAAAAATGGCTATTTCTAGAAATTCAAAATGGCGGACCATGGAGAAGATCTCCCTTTTCGTGTATGAAAAAGGCAATTTTTCCAGTCATAATGAATACTTAGAATTTGATGGTGATGGTAAGTTGTCATGAAAAAGATAACATAAGTGAATGGGTAGCATGAATTCTGGAAATAAACAACTACAAATCTCACACAGTGTCCCTTTAATGGTTCAAGTGTAGCCTAATTGTATTCTTGGCCTTAACTGAACTAAACTACGGTGATGCATCTTTTCACTGGATGATGAATGGCAGCAGAACCATCATCCATTATATTATTAAGGTTTGCAAAGGACTGAACTGTCATGAATGTGTCATTTTGACATTTTGAAACCAGGAATATATTGACAAAGGCTGTAGAAACGCAATCTAATTCTGACCTTGGAGGAGGTGTGGTCTCTGAGCACTTTTCTAGTTGTTACTTGTGACGTGCCAAGTGAATTTTAATGAGGAGGTGAAAACGTCATACGTGCGTTCTCTATTATAGTGTTGCACCATGAGCAAAGAACAGAAGTTTTCAGCCTCTTCAGGTAACCAGACACTGTAAAAGATCAGAGAGAGAGTCAGGTGAAGGAGATGAGAAGCATAGGAACAACATCAGCCAGTTGAACAACATATCTGCTTTGGGTGTGTGTGTATGAAAAGACCTGGAGGCCTGTGTGTGTGTGTGCGTGCGTGCGTGCGTGCGTGTGTGTGTGTGTGTGTGTGTGTGTGTGTGTGTGTGTGTGTGTGTGTGTGTGTGTGTGTGTGTGTGTGTGTGTGTGTGTGTGTAGAGCCAGTCTTTGGCTTAGGCAGTCTAGTTATTTGCTGAGGGCGCAATGATTTCTAGAGTGCAGCAGCGCACAGAAAATGGGGGCGGGGGGAGTGGGGTGTCAACTATTCTAAAACATATTTTCAGAGAGAGTAGAGAGAGAGAGAGATTCCATTGGCCCATTGTTTCTGGGTTCTACCGTTGCAAGGGGAAGGGGGGGGGGGATCCCCCTTTAGGCAGACCTATACTGTTCTATTCATTGTAGTATTGTAGCATTGGAGTATTATGACACACCCCTTTGGGCAGACCGGAATCTGGTCACGTTAGGTGCCGATAGCAATCTATTACATTGGCATATCTCTATATACTTAAAGAATCTCGCATATTATGTAGGCTATTAATTTAACAGTTGATGATGACAGTGATTCTATACTACTTAAAGCAATGGTTCGGAGTAGATTCACCCTAATGCCATTTGAACCGTGACATCCATCCAGGGTCCGTGTATCATCCGATCATTCAACTATTCCATTCAATCTGGCAAACGGAAAAACAAAAAAATGATGCAATATTTCGTTTTCCTGCTTTTTTAGTATGAGCAAAACATTGGGGATTGATGCTTGTTTTCGTTTTTCAACCTAAAACAGAACAAATCATAAACAGGGAAACCAAAACGAAATGTTAACAGTTTTGTGTTTATTGGTTTTCTTTATTCTTCACAGTACATTACTTCCCATGGTCTCGTGATGATGTCACAAGGCGTAATTTGCAAGGGGGATGTTGAATGAGAAAATGTCCACCAAAGTTGTTGGATAATGGANTGTATTACTAGGCTACCCCCTGTCTCTCACGGCGCGTCAGTCCGTATGTGACCTTGGGCACAAACGCGAGATGCAAGGTGACCATGGTGCCATTTGGGGCAAATTGCGCGCAGTCTGGGTTGACAGACAGTCATCATGTAACATGTAACTCCCCCGACCCGCTAAGGTTAGTGGCCAGAGCGAGGGATAGTATCATCTTAATGGAAAGATGCTTCAGTGTTGCAAAGAGGCACGGGGAAACACGCAAAGAAAGATGCACTTTGTGTAAATATCTGCAATAGGCATTTTTCCTGCTTGCATATGTGTAATAGCCTAGTAAGAAATGCACCCTTTTCTACTACCACTACCACAGCAGAAGTCAACAAAAACAGGAATCAGAAACGTAGGAACTATGACCTATGTGATTATTCAATTCACTTAACTTTCTTAAAATAATGTTCTAAGTTTGGGTGGTAATAGCATTACAGTATTTGGAAGTAAATTGAGATCCAAGACAATGCCGTGTGCTTAACCCGATTTTTATTATTGAACACTAACTTTGTTAACGTGCAATCTGTAACCTGTGAGCGCATGAAAGGGGGGAGAGAGAGCGAGAGAGAGAGAGGGGGGGGGGGGATGAAGCAAAGCGCAGGTCGAAAAGTTGACGTGAAGGCTCGCGCCATCACTCCCACCCAATCGCTATGAAATGCCTCGCGAAAAACAATCTTAAGGATTTGCAATGGACCTTTTGAAAGTTTCAGTTTGGCTAGTTTGCAAACGTAGGAGGAAATGTATGCATCGGAGGCATGACGCGCCGGCAAAGCGAAGTTAAGTTTGAAACAATATTGTCCAAATTTTAGTAGGCTAGCAGGGCAGCGTGCTGGTGAATAAACTCAAAAAGAATTTCAGTAATACAAGTAACATCACAAGGATCAACGACGAATTACACATACATGTTTGCAAAATGAAATGTGAATAGACGTTTGGTGATGTGACAGTTGCGACGAGAATGTGAGAGGAGGAATAAATTGATAGCCTACATCTCAGCGGGCCTAACTTCACGGCTCTGTGTGCGTCCAGATTGTCTTTACCTATTCCAAGGGGAGGCTCACCGTCAGTAAATTTGAAAACCCCTGTGGAAGGAGCCATAGCCCATTGATTAATGAGGTTATAGGGGTAGACACATAGGCTACTGCACCGGACACAGAACAGTTATTTATTACTTGTTCTGTTTTCAGTTGGGAAAAGGAAAATCAACACAACTCCCCATTTTTTGCTCATATAAAAAATGGAAAAACAAAAGAGTCGTTATTTCGTTTTCCGTTTGCCAGATTGAATGGAATAGTTGAATGATTGGATGATGCACGGAGCATCCAGTAGTCCACCCGAAGTGTTTTCTGGTTTGGGCTTACATCAGCAGCGATACCGAGTTATTAAAAAAAAAAAATCTGAATAGCTTGGCACAAGCGCAAATGGATCCCGGGCAGTATTTCCAAACTTACCCCACAAAAATCACGTCACGACACCAAAATTCTACAGTAATACATATATGGCCTGTACTCACAAAACTAAGCATTTGGAAATCTGTAAATAGTCCAGAAGTTTATTATTATCAACACAAGCCGAATAGCTTCTCTGTTGATAATGTTACTTCCGTCATCTAGTAAAAGTCCTCAACGAAGCTCATATTAATGCACAATGAAAAGTGAAATCAGCATTAGTATTGTTAACGTACATCCTTGTCTAATTGATAGTAGGTAACATTTCAAATACATTTTCAGTGTTGCCTTGAAAATATAAGCCTTAATCTAGTGGTGGGCCGTTATCAGCGTTAACGTGCTGCGATAATGTGATACTCCTGTCGGGCGATAAATAAAATATTGTGCGTTAATATATTCTCAAAATTGGCTCGCGAGTTGGGCATATACATGTGTGCACGGTGTCCCATTGACGGGCACTTTCAGACTCTCCACCTCTCGCTTTAGTAGACCTAACCTGCCAAATATGAACAGTGTTTGCAAGCTGTAAACATTACTCTTTCTGCCATGGTAGATTTTTCTTAACTTTTTCTTAACTTTTTCTTAACTCTTTCATATCTCTCAACATAAACAAGTACATTAGAGCAGGGCTTTGAACCGGTTCAAGGAAGTTCCTTGAAGGAACGACTACGAAAACCGGGAACTTTTTGCATTTTACAGGGAACAGAAACGAAACCGGAAATGTTATTATTTTTTATGTTCTGGAACAGGAGCACTTATTGAAAAATAATGGTAACCGGTTAATGCCGGTTTTATTTCGTTCCTCAAACTGAAAAAAACAAACAAACATTATTGAGCTGAGGTTCACGTCCTGTGTGACATCAGACATTCGCTGACTGAATGGAGAGAGAGCAGTGGATTACAAAATCTCCACTCCCCATCCTAAATAAGAGAAACCACTGTCAACCTCTGAAGTTTGTCCCCTAAAGAACACCGTAGCCTGGGGTATGTCATCCAGTTTACTACCACCATCCAGTACGTCATCCAGTTTACTGAGTTTTGTTTTCAGTTGCAGTGGGGTTTGATATAACAATGATTTGTTGTATCTCTTTATAGGTGAAGTAATATAATTTGCGACACATTTTGGATGTGGGTAGTGACACATGGAGTACACATTTCGAGTCGTGATGCTTGAGTAACCTGTGCGAATGCATTCACCACTTCAGAGCTATTATGACAGCACTAGGTATCTTTAGTGCTACTGTACTAGGATCGCTGGTTTCGTGGAAGGGTTTTGGTTCTGTGAACCACTGAGCTACTCCGGCAGCGTGCGTGGAAGTGGGGGAGGTGGTGAAAAGGGCAAGGACAGAATCAGTCCCTGGACCAAGTGGTTTGCCTTACAAAGTATACAAGAAGTGCACACTTCTTCTATGTATACTTTGGAAGCTCCTCCGGACAATCTGGGTGAAGGGTAACATACCGACCACCTGGAGAGTGTCAGAGGGCTGCTTTGTGCCAAATGAGAAGGACTCTTCTGAGATCGGCAAATTCTGCACCATCTCTTTGCTGAGTGTAGAAGCCAAGATTTTCTTGTCAGTCTTGGCAAGAAGAATAACAACCTACATGACAGCAAATGGCTATGTTAACACCTCGATCCATAAGGGGGAGATTCCAGGATTCTCTGGATGCCTGGAACACATCACCATCCTCAGCCATCTGTTCCAGGAGGCCAGGGGGAGCAAGGGCAACCTAAGAGTTGTCTGGCTGGACCATACCCCATTCCGTCATCAACAAGGCCATGGAGCAGTACCACCTCCCGGACAAGATCAGGCAGATGATCAACAGCTACCTGGGGTCATTTTAACTGATTTTTCAAACTGCCAAGTTCACCACCACATGGCAGTTGCTGGAGAAGGGCATTGTGATGGGATGCACAGTATCCCCAATTCTGTTCATCATGGGGATGAATCTCCTGATTACAGCCGCAGCAGCAGAGGCCACGGCAGCAGGGAGCAGACAACCCCCACTGAGAGGATTCATGGATGACCTCACCATAACAACCGCAACACATGTGCAGGCAAGATGGATCCTGAAGACTCTTGGGACCTTGGCGGACGAATGGCTAAGGAGAATTGACAAGTCATTGACAAGTCCATTACAAAAGTCAGGCAAGTTCAAGTCTTGGATATACCAACATGGGCTCCTGCCGAGGCTGATGTGGTTGCTGACAGTCTATCAGATCCCAATGACTGCAGTAGACGGTAAACAAGCATCTGAGGCGGTGGCTGGGTATCCCTCCCAGCTTCACAGCCGTGGGGCTCTAAATTCTATCAGGCCAACTCCAACTTCCTTTCTCCTCTGTGGTGGAGGAGATCAAGGTGGCGAAGTGCAGGGTGGCAATGATGCTTGGAGACTCAAGAGACGAGCAAGTAAGTAGTGCAGGTGTTGCGACACAAACAGGCCGTAAGTGGGCAGCAGACACTGCTGTCAAGCAAGCTGAAAGCTCCCTCGAGCTGAAAGACATTATTGGCAATGTCTGCACGGGCCAACAAGAACTGGGAATATCCCACTTTACCCAGTGATGGTGCAAGCGGAAGTTTATCACCAAGAGGAGGATACACGGAAAGTGAAAGCTTTAGAACTGGCAACCCAGGGAACATGGACCAGATGGGACCTCCCAAACAGGAGGGTCACATGGAGTGAGCTCTGGAGGCTGGAACTCTTCCGTGTTAGGTTCCTCCTCAGGTCCGTGTATGACACAATCCCAGCAGCAGCGAACCTTGCCAGGTGGGGGAGGACCCCCTTTGCAATTTAAGTGGGAAAAAGGCACATTTTAGCAGGGTGCCAGATCGCTCTGGATCAGGGGAGATATAGGTGGCGGCACGACCAAGTGCTCCATGGCTGACATTTTTGACCAGGCTAGAAGACCACAACCAACCAATCCACAAGCGCCATCGCTGCACCTTGTCAGGTCAGGAGAAAAGCTATCGTCAGTGAGAAGTGCCAGCACCAACATCCTCCAGGGGGCACAAAGTTGGGAGATGTCAGCGGACCTGGGGAAAAAACTCACTTCCCCCCCATCGTCCAGACCACTTTGAGGCCTGACATTGTCATCTGGTCAGAGCAGGCTAAGAAAATCATCCTGGTCGAGCTGACAGTGCCTTGGGGGGAAGGCTGTGATGAAGCCCATGAGAGGAAGAGCCTAAAATACCAAGACATCATCATGGAATGCAAAGAGATGGGCTGGCAAGCATGGCTGTTTCCAGTGGAGGTCGGGCGTAGGGGGTTCCCAGCACAGTCAACGTGGTCGGTGCTCACTACACTCGGCATATCTGGCAAGGAGAGGAAGACAGCTGTGCGCAGGATAGGGGAGGCAGCAGAGAGAGCCTCATGCTGGTTGTGGTTTAAGAGGGAGGAGGGGGGCTGGAGGCCTGGAGCTGATGGGCAGCGACCTGGCAACCACTGCTGACCCGCCAGCTGGAGGTTGTAGCGGTTAAGGGTCGAAACACTCTCGAGAAGGTTGGGCACCGTCTGACGACATCAGCTTCAGGCCAAAAGTCACCCACAGTCACCTTAGGGAGTGGCTGTATGCATGACATCACGTGATGTATTAAACAGTAAATTTCATTCAGCTGTGATTAAATGTATCTAGAAAAGTGTCAATATCAAAACCAGAAGGGGGGACAATCCCCCCCATCCCCCCCTACAAATCGCACCCTGCATAGTGTTGCTTTATGGTGGATTGGAGGCCACCTATCAGTCAGAAGTGCCACATGAAGTGTTTCTTACCTCACATGCTCTGCAGCAGGTGTGCTCTTCATGAAGTTGAGAATATTCTGAGCAGTATGGAGGGTGATGGTCTTCACAGAGAGCCAAACTGTACCCACACTCTTCTGCTTGGAGACAGCAGTGAGGATCTGCTGCACACTCTCATCTGAAAGGATGCTATTCCACACTCTGTAACACACAATAGAAACACAGCATATACACAGATACGGTAACTATAACACACCATACAGTACATACACACTGTACGTACATCTGACAGGCTGCTGTTCTCCAATGGGTCATTTCATGTGAAATCAGACACTTTGGGACCTGACCGACAAAGATTTCAATCATACTTTGCTGTGCCTTTTTAGTAGCAAGTTAGCACCCCAGAACTGCATTTGTGTAAATCTGTCGGAGAAACAGACTAGCAAAGGTTTACATTATGAGGTTAGGACACTATACATTAAGCCTTGATTATATCAGTCCGTGTAAGTCACAAAAAGATGTCTGTGGTGTTGTTTGAAAGCTCTTTTCTCGCTCCACAAATTACACAAACAGCAGGGAACACAACAGGCATCCGAGTATGAATTATGAAATATTGAAAATGTGTATATTTAATATAAAAAACCATGTATATTTTAAAATGGCCAATTCCTTGTCTATACGTAGCCTCCATTACATGCACTTTCATCTGTCTCCACCCAGCAGATCACTCTCACATCTTACAAGAATGATGGTGTCCATGAGAGTGTACAAATTATACATTTCTTACATCAGTTTACTGAGATGTTTTCTTTCTCCCATCGCAGAGACCAGATTACAAACATCTTCATCTGACAGCTTGTCCACCTGTAACCTTTAAAGGGAGATATAACAACAATAATGAAAAAAATGATTCAGCTAATACATCAACGTGTCAATTACCTTATTCACCACCAACCTTTGGAAAGAGATATATACATACGTATATAGTAATTAAAAACAAAACATTAAAGGAATGACTTGTATTTACATCTGCTAGCAGATAAAATTCAATCGAATTGTCGGTTAGCCACTAAATTTTCCTTTCACTTACCCCAGATGCCCCTCAGACCCAAAATTCTGAAATAACACTGCAGATTATTTGTGCTGGATAGTGCTGTAAAAAAATGTTTCTGCTATTAATAAAATAATAGCATTATAATAATAAAACAGCTCTAACTTTACAAAACAACTGTTTGAAGCGTTACATTTTTACAGCATACATGAGCACAAACAAAATGCCTTCGATTGAGACTACTTTGGATACATTTGGATGTGGAGGGAGGCCGTGTGACGTCACAGGTCAGAAAAATGTATTTAAAGTATTTGACTATTTAAATTACTCAAAAGCCTTAATAGCACACACATTTTTTTTACAGCACAATCCAGCACAAACATTGCACATAAAATCTGCAGTGTTATTTTAGCATTTTGGGTCTGAGGGGGAGCAGCTTCACACAGGTGACACACACATAAACATTAGCATAACCCTTTAGTAGAATATAGGCACATGAAAGGGCACATGCACACACAGACACACACACACACACACTAGGGGTGGGATGGTTCACAAAAATCACGGTATCAAGGTCTCAGTTTTCGGTTCTGTGTGGTTCTGAGATTTATTTGTTCTGGTTCTGGGATTTAAAAAAAAAAAAAAAATGTATAATGCACCGGAAATATTATAGCCTATGCTAATATAAAACATATAATTGTAATGTAGGCTTATCATGGGTAAGTCCTAACTTTTAAGAGGACTGTAATAACAGTCACATTTTATTTTGGTTATATTGTTTTAAACATCAATGTTAACTACAGCACAAGATCCCATTAATTTCACCAGAGTTTAACTGGCTATATACTATAATTACAGTTGATTGCAGTAAGGACATTGTTCGATATAATGTCACATTTTTGTCTGCGGAATCCCCATTCAAAGCTACATGAATATACGTAACGTAAGTCACCTTGGCTATAGCCTACTTTCTTCTGCTAATCTGTCATTTTTTGTAAAGTCATGTTCATTTCATTTAAATTGGTCAGAATAGACCGGGAGCAGTCACTTGCGCTAACGTGGAGAAAGGTGGACGAGAAAGGGACGGTGCATGAACTGTCGTCAGCTGCCTTTCAGTTGTCTTTCAACACTCAATGTCGTACGTAGTCTATGTCTTTTGTGCTTGTTAAAATAATAGGACTTAAATTGTGTCGTCCTCCAAGGTCTCCAAATTTGTATATATTTTTTTGAACCGTGGGCACCGTGCGGTTGTGGATTCCATGACATGACAATCGTACAATTTTGAAGTTTGGCGCAAACCGTCCCATGCCTAACACACACAGGCGCGCACACACGGATGCACATACTTCCACACACAAATGCACACACACCACATGATATTCAGTCAGCACGCACACTCACCCCAGCTCCTGGCATTTGCGTAATGCAGGCTGCAGCATTCTCAGCTTATCTGGTGTGATATTGCACTCTGAGAGCGTCAGGCTTGGGATGGTGGGGCAGCACTGCAGGCAGTACAGCAGCACCCAGCAGTCTGCCCTCGTCAGGGGGATGGACTCAAACTTCACCTTCTCCCACTTCGCCATTGCTGTCCTCACAAAGTCCTCATCATGGAGCTCATACAGACAGTGGAGAGTGAAGAGCATCTTTCTGCCATCTTTCTTTTTAATGAGTTTAACCACCCACTCTTTCAGATGTTTTTCCAAACAGATGTTGGTGGTCAACTCAAGGTCCTTTAGATCTTGCACCACCTTCACTTTTGCAAGACCAAAGAGGAACTGAATGACAGGTAGGAGATGGGTTTTGCCTTCCTGTTGCTCCATTAGTGTAAGCAGCTCTTTCACCCTCTCTTCGTCTTGGGTGTAGTGAAGTGCCGTGAAGAACTCCTGGAAGCTGAGATGCATGAAACTGAACATTTCCTTTGTTCCCACCGTCTCCTTCAGCAGGAATTTACACAGGAATGGAACACTGGTGAGATCTGAGACTGTGCCCTCCACACTCTTCTTGTCGAATAGTACCTGCTGCTTCTGTATCCCACTCTCTGCCAGCTGGCCAAGGCTCCTCAGCAGATCTGGCACAGGCTGCTTCAAACCCTGGCAGTGGTGCTTCAGCAGAATTGACACAAAGCGGACGAATATCGATGTGGTTGTTTCTAAACCCTTAGTCACATCTATGTGCTTTTCCATATGCTCCCTAAATACAGTGCAGACAATCCAGCAGATGACAGGGATGAAGCAGGAGGTGTAGAGAGTTTCATTTTCCTTCACGCTGCCAAGTGTCTTCTCCCCAAACTGCTCATCCTTACAGAACCTCTTGAAGTAATCATGTACGCCCTCCTCAGAGAAGCCCAGGATCTCAGTGCAACGCAAAGGACGTTTGAGCAGCTTGTTCAGTTTGTCTGAAGCAGTAGGCCTGGTGGTGACCAACAGGTGGCACTCAGAAAGGATGCTCCCCTTCAGCAGAGCGCCCACAATGGCATCAACCTGAGCTGGTGTGGAAAGGTCTTTCACAGGACACTTGCGGAGTTCACTCACTGGGAATTGCAGCTCATCGAATCCATCAATAAGGAGAAGCACCTTCTGTGGTGATTCCTTCAGTTTCTTCTGAACCAGTGGGATAAATTTCTCATCAACATTCACAAGATCTACAACACTCTGTTCCCCTTCGTTGTACAGGTGGTTGAGTTCCTTGCAGCTGAGGTGTAAAACAAGCTCAAATCGATCCTGGTAGAGGCTTCCTGAGGCCCAGTCCAACATGATCTTCTGAGCGGTGAAGGACTTGCCATGTCCAGAGTTGCCCTGGAGAATTACTGTTTGGGGAACATCTCCACGATCATCAGGCTTAAAGAGCTGGTCCACAGTAATACTTTCATATTCTTTCTGTCTGGCATCAAAGAACCCTGCTCCCCTGGTTCGCATCTCCTTCTCTCTTTCCTCTTGCCGTCTGTGTTTCTCAATGATCAACAGCTGAGTGTAGCGATCAGTCAACAAAACATCCTGTCCTGGTAGGTCATTATATTCTTCCACTGTCTTGTATTGTGAGACAATCCATTCTTTAAGTTTCAATAACATTGGCTTTTGGTCTGTTAAGAAAGTGAAATAAATGTACAGTAAGTGTTTTTTGTGATCTGGGACCTCGTGTACAAAACATGATGCACAAAGAAGCTATGTATGTAACTTTTCACACAAATGTTCGAATGTGCTAAGGCTGACTTAACCTGAACATTGAATGCCAATTTCGAGTTAAGTGATATGTACCAGGAGAATGTCTTCATACATAGATTTATAATCATTTGGTTCATATGTATCTTTTTAGATTTTCTCACCTGTAAAGATTCAGCAGGAAATCAAAAATGAGTACATGAGGACACTGAGACCTAGCCAGGCCGCGCCCTAGTGACGCAACATATAGTTTCTGAGCTCCAGAAACATCAGGAACTCCTCTGACCTTGCCAGGAAGCAACCAGTAGCAAAACAAGGGAGGCGGGTCAACCATGCATTGGGAAATTATATGTTCTTGGTTAGACCAAGTCTCGAAGAGATTCGAAAGTCTTGATGATAATGCTTTTTAGGAATGGGGTCCTGATCAATAAACTCACTTTTGATCAACATACTGTATTACCAACATCCACAAAAGGTCTCTCATCCATCTCCTCTCCCTTCTGTACTGCAGCACCGTCCAGCCTTTTCTACTATACTTCTCACAGAAAAACCACACACACAGCATCCAAAATCACAATGCTTCCATCCAGGTACAGGTACAGGTACAGGTAAGATATGGTTACATGATAACTATGTAATTTTTAAATGAAATCAACATATCAAAACCGTCCAATTTTGCGGGTGGGAACGGGTGACTGGTGTGGAGAGGTGGAGGGAGAGAGAGACAGACAGACAGACAGTTGCACTTTGAAAATCTCATTGGAGTGCTGTTATGTGTAGCATTAGCATAGCGAGCGCTGTGTCCTCTACAAGTGCCCTTACACAATACTGTAATAATCTTGCCCTCCGCTACGCAGTACTGTATGTGACTACTGTTGCCCTCCATTAAAGGTTCTCTGACGCAGCCTCTCTAACGTCCACTCACCTGCTTTATGTGTTGAATCCACAGGGCCTGCAGAGTGACAGGAGAAACATGTATTTAATTTTCATTTAATTTAACTTAATTTTCTCAAATCAAGGTCTAACACTTCATCCTCAGTCTGTAATACTATATGTGCTGGCCACCCACCAAAGAGGTCTTCCCAGAGGGCAGGATCCACTTCTCTGAGGAGGGCCAGAAATCTCTGACAGGCCCATTCACCCTTCTTCCACAACATGTCAACGAGGCACGTCACCTGGTCCTGAGTCACTACATGTTTTTGCAAAACCTCATTTCTCTGGCGATCCAGAATCACAGCAGGCCTGCCAGAGATGCCCTGCTGAAGGCCATCCAGTACAGCTTTCAGAGAGGCTTCACTTATCCTGTTGATGAGCTCCCTGCGAGCCTTTAACACTCGATCTGAAAGGAGACAGTTTTCATAGACTCAGGAAACATATAGAGGTAATCCAGAAATGTTATGAGTGACACTGACATTTCGTTGTTTGTTTTCTATTCATCATGTTAAGTTTTCAGATGGTTTTTTTTGTCCAGTACCTCTGGCTTTAGGAGGAGATCCCGAACGACTAGGGTCTTCAGCACCTGTTTAGAGACATTTGGTGTTGAAGTTCACAACACCTCACCTCTGGTTTATGCATCTACACCAACCATTGACCTCAATCTTACCTGCTGCCCGGGGACTGTCCTTAGTTTCCTCCATTGCTCTTTGAGGTCATGACAAAAGCTCTCCTTACTGCCAAATAGAGATGGGAATTTTATTAGTTAGATAATGACGTGGTTCTAACACCAAAACTACCGGCTCGAAAAAGAGGCTCTGGGTAGGAATGTTCAGGATGATGATGTCACCCACTCTAGTAGTTAAGAGTGAGGAGTGAACTCCCCTCAGTTTTTCAATAAAATAAAATAAAAAACACTTCACCCATCAACTAGGTAAAACATCTTGGCTCTGAATGTTTTCTGTAAATTCTAACTCTTCAAAATAGAACACATACACATGCATCTTTGTAGATCTTTGTAGAACACTGATATCACCTGGGCAACCATGAGCTTCTATTGCCACAGTATGCAGTCATTGGCAGCGGAGATGGCCTATCAGAGGGTTCAAATATCACACCTATCTCTCCCCACCCTGCCATCCATGGCTCAAACGCCCTTAAGCAAAGCACCTGTAACATCACCAATGCCCATGACCACACACACACACACACACACACACACACAGACACACACACACACACACACACACACACACACAGGATACCATTCTGCTTCCAGGAGCAATTCTGGGGTTTATTATCTTGCACAAGAACACATCAGGCTCAAACCTGCAACCTTCTGGTTAACCAACAGATCCTATACCACTTGAACACTGATAAAACATATTATAATATAAAAACATCAGTGGCCCTGCCGTGGCTCTAATGGTAGGGCACTGGGCTGCTATGCCGGCGACGCAGGTTCGATTCTGGCCCGGGTCCTTTGCCGATCCTTCCCCATCTCTCTCTCCCCAAAACATTTCCTGTCTCTCTCTACTGCCTTGTCACTAATAAAGTCGGTAACACTTTATTTTAGGGATACATCTATTAGCACTAATACATACAATGTTAATGCCTGCATAAGTAACTTGTAAGGCATGTACTAAGCAAATGCTAAGGCCTACTAGGTCCTTACTAAGGTTAAATTGGTAATAAATCCCTTATTGTGCATGAACAAGACATTCGCGAATACATGCCTAACAAATGTTTGATTTTGCTTTGTACATGCCTTACAAGTTACTTATACAGGCACATTGAATGTATTAGTGCTAATCGATGTATCCCTAAAATAAAGTGTTACCATAAAGTCTAAAATGACCAAACAAAATCTTCAAATAAAACATTGTATAGAAGTGTAAAAACAACAGCCTTCCCTCTCTCACAGCCAAAATACACTTATAAAAAACGCTAATAATATTCATACACACACTTGTGATGACACTGCTTTTGAACAACAGATTGCCACAGAAGCACAAAATGGATGTCAGTGGAGTATGATCAACAGATGTCCACTCTCAAGGACTCACAATACTGATCAAAGCACAGCAAATATTATTATACTTTATAGACACACTAATGCCTCTTTTCCACTGCCGGTTTTCTGGTAGGCCTACAGCTCAACACAGCGTGACTCGGACGCCAATTTTTGCTTTACGATTGAGCTGTGTCGTGTCTATTCGAAAAGCAAAAAGTGGTGGCCGAGTCACGCTGTGTCTAGCTGTAGGCCTACCAGAAAACCGGGAGTGGAAAAGAGCCTTAATACGCACACAAACTAATATAAAGACACTTTGATGTAAACTAAGACATGACACACAGATGTTGATAGAGTATGAACAACAGACTCTGAGACACAACACTGATGACAACGCAGCTAATAATATTTATATACACACTTGTTACCTTACCATACTACCACTATTGAACAACAGACTCTCAGAGACACAACACTCATCAAACCACAACTAATAATACAATGTTTATGTCCACACTAATATGTACAAAAGCGACCAAGCGTACAAAATTTATAATTTATGACGACTCACTCACTGATATAGCAGCACAGAGTCGTGGGTGAGCAAGTGCACAAGTTCATTCACACGCTCGGGCACGCAGACAAGCCATATCATGCATACAGTAACACGCACACAAACTTACGGAGACTTCGACGTAAAACCGGACGTTGTAAATTATATTAGTCTCTGTTTACTCTGCTACTCTGCCTCAGTGCCTCGTACACACACACAAACACACACACACACACACACACATACAAATATTGATGTTAATATAGACAGGATGTTCTCTACTAGCATACTGCCCTTTTAAGTCTAAAAGTATAATTTTAGTGACATTCATGCCAGACTTACCTTTTTAGAAGAGTGATCTGCTGCTTGCGCTGTTCTGCTGTTTGTGCTGTCAGGTGTTGACGTGGCAAAGTGAAGTGTACTTTCACCAGACCACGCCAGAGACTTTTACAACTTAATGATCTTGTTCTTTGACCTGTTCTTGATATAGAGTGCGTAGAGCGCACACTCACTTAAACACACACACTCGCACGCACGCACACACACACACACACACACACACACACACACACACACACACACATATACACACACGCGCGCACACACATGTATCCAAGCACACACACACATGCACACAGGGCCGCTGACAGCCTTGGCTGGGCCCGGGGCGAAGTCATCTGAACTGACCCCCTACCCAATACATTCAATGTAATGATAACCCAATTCTGGGCGCCCCTTCTCACTGGGCCCGGGACAACTGACCCCTTTGTCCCTCTTATCGGCTTCCCTGCATGCATACAGTGACGCATGCACACACAGCATTGATATCTGTAAAAAGGCTTCTCTCCTCTGATTATAACCTTCCACCACCTTCCACAATACCATTTCTCAATGTGAAGTGTCCTAGCCTTGGCTATGTCAATTCTGGCCTTGGCTATGTCAATTTTCGATGGATTTCACTTAAGAGTATCCAATTTATAGTTCGAAGTGTAATTCAAGTCAAGTCAAGTCGGTTTTATTGTCAATTTCTTTACATGCGCTGGTTATAAAAAGAATTGAAATTACGTTTCTTACTTTCCCATGCAGACAGGCATAGACAAGACATAGACATGATAATCGGAAACATCTGCGTATAATGGGTCGTTACTCGCACTACCGAGGGTAGAACACTCCACATTGAGAAATGTCCACTGCATCGTTCTCAGTAGAGTGTGGAAAAACGTTTTCTTAAATCCATTGGCAAAAAAAGAAATCTAGTGTCAACCATACTGTACTGCAGCTAACGCTAACCGTAATATACTGCAGCTAATGCTAAACGTACTATACGATACATACTGAAGATTTACTATTATACTAACCCTACTACACTACTAAACTGCAGACGTACTCAAATGTTAACCCTATACTCTGTTATAAAAACTGCAGACTGACGGTAATAGCCTATTGCTGTAGTATTATGGCAGCATTACTGCAGTTCTGGGCAGTGAATACAATATATTGAACACAACAATATTGCAAAATACTGCAAACAGCAAAAATAAATAAAACTTGGCATATAATAATAATAATAAAAATAATAATAATAATAATAATAATAATAAAAATAATAATAATAATAATAATAATAATAATAATTTGGATATGGAAGTACAATAGTGTTATTCCTCAAACACCAGTAGGCCTATACTGCGCTGAAAGTGAACCTCCTAGGTGGGAACCTCCTATTGTCATTGTGACACAGGCTAGCCAACAGCTCAGTGCACACTATGAAATTGCATTTATGCCTCGAATGGCAACTGAAATGGCTGTGAACATAAGTATGCATCTGTACTAACAAGACTACTCATGAAAACTAGAGCAAGGGACTTGAGGTTAGGGACGCATTACTGCACAGACCTACTGGGCCCAGGCCCAGGGGCCCAATAGCGCTTTCACAAAGGGGCACCCTGAAACCCAATAACGCTTTCACAAAGGGGCACCCTGAAACCCAATAACGCTTTCACAAAGGGGCACCCTGAAACCCAATAACGCTTTCACAAAGGGGCACCCTGAAACCCAATAACGCTTTCACAAAGGGGCACCCTGAAACCCAATAGCGCTTTCACAAAGGGGCACCCTGAAACCCAATAGCGCTTTCACAAAGGGGCGCCCTGAAACCCAATAGCGCTTTCACAAAGGGGCACCCTGAAGCCCAATAACGCTTTCACAAAGGGGCACCCTGAAACCCAATAACGCTTTCACAAAGGGGCACCCTGAAACCCAATAACGCTTTCACAAAGGGGCACCCTGAAACCCAATAACGCTTTCACAAAGGGGCACCCTGAAACCCAATAACGCTTTCACAAAGGGGCGCCCTGAAACCCAATAACGCTTTCACAAAGGGGCACCCTCAAGCCCCAGCCTATGTATTTCCATCCTTACATTGATATTGCACTTTTAGCAACATTTTTTTTTTTCAAACTTTCTCAGGTGACAACCCCCGAACCCAAAACAACATAGGGCATTTAGTTTCTGGCCTACAACCCTGAATCTTTTAGCCTGGTTCCTACCAAATGTGTGTGTGTGTGTGTGTAGCCCTGCAACCACATGATGGTGCTCCAATGCGTACACAGGTCTGGGAGACTGTAGCAGGATTACATTTCTCCAGTCAAAAAAATAATTGCATTTAATCCTTTAATAATTTGATTTAAAAGCGGAAAGTGTAGAACACTGACGAATTGACAGCGGGAGTGCGTTCCATAGCTTGGGGCCAACAACACTTAATGCCCTATCTCCCATGATGTGCAGGTGTGTGGAGGAGATGGTAAGGAGGAGTGAGACAGTGGAGCGTAGTGTGCGAGCGGGATTGTATGGGGTGAGGAGACTTGTGATGTAGGAGGGTGCAAGGTTACGTTCGTGATTGGGTGCTGGGGTCTGGTGTATGTAAATAGTCTTGCTAGACTATAGATCGATAGACAATACGCTTTGGAGATCAACAGAAAACGTTTTTGAAGGAATTTGTTGATATTGAAGGAATAGATGCTCCGATTATTTTTTTTTTGTGGAGAAAGGGAATCCTGCTACATGCTCCCAGACCTAGCGGTGGAGCACATGAAGCTGCACGGAACTACAGGTCGACAAGGCGGGAAACGAGCAACACCCATGGAGGGAGTTCCCTTCTTGCTGTCTGGCCCAGGGGACCATGAAGGGGGGGGGGGGGGGGGGGGGGGGGGGGGTCTTTCTTGGTCTCTGGCACAGAGGGGACCCTGGGGTGGGGGGGCTTTCTTGGTGTCTGGCACAGAGGGGACCATGAAGGGGGGGGGGGGGGGGCTTTCTTGGTGTCTGGCACAGAGGGGACCATGAAGGGGTGGCTTTCTTGGTGTCTGGCACAGAGGGGACCATGAAGGGGGGCTTTCTTGGTCTCTGGTCTGGCCCAGGGGCCCAATAACCATGAAGTCCAATCCTCTATATTTCCACTCTCACATTGATATTGCACTTTTAGCAACTTCTTTTTTTTCAAACTATATTTGTCATAAGCAATGTGTGTATCTAACTTGGAATCAAACAGAATCTCAGTTTGGAATATTCAGTTCATTTACTTTCGATTTACAAAAACCCAATCAAGAAACGAAAGCACAGTTAAGTACTCATATTTAGTACATTAACAATATAAGTCATATGAATCTTTAAGTCATTTTTATACATATACAGGAATTTATACATAGTTTTTATAAATCTACATATTTCTACATGTATAGTATATTCATAAGTGAAATAAATCTTTTATGTTTTATACTTTTATTTAATACATTAACAAAGTCGGACAGTATAACGTATAGCTGAAATGTGTGGTCTTGTTACCTGATTGTTGTTTCTTTGTGTGTGTGCGTGTGCATGTGCGTTTGCGTTTGCGTGTGTGTGCGTGCGTGTGTGTGCGTGTGTGCACATGCATATATTTACTGAACTATGGCTTTCTTGAAGAATGGACAAATAAATAAAAATCTCTCTCTAATGCCTCTAGTGTAGGTTTACAATCATGACACCCCTTCTGCTGTCACTTCTCCTGTGTGCATGGGTGTGTGTTAGTGAGGGTGTGTATACAGTGTGTGTGTGTGTGTGTGTGTGTGTGTGTGTGTGTGTGTGTGTGTGTGTGTGTGTGTGTGTGTGAGTGTGTGTGTGTGTGTGTGTGTGTTTTAGTGTGCTCATTTGACTTTGCGCAAAGAGTACATGCGCAGAGCAGACAGTCAGCAACGCAGCAATGCATTCTGGACTGGAAATAATAATGCATGATGGTTAGGAAGATGGTGTCCGACTTGACCAAATTGAGTCATGCTGTGCAACGTGTTATCATGATGTCAAACACTTGCTGCGTTGATGCACCCTTGAACTGTTTGGCCAAAAGGTAGCTGACAATAGGACTTTGTTGCTGTCGACCAACGTTGACGGAAGCACGTGAGCGAGAACTTGTTGTCACGATGTGGGTGTTATTAAATACAGCGCATTTACAGTCGGCCACAAATATGAACGAGACGATGAGCTCGCACTGATTTGCTCTACTAACACACCACGTGTGAGGAGTGGGGGGACAGGCAGTGAGGAGGAGCTGAAGTGGGGACCTGCGCAAAACTTGTGTAGAGGTGTGAGATAAGACCCATATACACACGTGAGTGAGTTGTTGACCTACCAGTTCATGGGCGCGTGACCTCGGAGGCAGTCCGCAGACGAGCGTTGAAGGGGATAAGCAACTGCAGAGGTTGCAAGATCTGACTGCAGCCGCATTCATCTCGCGATAATTTGACACCATGTCACATGTCACCTTGTCAACGCAACATCGACGAAATTTCGAAGTTTGACAGGAAATCTAACCGTCATGCAGCATTTTCATCCAGGGTGCATTGCTGTCTACATGACGGCATCTCGATCGCACCTATTTTTGTACGAACACATGTATTGTCCCACACTCCTACAAAGTTGGCACTGCACCCCACTCCAACTCCTCCTCCCCACCTGTCCCCCAAAACCTCACAAGTTATGTGCGCTGTAAATCACACTGGTGCAAACTCATTGTATCATCATATGTGGTCGAGTTTAAATGTGTTGTGTTTAACTTGAATTTTCCTTCACACACCTCAGCTGGCAGGTGCGTCGGAGATGGTGTGTTATGGGTACTGTAGTCTATCATGGTTCAGTGCAGCCTGGCTGTGGGGATGGGTGTGTTGGGGGCAGTGCTGGTGGTGTATTATGGGTACTGTAGTCCAGTGTTTCGCAACCTTTTTTTAGGCGAGGCACCCTTTCAGTTCATGAAAAATTTCAAGGCACCCCAAACCAACAAGCCATAACATGGCATTGCATCCCATACCACACAAGCTTAGAAAAGTAGCACATTTGGAGAGGTCACACGACCTACGTTCGAAGTTGCAGCTGACTAGGGCGACCTATATTTACTTTATTGTGTGTAAATGGCAAATGAAAGATTCCACTGACTAGCATTAACTTATGCAATATAATACATATTTGTCTAAATTGATTATTTATTTATCAGCCACGTTTCCGTGGCACCCTTGAGGGTGGCCCGCGGCACCCCAGGGTGCCCCGGCACCCCTGTTGAGAAACACTGCTGTAGTCTATCATGGTTCAGTGCAGCCTGGCTGTGGGGATGGGTGTGTTGGAGATCAGGTGAGGTGCATTCTGGGTACTGTAGTCTATCATGGTTCATTGCAGTCTGGCTGTGGGGATGGGTGTGTTGGAGATCAGGTGAGGTGCATTCTGGGTACTGTAGTCTATCATGGTTCAGTGTAATCTGGCTGTGGGGATGGGTGTGTTGGTGGCAGTGCTGGCGCCACTGGCCGTAGTTGGGGCTGCTTGTAGTCTGGCGACAGTGGCTCCCCCAATGGCTGATGGGAGTTGTAGTTTGGAGGCTGAGAGAGCCGAGCTGGACACAATGGAAGCTGGGTAATGTAGTTTGGAGGCTGAGAGAGCAGTGCTGGACGCCCCAATGCCTGATGGGAGTTGTAGTCTGGAGGAGGAGAGGGCCGTGCTGCTGCGCTGCGAGCGATAGCGGAGTCTGGTCTCGGAGCGCCACACCAGCACACACAGCATTGGGTCACTCAACTGCGGTGGGAAAGAAAAGAAAACATTTAGATCGCTCAACTACAAAACCCACACACACACATAGGGTACATTCAGGTAAATTGGGCCACTTTTTGGCAAATTCAGAAAGACTGATGAAATCTGAGGAAGAACATCAATACATTACCCAAACCTAAGTTTGATTGTGTAAAGTAAGTGACTCATAATTTTCCATTTCATGACAAAAAATATACATTTTTACAAGTTTTAGTGACAGGTGTGTCATCCTGGATGGAAAAATGCATTCAGGTAAAATGGGCCACCTACTCAGGCAAAATGGGCCACATATTCAATACAATGGTGAAATTCAGAATTGCACAAAAGAAAAACAAAATTAGTGATGATTTTAATATTTTTCTTTCATTTTGTTTTCAACACATCCGTTTCCAAAACAAATCACAATTTCATTAAAAGAGCTCCCCTGACACCTCCATCTTCAATAATGTTTTTGTTTTTGTAAAATAATATGAATGGTAATTTCCATAGAAAAAACGGCCCAAATTACCTGAAAGGGGCAGCCCATTTTACCTTAACATGTTCAGATAAAGTGAGCCGATGGGTTTTTTGACATTTTTGCACACAAACACACACACACACACACACACTTAAACACATACACACACACACACACACACACACACACACACACACACACACACACACACACACACACACACACACACACACACACCCTCCCTCACCAGTCTTAGTTGCATGATGAAGAAGATGACGTGTAGCCACACCACCCCCGACAGCAGAACACACACACACACACACATTTAAACACACACTTAAACACCCACCCTCCCTCACCAGTCTTAGTTGCATGATGAAGAAGATGACGTGTAGCCACACCACCCCCGACAGCAGAACACACACACACACACACACACACACACACACACACACACCCTCCCTCACCAGTCTTAGTTGCATGATGAAGAAGATGACGTGAAGCCACACCACCCCCGACAGCAGGCCAAAGAAGAGGGCGCAGGTGGGTCCGCTCACCACCAGCAGCGTCAGCGCGGCCACGCCCAGGATGCCCCAGGGGGGCGGGGCCACGTGGGGGGCGGTCTTCAGCGTCAGCACGGCGCTTAGCAACAGCATCACCACGGGAACGAAGGCAATGGCCTTGTTTACATGAAAGATTTAAATTCAGAATGAACTCACTTTCATTCTGAATAAAGCTTAATTCCTTTGCTTTGAAAACGTCATGTACACACTTTGCAAAACTATTTAACCCTATCCAGACTGGGGGGGGCTAAAAGTGCCCGCACCAACTTTGATGTCGTATAATTCCTTAACGACTTAAGCTATGACTACAAAACTTTGTGACTTTTCCTAACATTTAGTTGGCTACAGTTAGGTACCGAAAGAATAGGTTTATCATTTTTGCCGTTGCCATGGCAACGGTTTTCTGACAGGTATGTCTGACCAAAAATCACTTTACCATATCTATGACGCCATATATTTTCATATTTTTTTGTTATTTCCCTTAGCATCAGACAACTTTGTGAGCATTTAAGTGGTTTGAAGCATAAAATCATTAAAATTTAAGTGCATTACCTAAATTTGTTGGAAAATCCATTATGGCGAGATTTTGGGCATAATAAGATGATGATGTCATAATGACGTCATAATACCAGATAATTACACAAAAATGATGTCATTCATAGATGTCCATATGTAGATCATCTCCCCCAAGTTTCGTAGTCATACTGTATTCCGTTCATGAGTTATGAGGGGGGGGTCAAAAGAGCCCCCCCCCCAGGCCCAAGAATGCCAAAAAAGCCCAGTCTGAATAGGGTTAAAGGGACACAATGTAGGATTAAGTGCCCATAGCATGCCTGTCTCTAAATCTACACCGTCCTGAAAAAATGCTGTTTAACCCCTTAGCGCAGCACTATGGCTCTCTGTAATGTCACAGCAATGTTGTTATGATGTAGTTAAGCATTTTCAGCAAGTGAATAGGGTCGCCGGTGACCCCTGCTGCAGTAAGAGGCTACGTAAGCTTTCTCTGAG
>NC_085877.1:49631598-49639098 GCF_034702125.1 Engraulis encrasicolus
CTACTGCTGTACTCTACTCTACTCTACTCTACTGTACTCTACTCTACTCTACTGTACTGTACTGTACTGTACTGTACTGTACTCTACTCTACTCTACTGTACTCTACTCTACTCTACTCTATCTTTTGCCATGCTGGAAAAACTAAACTAACAAACAAATATACATACAGCCTCTTAAAGGGACAGTGTGCAGGAAATGGTCAAAAAAGCTATTGCAAATATGCTGCTCATTGAAACTGGGTTGGCTATTGCCAAATTTGATATTTACATGAAAGTTTACTAAGTAATAAACAAATATTGTCTAGTATGGTCCAAGTACAGTCATTTTTGCTGCTAAAAATGGCTATTTTTGGAAATTAAAAATGGCAGACAATGGAGACGATCCCCCTTTTCATGTATGAAAAGTGCAATTTTTCCAGTCATAATGAATACTTAGAATTTGATGGTGGGGGTAAGTATTCATGAAAAAGGTAACATTAATGAATGGGCAACATGGATTCTGGAAATAAACAACTAAAAATCTCACACAGTGTCCCTTTAAATATCAGCCATAGTTCTTAACAGGAAATGTTTGTTTATGAGGTTTACAGCATGACTGGGAATTATATATTGTAGCATTTAGCCCTAACTATGGACTCCCATTCAGGCTCCTTTTGTTTCAGATAACAAATTTCTACAAGAATGTTTCTCAAACTTTTTCACATCGAGGACCACTTTGTCCCCCGAAAATATTGAGGGACCACCTGTCAGTTGACGGGTGCTAATTTGACACTGCAAATTTTGATGCAGATCACTTACTTTTTATTCACATTTACAAGCCTGTCTTATTGGGCTGAAAATGAGACTTCAGCAATGTTTAGCTTTGTAACAATGCTACAAATATAGCCTACTGCTAGCTTGTCTTGGAAAAGTAGAAATCCCCTCGCGGACCACCGGAGCTTTGTTGAGGACCACTAGTGGTCCCCGGACCACACTTTGAGAATCACTGTTCTACAACATCGTCTAGGATGTGTTGTGTGAATAAAGGTGTGCGTGTCTGTGTGTGTGTGTGTGTGTGTGTGTGTGTGTGTGTGTGTGTGTGTGTGTGTGTGTGTGTGTGTGTGTGTGTGAGTGTGTGTGAGTGTGTGTGCACTGTGTGTGTGTGTGTTGTGTGTGTCTGTGTCTTTGTCTTTGTCTGTGTGTGTGTGTGTGTGTGTAGGCCTGGGTATTGATTGACAATTTTCGGTTCCGGTTCCATTTCCGGTTCCTTCATTTCGGTTCCGGTACCAGAACGGTTCCATTTTCGGTTCCTAGAAACCCTGAATTAAACCTGCAGTTACCCAAAGTGGCCAGTAGATGGCGTAACGGGTCTGTAAATCATGAGTTTCCCTGCCTGCCACAAGGCGGAGCTCCTCGTGACTTAAGCAATGGCGGGTTAAAGGCATTTAATTCTATACAGCATTCATGATTAATTGCATGCTGCAAGTTGTCCTCTCGGCATGGCTTGGCAAGTATAATAAACGGTTTTGATACTGATAAATGTACTCATGTCTGATTAAAATTGTTCTGCTGTAGCCTACGGTGCAACTTCACTTCTGGTACCAATCCTATGTCAAGCGTGCCTGACATGATTTTTTAATGTAGCCTACGCTACCCAGTCTGTCGACAGCTGGGGCTTTTCTACTAGGTAATGCAGAACTGTTCTAACACAACTAGGCTTCATAAATAGGCTATTCATGAAACTTGACGGGATCTTGATGGTGCTGTCTCGCACGCATTTCCATACACTAGAACTGGGCCGTATGATCAGCCGCGACAACACTGTGCTTTCACGCCATGGTGAATCTAAGCTAAAGAGTCCTAATCTAAACGATATATAGGCCTATATATATATATATATAACCAGCGATCGCCTTCTCCTACAGACATGTGTTAGGGCTTGTTCGAAAGCTGAGATTCTTAGCTTTTTACAGTTTTTTACGGAACGTTTTTATGTTCTTTCATTCAAAAGTTATTGAACTGTAAGCGGCCGCTGTTGCAAGTGAAAAAATAGCGCTTTCCAACCATTTTTTTTTATCTCGTCATTTTTTTTCCTAACAGCCAGCGATCTCCTTAACCTAGACCTACAGACATGTGTTAGGGCTTGTTCGAAAGCTGAGATTCTTAGCTTTTTACAGTTTTTTACGGAACGTTTTTATGTTCTTTCATTCAAAAGTTATTGAACTGTAAGCAGCCGCTGTTGCAAGTGAAAAAATAGCGCTTTCCAACCATGTTTTTTATCTCGTCATTTTTTTCCCAACAGCCAGAACGCTTTTATGTTCTTTCAATCCACAGTTATTTAACCTTAAGCGGCCGCTACTTCAAGTAAACAATGGCGTTATTAGTTCTATCCAGCCGGATAGAGAGGAAATCTTTTTTGTCGCTGTATTCTTTGTTCCCTCGAATTAAACCGACGGTATAAATAGGCTACATTTGTGCGTCCCCAACACAAGACCAGTTCTTTCTAAGTTAGCTCTTTTCATGGAAAAACATGTTTCCAATGAGTCAGAGACATCTTCCTGAAGAGTCGAGGTCATGGTTGAGGTTGACGGTGCCGTTGTAAAGATGCTGCAACTCCGCACGCAAGTTAATCGAATGCAAGAACAGTTGTTTGAACAGGTTGGATGTAGCCTATTGCCATTCTTGCATGATAGCCTATTAGTTTATCGCAGATATTGCAGCGCGCTCCTTCCTTATCTACTCTCCTGAAATATAGCCACGGTTTCGACGGCATGTTTTTGTTTCTCAGTAGTACAATCAGCTGGTTGAATATCAGCTGTCTTATCAATCGTTTAACCCTGTGAAACCTGAACCATGAAAGCAATGAGAGAAAATTCAATTTTTTTGGAATTTGCTTCAATATTGGTCCCTTATAAGAAATGTAAAAAAAAAATTCAAAATTTTGTTAAGGTCGCTGAGATATTTAATGCATCATATATGATGCATCAGGCTTTTAATAAATGAAAATTCCAATTTCATGACCATTGAAAAATGACTTTTAATGCATTTACAACTTTTTTTTTAATTTAAAAAAGTTGTCAGACAATTTAATTTGAGGATTATCTTTAAATATTTAGTGAGATCCTGCCATTTTTTAAAGCCTATCCTTGTTTTAGCAGGACCATATTTTACATTTCCCACAGCCTGGTTGGGTATTTTTTTTTTAATCTATGTAAAAGCATAGCTGATCGAATGCTCAACAGCCTATTTATGAGTGTAATATAGATCATTATTCATTTTTGATGTGTAATTTGAATATATGGGTCCATTACTACAATTGGACCATTTCTCCATTCACTTCAATGCATTTTTTACGAGATCATAATTTCAACATTTTGCATTGCATTTTCAAAATTGCAAGTAAAACCTGTTTCTTAAGGCAATATCTTTGTCTTGAAGTAAAACAACTTGTGTGTTTTGTTAAACGATCGTCCGTGGTAGTGCTTTGTAAGTTTCCCTATGGAGCAAATGCATTGATGGCTGACTTCCTGCCACCGCGATCATGCCGATGGTGCTTATATGTCTCATCAGTTTTAGCACGATCTCTCTGCAACACGGGTGTAAAAAATAAAACTCTCCATGCTTAATTGCACAAAGCAAGTGTTCAAATTAAAGGATGTAGAGTTATATTTCGGAAATTTGTACACAAACCTTATGCAATTTGACGAAATCTCAGCGTCGGTCAGGGAAACCGCTTCTACCCCATTTTCCTGTTTTTCGCCGAGCTGTGGTCAACTTGTTGTCGACCGCTGCTCTCTTGTGGCGGTTTCCGTGTACTGCAGGACGTTTGGAAATGACACGCAGGATGTTTTTCAGATCGATTTTTTTGTGTGTCAGCGTGGAGAGGGCTTTGAATTTGATGAGACATATATGATGCATCCGGCGCGATAGGGTTAAATGAGGTGCAAAACGGGAAGAGGAGGAGCGTGGTCAGTTTGTGACACTTGTGATTGGCTGAAATGGCCGCGTGCTTAAACACACATTTGATGGCTCTGACAGTCAGACTTCAGGAACCGAAACGTGGAACCGACAGACAAGGCACGTTTCGATTCCAAGTAGAACCTTAGCTTTTAATTCGGTTCCATCAAAGAATTGAATTTCGGTACCCAGTCCTATGTGTGTGTGTGTGTGTGTGTGTGTGTGTATGTGTGTGTGTGTGTGTGTGTGTGTGTGTGTGTGTGTGTGTGTGTGTGTGTGTGTGTGTGTGTGTGTGTGTGTGTGTGTGTGTGTGTGCGTGCACTGTGTGTGTGTGAATAAAGGGGTTTTGTTTGCAACCTCATGGCACGGCCGGGCGCTAGACTATTGTCACGGCCCTCCAAGAGAGAGTGTGTGTGCGTGCGTGCGTGTGTGTGTGTGTGTGTGTGTGTGTGTGTGTGTGTGTGTGTGTGTGCGTGTGTGTGGCCAGTTGTTAGCTACTACTGCTCTCTTAAAGGGCCAGTGTGTATTTAAACGTAAGTGAGGAGGACTGTGCCAGGTAGCCCAAGTGATGACACACACTAACACTGCGGTCTCTCACTCACTCACACACTCTCTCTCACACAAACACACACAAAATAACACACACGCACGCACACACACACACACACACACACACACACACACACACACACACACACACACACACACACACACACACACTTTACATTTACAGGCTCTCTCTCTCCTTCACTCTCTCTGTCATCTCTCTCCTCTCCCTCACTCGTTCTCTGCTTCTCTCTCTCTCTCTCTCTCTCTCTCTCTCCTCTCTCTCTATCTCATATACACCCCCCCCACACACACTCCCATTTTCCCCACACCTACTTAGTTATACACTACATGACATACCACTTAGCTGATGCTTTTAACCGAAGTGACTTACAGTAATCTACAGGTTATTGGCTACTTACAGTAATCTACAGGTTAATGGCTACTTACAGTAATCTACAGGCTACTTACAGTAATCTACAGGTTATTGGCTACTTACAGTAATCTACAGGCTATTGGTTACTTACAGTAATCTACAGGTTATTGGCTACTTACAGTAATCTACAGGTTATTGGTTACTTACAGTAATCTACAAGCTATAGTAATCTAATTTTATTCTTTTTTTGTTGTATTTCGTAGCCAAATAAAAAAAAGTGTTAAAAAATCACAACCTTGAGTGTCTCAGAACTTCTCTTCCTGGACTAAATATATGATTTATTCTTTAACCCATTTTAGCCCAAGCCCTTTTTGGGAAAAGGTGCTCTCTGCCTATTAAAACCTAGATATCTCAGCCTCCCAAGCACATAAACACATGAAATAATTTGCATTTAAAAGCTAGGACCCATATTTAGCATTAGAATGTGTTAATTCAGCTCTATACCCACGTTGCTAATAAAAAACTTCAAATCTCAAAAGCCTGCATGCAGCGTATCAACGCAGTCTCACCCCAAGTAGTCAATTTCTGACTACCTTGGACCAGACGGCAATTTTTGACGTCTTGGGTATTCCTTCCACGTCACATTTTGACTATGTGGCCTAACCCTAAACCTATTCCAAAACCTAACCTCAATGACGTTATGCTGCCACAAGGGGGCGCCTTTGAGGTCATAGTCAAAATGTGACGTGGAAGGAATACCCAAGACGTCAAAAATTACAGTCTTGGGGTGTCAAAAATTGAGTAGTCAAAAATTGATTACTTGGGGTGAGACTGTGTAGAGCGTATATGTCGCTCCAGGCTAAAATGGGGTAATAGACCTGCTGACAGCATACAAACACTACTTTCACTTATTTCTATAATACAATCCCTTACTCTAGCCTTCAAGTAAGTAACCCAATAGCTGCCAAACACATAGTCGTCAATAGGCCTGATTATAGTATGGTATACCAACACCTACTTGAGTATGTAATTGACCTACAATACAGACACCTGTAGTAATTCTTTAAAATAGCTGCCTATATCATACAACATCTACTTAGTCTTCAACTGACCAATCTATAGCATACAAACAGCATTTCAAAATACTTAAATAGCCCTGCCTATAGCATACAAAAACAATTAGTATATGTCTAACTGTATTATGTTCATTATGTCTAACTGTTTAACTCAACACTTTAGATGTTCTTTTGCCTTAAGACATAAAAAAGTTGAATCTTTTACCTGACATGTTTCTACGGTATTACTTCCGTCTTCATCAGAGGGTCACTGATGTCTGGGTCACTGGGTCACACTCAGTGACCCTCTGATGAAGACGGAAGTAATACCAACTAAATGCAAAATGTTCTTCGTATACAGCCTGTGGTGTAGATGGTGCCTATCTCTGGGAGAGGAGTCCCAGTGATTCTTTGTGCTGTTTTCACCACACGCTAGAGTGCCTGCTGGTCTGCTTTTGTGGAGTTTGAATACCACACCAAAGACCCATATGTTTTGAAAATAGACCTTATACTTGCCCAATATTTAGTTAGCAATAACATTAGTTAGCCTCATTTAACCTATAATGATGTATTAGCAATACAACTATTTACCCTTATTTGGCCTGTTGTGGTCCAGTAGCCTTTAGCATTATGTAGCCTAATTTAGCCTATATTGATCTGATAGCCTTTGGATAGCAACATTTTATTTAGACTACAGTCTGGGAGCATTTAGTTAGCAATACGATTATTTTATTTAGCCTAAAGTGGTCTATTAGCCTTTAGTTAACAATAATATTATTAGCCTATTGTGGTCCGGTAGCATTTAGTTAGCAATAATATTAATAAGCCTTATTTAGACTATGCTAGTCTGGGAACATTTAGCTAGTAATACATTATTGAGTCTTTAGTAGCCTTTATTTAACAATAATATAATTTAGCCTATGCTAGTCCGGGTGGGTTTAGTTAGCAATACTATTAGTTAGCACCCATTTAGCAATGACACATCTCACCAGAGGCCTAATCTGGCAATGTGGTACTATAGTTAAGCAGTAGCCCCTTAATGCACGCTGTAGCTCCTGTGGCACGCTGTAATAGACGTTGAAATTTAACTACTATAGTACTACAGTACTAGTTTTACTATGGGCCTTTAGTAATGCACTACAACTTGGTCATTGCCATTCTGGTAACAGCTAATTTATAGTGCCGTGTCCTAAGGGGTTAAGCATAATATAATGGAATATTTGTAAATGATTTAGCCTAATACTGTTACCCCATAGCCATAGTGTCGTTTGATTGTGTGTGTGTTTGTGTTATCTAAGGGTAATGATTTACCTGTGTGTGTGTGTGTGTGCGAGAGAGAGAGAGAGAGAGAGAGAGAGAGAGAGAGAGAGAGAGAGAGAGAGAGAGAGAGAGAGAGAGAGAGAGAGAGAGAGAGAGAGAGAGAGAGAGAGAGAGAAAGAGTCTGTGCTTTCCTAAAAGCAAAAAGTTTGAACTGAAAGATAGTTGCCTTACCTGTGTGTGCAGCACGTGCCCCCTTTCGTCCTCCTGTCTCCCTAGACTCAAATCCGACCTCAGTGCTCAAATACGACCTCAGTGCTCAAATCCGAC
>NC_085877.1:49651598-49681598 GCF_034702125.1 Engraulis encrasicolus
TAAAGAAGTTGACTTTGTCGATGCTACAACCAATGGCAATTTTGAACTGGAGAAGACCCTGGGGAAAGTTCATATTCTTGGATCTAGCTGCAAAGACATCCGACAGAAATATGGCGTTCGTGAAGGTGAGTGCCTTTACCCCTTTACTTATGCATGAGGGGTGTCAGCTGACCCAATGCTGTACACACAAAAAAATCCTGAGCCTGAATTATTCCCCCTGCTCTAACGACGACGACAAGATACTGCATAGTGACGTAAACGTAAGCCTATTTTGACACATTATTTGAACATTTAATAGCCTGTGTATGACCATTATTCAAGCCTGATAGTAGAAGAAAACCATGAACCTGTAACACTTTCTGAGATAAGAATAACCTAATGGCTATTCTATGTTCCATTCTATTCTATTCAATGTTTTTATTTCTGCAAACTCTGTCAAGCTTGAAATCAGGCATGGAGCCTGAATACCATCAGCCCTGTGTACAAGGGGGCCAGTAGGGCATCGAGAGGAAATACCAGCATGCAAAGCGCACAAGCAAAACATTTTTTTTTTGCAGTAATTTATTTTAAAAAGCTAGTAAATTAATTATATCATTGCAAGTAGTGCATGTGCACTATTTTGTGCGCATTCTGTAGATTACTCTGTATGCTAAACTTGAGCTAAATTCCAAGGTAGCAAGGTTTTTTTCTGTTTGTTAGTTGTTTTTTTTGTAAACTCATACCGAGGCACAGCAAATCAATACCCAGGCCTGTGCCCCTGTGAAATAGGGCTAGCGACGGCCCTGTTTTGCATGCTCATTATGAACAACTGAACTCTACTAAAACTGTCAAGGAAATTAGACAATCTTGTATACAATTGCAATGAACAGACACAGACACCAGAAGTAAGATTTTACGCTTTGGCCAAAGGGAGAGCAAGAGTGGAGCGCTTTTCGGAGAACGAGCTCTGTTTCTTAGCAAATAATCTTGACTCACACTGAGTTAAGCAAAAGCAAGAGTTTTTATTTCACAATTGACATCATAGATGACAGTTGCCAAACATAGCTTTTCCTATTTCTAACATGTGCTGTCTAGTTTCAGGATGAGAGCACTTTTTTAAGTTCAGCATTTCAGCATCATCAGTTCAGTGTTCTAAAAGGTCTCGCTCTGAACTATTGAACTTTCTACAGGACTCTACAAAATATTTTTTTTTTACTGATGTTAATAACCATTATTAAAACAGAGATTATAATTATTCTTACATCTATTAAAACTGGTTGGATCACACCTGTGGCAATTTCTTGACAACCCAACGCATAATCCATTGCCCTCTGCATTGCTTAAGAAAATAACCTTCCCTAACACATCATGGTTGAAATCTCTCAGATGGTCTGTACTACCTGGTCACGGCTGACGGTGTGGTGTACCAGACCTTCTGTGACATGACCACGGCTGGTGGTGGCTGGACGCTGGTGGCTAGCGTGCATGAGAACAACATGTACGGCAAGTGCACTGCAGGGGACAGGTGGTCTAGCCAGCGCTAACAACCCTGATGGAGACGGGACGTGGGCCAACCTGAACACCTTTGGAACTCCAGACGGAGCAACTTCTGATGACTACAAGGTCAAATATTTACATGTAGATTCAACATCATGCATTGCCAAGACTGAATCGGGGTGGAATGGTGAATGACAATCGGCTCATCTCATGTTTGAAGTATGTGTGGTATGCATGCACTGCACTGATTAATATGAATGCTGGTAGGGCTGGACTGGACATCTGGCATAGCGGGTACTTCCCGGTGGGCCCCGCCCCCTCGTGGGCCCTTATTTTCAGAAATGTAAAAGAAATATATAAAAATAGGGGGCCATGAGGGTGAACTTACTAGGTTTTGAATGGTAAATTGCATTGCAACCGAATAAGTTGCTAACTTAGTTAGCAATGCTGTTGTCGAGAAACACGCCCCTGAATAGTTGCTGCCAAATTATTTGTTTTCTGCAGAATCCTGGTTACTATGACATTGTGGGGGAGGATGTGTCTGTTTGGCATGTACCGAATGACACGCCCGTGAAGAAGTGGAGCTGTGATTCCATTCTGCAGTACCACACCGCGGCCAACTTTCTTACAGCCCAGGGGGGGAACCTCTTCCAACTCTACAAGGTACGAAAACAGCATCAGTAGGTCATACTGACTGTGATATTACACACTATTACACACCTAAACACAGGTAGTGGTGGGAGAGACCGGTGATTTTTAGAGCATAACGCTCTCTAGCCTAGTAAACGGTTTGAAAGACAATGTGTTGCTCTCATCAACAATCTTCGGATGTACTATTCATCGGGGCCAGACTAAATTACACATCCAATCTCACATTTAGGTTGGTTTATCTAGCCGGGCTCCACCCTACTGGTGACGCAACGATTTCGGCTCAGCTACACACAGTAGAGCAAGGAGCTTGTTCAAGTACAATATGATCCAGCTACAGCGGGATCTCCACCCACTTTGTCTGGAACCAATCAATTGAGCATTTCCAACCGTCCTGGGTAGAGGTGTGTTCAAGGCAGTGACGTGGTTTAAGCAGAGATGTTCTACTGGGACTAAGAAATGTTTGGTTTAAACTTCAGCACAGCCCTCAACCCGTAGCAAGCCGAGGGAGGCGGGTTAACCAGGCCATTTGGAAACACTAATCGTTATAGTCCTGGTCAGACCAGAATCGCGGTACATGATCTGAAGTCTATGAATATCAGGCAAGGTTTATCAGGCTAGCAATACACAAATAAGCAATCTGATCCAACATAATGTTTGTTAAATTTGTTTTGCTATTGTGTCCACTGACTAATATAGGTATGTTACATTTGTGTATTAGCGTCTCCCGGTGAGGTACAATGCTGGAAGCTGTACAGCCAACCATGGACCATCTATCCCAATTGTATATGACAAAGGAGATGCTGAGACCACAAAAAACTTGTATGGCCCATCTAATAGCGGTACAGTATATATCTTACTATTTTGAAATGAACAAGTAGAAATGCAGAGTAAATGCAAGGAAGAAATGCAGAGTAAAAAAAAAATGTATCCCTTGTGACTATGGTTTACTAAGGTTTTACCATGGTTTTCATGAAGTAACCATAGATCCATGGCATGTCATGGTTACTCTAAAGCTGGGCTTACACTGTGCGACTTTTGGCCCGATTTCGCCTCGATTTGGCACTCGCACGACTTTTTGAGAGTCGGGCTGATTTCTTGCTCAATCGCAGGTCACTCGTGAGTCTCGCATCGTGCAGTGTACATGGGGTAACGACAAGCGATTTCGCCTCACGATCGTGCAATCGCAGGGACGAAGGAAAATCAAAACGGTTTGAAATTCTGGTTGTGGCTCGTGCGTAAATCGCACAGTTAAAGCAGTGCTACGATACGATTTGACACTTCACATGCACAAATTAATAGGGCCGTGCGATTCACTGTTGAGCGCGACCTCATCTCCACCTCAGGTGCGCATGTTCCCTCCTCTGCAGACCGGGGAAACATGCCTGTCGCGTCGTACCATGGAAGCATTTCGCTCGCATCCGACTGTCGGCTCGTGTAGTGTGAGGACGTGAGTCGTGAGTTGTGAACTTTTAAACAGTGAAATTCCATCGTGCAGTGTGAGCAGAAGCTTAAGACCCACGACTGAAAATATCGCACAGTGTATGCCCGGCTTTAGTAACCTTAAATAACTTGTGAGCAGGTGGGGTGCAACGGTAAGGGGGTTGGACTGTAGATCACAGGGTTGCAGGTTCAAATCCTGTCCTTCGTACACCAAGTGCCCTTGAGCAAGGAACCTAACCTCACATTGCTCCAGGGACTATAACCAATAGCCTGTAATATCTGCAACTTCACTTGGATAAAAACAAGCGTCGGCTAAGTGTAATGTATTGAATAGCTATATATCATGGTAAAAACATGGTTAGTTTTCATTGTAAAATCCTGGTTAATTTTGGTAATACTGTAGTTAAACTTACGAACTATGCTCAAAAAAACCATGACAACCATGAATAACTAAAACCATGGTAAAACCAAAGTGAATAACCGTACATACTGCAAATAACCATAAAATGACAGGGTGTTTTATTCAATGTATACAGTATATGGATGACCTATCTAATAATCTTTAAGGTACACTGTGAAGGAAATGGTCAAAAAAGGTACTGCAGGTACTACTCATTGAAAGGTACTACTCATTGAAACTGGTGTGCCTATTGCCAAATTTGATATTTTCATGAAAGTTTACTAAGTCATAAACAAATATTTTCTAGTATGGTCCAAGTACAGTCATTTTTGCAGCTAAAAATGGCTATTTTACATATATGTTGGCACACAGGTTCCATATGTGCACAGATGATGATGGCTAATATCTTTAGAGCCTACTGTACTCCTTTCTATACAGCTCACTTATGGTGTAAATACCATACAGCCAAGCTCAAGAAGCTGCAGGTGGCATACAATGATGCCTTCAGGATTCTCCTTAAGATCCCAAGATGGACGAGCGCTAGCACTTTATTTGTTAATTGTGGGGTCCTCACTTTTCATGCACTGTTGAGGAATTTTATGTATAGATTTATGGGTAGACTTGTTCAATCGAACAATGGTCTGCATTTGCTGATACCAGGAAGAGTGACACAAGATATTCCTCGGAATTGTGGAATCACTGCTATAAATGTCTGTATGTATCTTAAGGTGTTTGTGATGTTCCTGTATGTTTCCTATGTCTTTTTTATGTTTTATAATGTTTTAGATGGACCATTCTGAGTCTGCAATAAAGTTTTCAATTCAATTCAATTCATACTAAATCCATGGTTCATTTTCGTAAGGGATTTGCGCAAATTGAATGTCGTAGGATGTGAGTGAGTTTTACTCATTGAAATTAAACGAATTGTGTCGTTTTTACAGGCGAGTTTGTTCCAGGCTACATCACTTTCCGGGTCTTCAACTATCAGCGGGCGGCGATGGCTCTGTGCTCTGGAGTCAAACCTACTAAATGTAACACTGAACACGTAAGAATCTTTATTTATCATATTTTATCTATTTGCTATTTGTTATGCTTTACAGGTCCCTTTCATCCGGCTAATTCTCTGCTCTATGCTCTGAAAGTCAAACCTACAAACCCCAACTCCGGAGAAGTTGGGACGTTTGGTAAACTGTAAATGAAATCAAAATGCTATAATTTTCAAATTGTTCGATCCATTCATTGGATGGATAATAGTGAAGAGACAACATATTAAGTGTTAAAACTGAGAAAAAAATATTGTATTGGGGGACAAATGTACTCATTTCTAATTTTTTAACTGCACCACGTCTCAAATAAGATAAAAGAAGAAAGAAGAAAGAAGAACATTTCGAAATGAATTGTATTGATGGACAATAGAGCTCTCAAGTACCATAGAGATTCAAGTATTAATTTGTTGGTGTTGCCAGATTGGGCGGTTACCCGCCCAATTTGCGATGGCCGTCTGCGGGTAAAAACGGGAAAAACGGGCGTTTTTTCTGCCATTGTATGCCCATAAGTCAATGTAATTTGTTCAAATTGGGCATAATTTAGCGTATTTTGAGAACCTTTTGGGCAGGATCTGATCAGCCACATCTGGCAACGCTAAGTTCCAGTTTCCTTTGCGATTAAAAATGAATGGGGACCTGTCTCAAATAAGGTGTGTGTGCAATCACGCGATTAGCGAACCCCCGCAAACTGACAAGGGTATTAAAAATAGGTTGTAGGGATGACATGATTGACATGAGTGTCAAACGGCAACATAAATACGATGTTGCTATCACATGCGTAACCCGGAAAACTAGCAGACTACAGGAGGGATATTTCACAAGCCTTATCCATGGTAACTCACAGCACCTGCCACAAACCTTACTGGTACGAGACTTCGGAAATTTCTTACCAAGCTCTGATACCGCTTGTTTTTTCACTCCTGGTGACACTCTTTTGATAAAAGTTAAAAGGTGCCATAATTGCAATTACTCAAATCGCCTTGGTTTAGTAGTATAGTTTCAAAACTTACCATGGAGGAGAAGTTTGCTCATGCAAAGTTTTGAAGGGATATATTCAATTACTGCCACATAGTAAGGACAAATTGTGTTCTCTACTATGTTCTAACAGTTTAACTCCATCATAAGGACCAGCAGGTGATAAAATGGCGGGCTTTAGGTCAAGACCTGTCCCACTGTAAGCACTAGAGAAAGGAAAACATTGCAAAACATGACCAGGAATACACCCACCATTTAAGCTGGTGAAATCATGTCCAAGATAGAATTAACACAGTTTTTTTTTTTTTTTTTACAGAAAATCATCTCATTGGTTAATGTAATAACATATTCATGAATATCCCCCAAAACAACAATTTTGTTCAGTTTTGATTGCTGATTTGTTTTCTTTGTGCCGTTCTCCATCTAATGTAAGAATCAGACGTTTTGAAAATGGTATTATTTTGTTATTGATTACCAATTTACCTTGTGTCCCAACTTCTATGGAGTAGGGATTTGTACTAAATGTAACACTGAACATGTAAAGGTCTTTATGCTCATTCTGAACGATATCACAACACTACACAAATGTGTCAAAGTCAAAGTGTGCTGTATTGTTACACATATACATGTGTGCTGTATTGTAACAAAATGTAAAGTGTTAGCAGATAAGACTAGACTACATGTACAATGTGTAGGGTGAATTCAGGTAAATTGGGCCACTTTTCGGAAAATTCAGATAGACTGATGAAATCTGAGGAAGAATGTCAATACATTACCCAAACCTAAGTTTGATTGTGTAAAGTGACTCATAATCTTCCATTTCATGACAAAAAACAAGATGATTAATGTAAAAATTATACATTTGTCCAAGGTTTAGTGACAGGTGTGTCATCCTGGGTGGATGGGTAGGTAAAATGGGCCACCTTTTCTGGAAAAATGGGCCACCTATTCATTCCAATGGTAAAACTAAGAATTGCACAAAAGAAAAACAAAATTAGTGATGATTTTAATATTTCTCCAAAAACACATTTGTTTCCAAAAAGATATCACAACTTCATTAAAATAGCTCCCCTGACACCTCCATCTTCAATAATAGTCAACATTTTTTTTTAGAAAATATGAATGGTAATTCCCACAGAAAAAAGCGTCCCAAATTACCTGAAAGGGGCGGCCCACTTTACCTTAACATGTTCAGCCAAAATGGGCTGATTTTTTTTTTTTTTTTTTTTACATTTTTAGGTATTTAAACATCACAATTTTGCCACCGCTATGTTTTTCCAGATTAAGGGCCCATATTCAAACCTAAAAACATATCTGTTTTTCCAGTTTTTATCACATCTGAAAACAGTACCATCCTTATTTCATCTAGACGATTTCTTATTTTGGCAAGACTGAAAATTAACTTTCTTCTGTCACTCTCCATATGAGGGTTCCCCCTGCCCATCATAAAAGTGTTATGTAATTCAAATGACTTTAAACAGATAGAGTAGTAATGTTGCAACAATTACAGTACATTTGTGGTGGTTGGTCTGTAGAATTGAAAGAAATGAGACACCTAATGGTTATCCGGCCCAATTTAGCTGATGGCCCAATTTACCTGAACGCACCCTAGCTAAACTAAACATAGGCCTATTGATAAAGACGTTAGAGGAGTGTGCACGCTATGAAATTATGATTAATATCTCCCTGAGAGTATTGTTGGAGGACAGGATGTCTGGCTATCCATTTAGGGAGCGTACCTATGTTCCCCGGGTCCTATGTTCCCCAGTCTTTGTATGTTTCCAAGTTTTCAAATTGTGCCCTTCCCAAAACCATCCCTAAACCTAACCTGTCGTAATGCAATGTTTCTGAGTTTTAAATTTGTGCCCTGACCAAAACTATCCCTAAACCTAACCTGCCACAGTTGCAACAGCAACCTGCACTTTGCCATGTGGCAGCAGTCTACTTTGAAGCAGTGGGGAACATAGAACCCTTTTTTGAAAAAGGGGGAACATAGGGATGACCTTTCCATTTATTTGCTTCCTTTGCACAATAGGCTACAATAAGGTTATAACCAACGAGTGTTGGGCACGTTGTTTTAAAAAAGTAAATAATTATACATAGTTTCTTGCTACTTCTTCCAAAAAAGTACTTTTTTCAACTTTATTTAGACAGGGCAGTGAAGAGTGGGACAGGAAATGAGTGGGAGAGAGAGACGGGGGAGGATCAGGAAATGACCCGGGTCAGGAATCAAACCCAGCGCATAGCAGTCCAGTGCCCGGCCAACTACACCACAGCTGGGCCAGAAAAGTAACTAGTGGGACTCACAACGCCCCTTATTCCTGCTGGGTATTACAGTATCTCAATTGGTTTTGTACATTTCTCAAATCTCTCTCGCAATTTGCAAAACATTATATTCATTCTCAAAACAGCTTTAACAAATGGCAAAACACGGTTGATAACCTGCAAAACCGAGTCTCTTGCTCAAAACCCTTATTTGTCTTTCAAAAACCAAGTTTTTGTGTCAATGAACGTATCAGCGCCAGCAGAATGGTTAGTCATTGTGTCATAGTGTATGGACAAGCTAGTCAAATCAATTTCTCATGTTGTCAATTGAATAGTACACTCTTGAGGATATTTTCTGAAGCGAAATTTTGTTTAGATTGGATGGGAAATGTTGTAAATTCAGTTTTATATTACATTGATCAGATACAGATAAGATTGAGATAGTTTCATGCATTCAGAGACAAAGCTTTTTGAGTGATATGACAAAAGCAATTGATAATGTACGAAATCACTGAGAATTGTACACAGCCATGAGATGGTGGACGAGAGCATTTGCTATATGCCGAAAACAATGAGAAACTGATTTTACCATGTGCAGTCACAATTGAACAAAGACTTTTGAGAATCATTATTCAGTTGTGAGAAATGTACAAACCAATTGAGAAAAACTGTANACATACTGTATGCATTGTGTGTCCTTTCTGTCCTCTACCAGTTCTGTATTGGTGGTGGCTACTTCCCAGAGGCAAGTCCTCGCCAGTGTGGTGACTTCACAAGCTTTGACTGGAACGGCGTTGGAACTCACCAGTCCCGTAGTGCATCCAAAGAGATGACCGAGGCAGCAGTCCTGATCTTCTACCGCTGAGTCTACATGACAACCTAGGGATGAAATTGTGAAATTACATTTGACCTTTGTGTATGACATTCTTTCAAGAACCCCAGAGCCGTCTATTAAGATAGTTACGTCACTCCCATAGACCTCACTGGTCCAATCTTTCCACAGCAATGGCGGGTCTCATGGAGCCTCACAGAGCGTTTTACTAGTAATTCACCATTGACTTAAGTTCCAATAGAAGTAGTTACTTTACTTACTTAGTTCTAGGAGGTGGCTGTAGAACACAGAAATAGTGGGAAAGGTAAATGTAATTTGTTTTTACTTAATCTTTGTATGGTATGTAATAGTTCTGTGTTAGTCTCTAGCGAGGAGAAATTTGCTGTTTAGAAATATTTTAATCTATGTGAATCCCATCACCAACCGACTTCCTGGTCCCCGGTTGACACAACTCTCCTATTAGACGGCTCTGAGGAACCCTTCGACGGCCACTGTGGAAAGACTCTTTAACACATTTTAGCCTGGAGCGACATACACTACTGTATATGCTGCATTCAGGTTCCTGAGATTTTTTTTTTATTAAAAAGATTTTATTTCGAAAAGTGGGTATGTTAGAGTTGAATGAACACATTTTAATGCAAAAGGAGCATTCTAGCGTTTCAATGCAACTTATTTCGTGTTTTTATGTGCTTCGTAGGCTGAGATATTTAGGTAATAGGCAGAGGGCATCCTTTCCCAAAAAGAGCTTAGGCTAAAATGGGTTAAAAGGTACACTGTAAGATTTGTAGTTGTTTATTTCCAGAATTCATGCTGATCCATTCATGAATGTTACCTTTTTCATGAATACTTACCACCACCATCATTTTAAGTATCCATTATGACTGGAAAAATTGCACTTTTCATACATGAAAACGGGATCTTCTCCATTATCCACCATTTTGAATTTCCAGAAATAGCCATTTTTGGGCCGTTCTAGAACATATTAGTTAATTACTAAATAAAAAAATTTGGCAATAGGCAGCCCCGTTTCAATGAGCAGCATAGTTGCAGTACCTTTTTTGACCATTTCCTGCACAGTGTCCCTTAAACAGGGCTGATAATATTCAGGCTCCATGCCTGCTTTCAGGCTTGACAGAGTTTACAAAAATAAAAACATTGATGATAATTAGCCATTAGGTTATTCCTATCTCAGAAAGTGTTATAGGTTGAAAAGAGAGCATAACCCGCCCTTAAGTCTTGCTTAGTAAACATTGATTAAAAAATAAGTTAACCCTTTCTTAGTGATTAGTAACTGAGTATTTAATATATTTCATAACTTAAACAAGAATAAGTTTTTGTTTTCTTAATTAGTTAGTTGGTGTGTGTAATGAATTACTGCTACTATTAATTAAAGGCCTACTCATTTGACAGCACATTGTCAGGGGGTACAGGGATTGTTGTGTGGTCATATCTGGATCAAATGCCAATGAACCTCATCCATTAACAATGACAGTTTAACACATTTTGTAATCAAATATAGTTAAATGTTGGTGTACAATACATTTGGCTCTGTGTATTTTGTTAAAAGGTTTGTGGTGCTAGTTGGTGAACTATCCTTTGTAGACTGGAATTTCATTTGATGCTACTCAAGACATTTCTTACCTAAGGATAAAGTAGAGTTCAAGAGTTTAAAAAAAAAAAAATGCAATTTAACCCATTTAAGCCCGATACTGCATATACAGTGTGCTTCATTGCCCTAGACCAGGGGTATTCAATTAAATGTCACCGAGGGCCAGTTTTTCAAATTCCTCCCAGTAAAGGGGCTGAACATGGAAAACGCATGTATGTAACCACATGCAATGTCCAAAGGGAGGGTGCGAAACAAGTGGATAACTTTCCAGACAGAAGAGTTTTTCTATTTCTTAGTAGCCTTAATGGTCTATTATGAGACTATTTCAGATAAGATATCACTCTCATGTGCATTGGAGAAATATCCCTAACCTGAAGTGTTAGTGATCGCAAATTGTGCACAGACACTGATAGCACACATATTTGTTTTCATTTTGTTCTGACCTCGTGGGGGGCCAGAACCTTGCCGTTCAAGGGCCGCATCTGGCCCCAGGGCCGCCATTTGAATAGCTCTGCCCTAGACACATGGAGCTGTGTGGACGGTGCATTTAGGCTCTAGGGATTTATTTATTTCATTTAAATGTGGCACATGGCATGTTAGAAATGGATTATCACATTCTAATGAAAGATGAGGGTTCTTGTTTTCAAATGTAACTTATTTCATGCTTTTATGTGCTTCGGTTTGTATTGGCTGAGGGCATCTTTTCCCAAAAAGGGCCTGAGCATTCAGCAGGTAGTTTGCAAGGTAGTGCTAGCCGCTGACAGCTTTGGCTGGGCCTGGGACAAAGATATCCAAAGCCCCCCTCACCCAATAAATGCAATATAGTGACAACCTGCATTTCCTGTCAATTTACCTGTTAATGACTTATACGTGGTTTTAGAAATTACTTTCATACAATTTTGCGTAAGCCCTCACCTCGTAGCTAGCCTGCAGGGATGCTTGAGACCACGGGCTGGAGTCTCTAAATAGGAGGACATTCATGAATACACAGAGACATGAGACTGTGAGAGACCCGTTCAGAATCGATGTCCTCATGAATGCGTGCGCATCGTTAACTTGAACACACCAGAGCTGTTTTGAGGGTATTTTGTTTGTTGCAACAAGAGATTAAACTACTGACTGGATTGAGGACATCATCAACCTCTATAGACTTGCATCGCTACAATTAATTTGGCTATACTAGTTGGGTCATTTATAGAAGTTCCGTGACCGTGGAGAGGAAAGGTTCGTTTCTCACTGGATTTGTCATCTATAAAGGTTAAATAAAAAAATGAGCCGGGGTGCCCCTCACAAAAATGTGGGGAAATTTTTGTAGAGCCCTATATCCAAAATGGCTGCTGCCAGCCAAGCTGGAAATTTACTTTTTAATGGTTTTGCCCACAGTGCTGCATAATACATGGTTTCTGAGACTATTTGGGTCAAGAAATTCACAAATGATGTAGATTTATTGATTTGACCTATTTTTGACCTTCAAATTCAAGATGGCTGCCACTTTTGGCTCTTTAAATGTCAATTTTTCAAAATCGTCAGAGAGCCTTAATATTAGGCTCAAATGAAAGGTCTGCTCATACTGAGTTTTAGCCCCCACATCCCTCCCAAAAATCCAGACATTTTTTGTTAGAGAGGCAAATTCAAAATGGCGTCCGGCGGCATCTCTACTTTTTCATACAAGTCAACCATGAGGATTCAAATTCTGACATTATTTTGATAATGCAACTTTGTTTTGACCGTGAATTTCAAGATGGCTGCCATCAAGAACAGTCATTTTCAACCTTTTAAGGCTGTGACCCCCCAAAACAGTCATATTTGGACTGGGGACCCGTCAATTCAAGTTACTCAATTTCTCATATATTGATGTTCAGAAAATATCTGATCTACAAGCCCACAATGCCTCACATTATGAGGCGAAGTGGGCTTGTAGATGGGCTATTTTCACATGTTTGACTCTTTTGATAGCCTATTATTTGACAATTTGGCCAATGTTTTAGCATTGTTTGATGATTATTCTGGATGCAGTGATGGTCTTTTAAATTGAGAGTCCTTACATTGACACCCCACCCCCCAAAAAGGGGATCTCAACCCACAGGTTGAGAACCACTGATCTAGTACATAGAACGTTTGACATTTTCCAAGCATTCTTGCATAAATAAGCTCGTTGAGGGACTCAAAGCTAGAGCTACTGAAATGGACAGAAGTGCTCTCAAAAGTAGTGATAAGCCTGGTCAAAGCCCCCTGAGCTGCAAGAACACCATGTTGTTGAGGAATGTGTGGCCTTATTCACCTTATTCAACCACAATGGCATATACAGGAAGATGCAAGGGAACAAGCTCATTCAGAAGATCTCCATCCAACCTATTGCGATTAAAGAACCCCATGTTGCTCTAATTAACATGGAGATGATCTGGAGGATGGCAACTCCATTGGACACAGGACAGCACAGGACGGCACGTCATACAAGTGGTTGGGCTGTGTCAAAATCCATCATCCTTGCCCGCCATTGTCATTCTCACCGTGTAATTAGTGTCAATGATCCCTCCCTGCGATACAACATACTCAACAGAAGATGATGAGCGAGACCTGCGCATATATACAGGGAGCATCTTTTGCAGGGGGAGCGTACCTATGTTCCTCAGCTCCTATGTTCCTCTGTCTTTGTATGGGGAACATAGGACCCTTTTTCTAAAAAAGAGTTCTATGTTCCCCGCATTGTATGTTTCTAAGTTTTATAATTGTGCCCTTCCCAAAACCATCCCTAAACCTAACCTGTTGTAATGCAATGTTTCTAATTGTACATTTGTGCCCTGACCAAAACTATCCCTAAACCTAACCTGTCAGAGGTGCAACAACTTACGATTTGCCATGCGGCAGCAGTCTACTTGGAAGCAGTGGGGAACATTTTTGAAAAAAGGGTCCTAAGTTCCCCGCATTGTATGTTTCTGAGTTTTCAATTTGTGCCCTGACCAAAACTATCCCTAAACTTAACCTGTCAGAGGTGCAACAGCAACCTGCACTTTGCCATGTGGCAGCAGTCTACTTTGAAGTTTTTGAAAAAAGGGTCCTATGTTCCCCGGTAGAGGGGAACATAGGACCCGGAGAACATAGGGATGACCCCTTTGCAGGAGATGGCACGGAATCTGTGACTGAACAGACTTCTCTGGTTAGCAAAGACTGAGTGCAGGGGTGATGGTAATTGTCCATTATAGAGTCCAGTCAGCTCAGTGTCCTCTTCTCAGCTGTGGTACTGAGAGCCTCCAGTTCTGTACCAACAACAGAACAGATCCCGCTTTCCTCACCAGCTTGTCCAGGCGTCCAGCATCTTTCTTCCTAATGCTCCCACCCCAGCATGCCACAGCATAGGAAAGCACAGCAATGACAGACTGGTAGAACATCTGCAGGAGTCTGTTGCAGACATAAATTATCTCAACTTCCTCAGAAAATCTTCTAGACTGCATGTGAATTTACTGACCAGTCTAATTTACTATTCAGATGAACCCCCAGGTATTTGTAGGTGCAGACTGTTTCCACTGTCTTCCCCCTCAAAATACACAGGCACAAGGGGTGGGGTGGACCCACGGAAATCAACCACCATTTCCTTGGTTTTGGTGGTGTTCAACTGCAACTGGTTGGTCCGGCACCATCTGACAAAGTTCTCCACCAGTCCCCTGTACTCCCCCTCCTGCCCATCTTTAATACATCCAACAATGGCAGTGTCATCTGAGAATAGCAGTTTGCGTTCACGAGACAGGTGATCTATGCACACAAGAAGAGTAGCACCATGGCTGAAGCCTGTGCTTCCAAGTCGAAGACCATGAAGAGAGTCTTTTATCCGTCTCCCTTCAGATGCAAACATCTTACGCCAACACGGCCTTCTTGACAACTACTTGGCGTACCTAGTGTGCCACTCCACACTGGCAGGCAAGGATGCTGAAGACACCTTGTACACTTAGTCCTTCCAATTGTATGGTGTGCCGTCCTGTGTCTGCCAATCTTCTACTGATGGAGTTGCCATCCTCCAGATCATGCCCATGTCAATTAGAGAAACAGGGTTCTTCAGTCACAATATGTTGGAGATCTTATGGATGAGCTTGCTCTTCTGCGTCTTCCTCTATATGCCATTGGGGTTGAATAAGGCCACACATTCCTCAACACTGTCTTCTAGCAGTGTAGTGGCTTCTTGTAAGTCACCGACGCCGTGAGGTGGTTTTAATAGTTCTTTGTTTGTTTATTTCCTTTGTCACAAAAAAAAGGTTTCTCAAATAATAAAGTTCTTAAACAAAAACGTTCACCATCATTAAAGAAACAAAAATAAATTAAAACCTTTGTGCCTGCTGGCGTCTCTAAGATTCGAAGTTCCAAGTTTCCAAGTTCCACGTTTGCATAAGCATTCACAGTAGGCCTACACTCTCCCACACACTGACTAATTATACAGGTGCGCATCAATCTATTCCACCGGGTCCAATTAGGCCACTCAAATTACAACATAGTATTCATATTTTCGCCAGCAGGTGTCACCAAACAAAAAAAGGTACAAAATGGCTCCTACACACCGGCCCCCTTATTGGTACCGGGCAAGGGACAATAACAACAAATGAAAATAAGGAGCCATAAAGATAACGTAAACCAGGATCAAATTCATATTACCATAGGTCAATCATCACATTGTACACAAGTTCACACAATTCGATTTTTTTTTTTTTTGCAAGAATGTTTCAAGAGCTCAAATACGTTAGAGTCCATCTTGTTAATTGCATATCAGAGTTCATATGCCTTTAAGGCATGAGTCAAAGTCCATTTCAAGTTATGTATGTTGTGCGTATTGTCTGTGTATGTAAACGTCGCTCATGAGTGCACGAAATGTGACGCTCGTGTGTGAACGAATAGATCCGTAGATCTACAGAGTCCATTGTCCATGTGAGCGCGTGTGAGACAGGAACCATCAGTGTACGTGAGGCAATGATTCAAGTTCATATCACTTTCATTCGTGTTCTATTCATGTACAGTAACATCACATCACACCATATTCATATTCTCATGTCATTCAACAACAAGCAGACCTTAGTAATGTATTTCCATAATGCTTGTCTAAGGTTTCAAAGTCACACTAGACATCAACCCTTGAATCTTGAGTGTGTGTGTGTGTGTGTGTATCGTATCCCATTCCAACATCCAAGATATGTAAAGGCGGTGAGGTAAGCAATAACACATCATGAATTTCAATTCATTCTCAACCAAGTCTACCAAGGTGGCCATCTGAGAGGTTTGGCCATGATTTGTCTCTACACTGCTCTTATCGTTCATGGGTGTGTTTCATAAAGGCATTGGGGAAGTGTTTCTGATGCTTTGACAGGATTGTTCTGTGTAATGTTTCACCTGCAAGTCCCCCTAGTGGCAGTGTATGTAACTTACGACTTGGGTGTGCATTTTTTCTTTGCAGGGTCTCCATTTCTTTTGGACGTGCTTTCATTTGAGTACAGTGACAGCCTTCATGTTCTGCTCTTTTGGTACGATTCCATGTTGCAGGTTGTGGGTCCATGCTCTTTTCCACAGGTTTCCTTTTTTCTTTCCACAGGTTTTCCTTTTCAGGTGTGAGGTTTCTCCAGGTAAGTTTGGTAAGAGTGTCTTTTCTTTTTTGGCTTGGATTCAACTGCACTCTGCTATGTTTTTCCCTGACCAATATTTCTGTTTCCACTTCATCTTTCTGTAAGTTCAGTTTGGACTTGGGAAATTCAGACTGCTGGTCATTGAGATATGGAACATTTGCCCTTGTGGCTGGTTTCAGGGTTCTATTTGTCTCAAGACATTTCCAGTGTTTTCCATTTGTCACATCATCACCCTTCTGGTGACGCTTTCTATGGTGAGGACTACTGTACAACACCTTTCCAGTTTTGGCGGTCAGTTCATTGGATGAAACCACCTCCATGTGGTTCTTGTCTTGCATTTTTTCCAAGGCTGTGTATTCTATGAAATACTGTTCATCTCTTTCCAACTTTCCATTCAGAGATAAGGCACTCTGATGAGCCTGTTTGTGGGTGCACAGCACCATTGCATTTGTCTCTTTGACTGTCACAGGTAAGTTTCCAGGTCCATTTCCAAGTTTCTTTCCTTTTTCCATTGTAGATGCTAATGGCTTGTTTTTGACCGTCACTCTTGGTTTCTCCTCAGGTGCCTGTTCTGTGGAATTTTGATCCTGCATTTTCAATGTGTCGTTCATATCTCTTATAGATACATGGTTTGCAGTAATACGCGAGTTACTTCCATGCCTTTGAGTTGTGTTTTGCATAAGGCCACCCACAATCCAACCTAGGGGCGATCTAAAGGCAAACGGACCAGGACCTTCACTGCTGATCACCTCTAGAGGTTCCATTAGCTTTGCAACGTTTGCGCCTATCAACAACTCAATTTCGGCATCCAAATGTGGAAGTTTCACTTTGTCTAAGTATTTCCATCTTTCCAGGGATTCTTGTGTTGGTATGTGGTGTTGTGCAACAGGTAAGTGTGACTGGGTGTAGACTGGTGGCAGCTTGTGGTACTGCAGTCCATCCAGGCTGCTTACTTCTAGGCCGGGGACTAGACTACTCTGCACTCTTTTCTCCTGGCCCATTGTACAGAGCATAATGGTGATGTTTTTGCCAGGGATGTTCAGCTTGCTCTTAAGCGAGTCTGTACAGAATGTAGCCGAGCTACCGGGATCCAAGAATGCATGAGTTGTAATTATTTTGTCAGTACCTGCCATCTTCACCTTCACAGGGACTATTGCAAGAGTGCATTGGTCTGATGCACCGGCCCCCATTGGGTCACTCTTGTTCACAGACACCATAGCATTGCTCAAACTGGTGCTTTCTACTGCATTTCTGTCTTTTACAGAATGAATGTGGAGGACAGTGGGGTGTGGCTTAGAACAGATGTCACATTTCATTTTGTTGTCACAAGTTTTGCTCATATGGCCCTTTGTCAGGCAACTAAAGCACATGCCCTTGGATTTCAGGAACTGCACTTTATCTCCATTCTCTTTACACTTGAATGTTTCACAGTGTTCCAAATTGTGACTATCTCCACAGAAAATGCAAGAGATGTCATTGATGGGTATATGTCTATTTGCTAATTGAGCAGGTGTGGACACTGGGACAACGGTGGTGGCGAAGCTAGATCTTCTACTGGGCCTTGTTTTCCATGGTTGCATAGTTGTTGTGGCTACCTTGGAATCAGAGGGGTTCTGAATGTCACCAAAGACTGGGTCAAGTAGAGCTCTGGCTTGCTTCTCAATAAACTCTACTAGGTCTTTGAATGTTGCCCTGTGTTTTTTGCTTTCTTCCATGCTGCACACAGTTGCGCGCCATTTGTCTCGCAGTTTAAAGGGAAGCTTTGAGACTATGAGTTTTAAGTTGCTAGAATTCTCGAGCTCTTTTAGCCCATCTATGTCTGACATGGTATTGAAGCAACTTCTTAAGAATAGTGCATATGAGCGCAAATCCTTTCCATTTTCCGCTTTAATTGTTGGCCAGTTTAGAGCCTTATTCATGTAGGCTGAGGCTATTTTGTAGCCGTTTCCAAAGTTATATTCCAATTGTTCTTTAGCCTTTTGATATGCAACATTGGGATCCATGTGAAGGAAACTGCTGACGAGGCTTCTTGGCTCGTCCTTTGTGTACTGTTGTAAGTAGTATAGACGGTCATCCATGTTGTCTGTCTTTTTCTCTACAAACTGTTCGAAGGCCTTTATGAATGTCCTGTATTGCAGTGGATCTCCATCGAATACAGAGATTTCTCTAGCTGGTAATAGAGAGAGTGCCTGCTGCTTTACTAGCAATGAAGTAATTTCAGTGTGACGTTTCAGTACTTCTGTGACATTAATGTCATTGGCACTTGCATTTGAAACATTTTCACTAGCTACAGGGGTACTGTGGCGTGAACTCACACTTGCAATTGAAACATTATCATCAACCACAGGGTTACTGTGGCGAGGCCTGGCACCTTGAGGTGGGCTGACTATTTGGGCATGACCTACACTGGTTGCTTGGGCACTTTGCTGTGCATGTTGTGGCACGGTTTCACTTTGGGGCGTTACTTGTGCTCTTTTAGCTCTTGGCACCGTTGCCGGGACATTGTACTCGGTTGGCGTGCCGAGTTTGTGCAAGCCGGATAAAGAGCGCAGGTCTTCAGCTTCTCTGAAAACACGCACTTTTGCCTCAGCAGCATCGAGTTCTCTTTCCAGCGCAAGTTTCTCCCTTCGTGCCTGAAACTGTGCTTTAAATTTAGCCATTGTCAGATCAGCCATAACAGTAGCCTCTTCGGCGTCAAGATCATATTGTAAGCTCATTTTTTCAACTTTCGCCCTTGTGGCGGCACATTCGGCTTCTGCCTTCAACTGCGCGTCTGAGACGCGAGATGTGCGACTAACGTGACTCATTGCCTTTGGCGCGATTTGTGACACGCTATCCCGCGGTTTCACATCTTCGACCAATTCCTCATTTTCGTTCTTATCCTCTTTATCCTCTTCTTTCAATTCATCCTCTTTCAATTCCTCATCTTTATTTTCCTCTTCCAAATCCTCATCATCTTTCTCCACCAATTCTTTATCTTCACCATCACTCCTAATCCATTTCAGAACACCGTCAATAAAGTATTTGAAGTTGATGTATTTTGGCTCGTACCATTCTCTGTGGTCTTCCTCCTGTTTCAGTGCATCTGTCATTAACCCCTTTACTGATGCGTGTACATCGGCAAACTCAATTAATGCATTGTCAAATAATTTAAGTTGTGCTTCAACTGAGGATTTGTCTTGGCCTGCTTCTATCAGTTTGTTAATGTCTTTACCTTTGCGAGTCAGGGCACCAAGCTTTCCACTGCGCGATTTCATTAACTTAGACAGCTCCTCCTCCTCAGGTGCATGTGAGGGCTCTTTACTCTTTTTGTCAGCCATTTTAAATTTAAACTCAAGTGTATTTTAACAAAGGGTTGTTGTAACTCAAATAAACAGCATCAGCACAGTAGGAGTGTCAGTTCACTTCTGTTCACTTAGTCCTATGAGCACGGTGGCTCCAGTTCATGTTCAAAGTAGGCGCGGCGGCCAATCTGCGAGCACTACAGTTCAAGTTCAAATCCGAGCGCGGCGGCTCTCTATGATAAATCAGATTCGTACTCACAGTTCAGAAGTCTTGCACGAAGCACTGGTCCATAAATCCACAAGCATTTCCGTCACGGTTCGCTCAGCATTTTACAGGAGATCCACAAGTGGCAGTGCGTAATCCATTACGCGGCGAGAACCTCCGGGTACTCAGCGATATCCAGGCTCAGCAGCGGTGAGGAGTCGCGCAGGTGTTCCCACTTCTAATCAGCCGGCGTTTCCACTTGCTGCTTGCTTCCTAGCCTACTTGCCAGGCGAAGTTTCGACTTTCGACGATCTCTTTTCTTCTGTAACTTTATTTTCAATTTCTTTCTTTCGACGATCTCTTTCCTTCAAGCGTTGTTTTCTTGAGCCATCCTTTTAACGCAGGTTTCCATCTTCGGTTGACAGTTTTCCATCTTCGGGTCTTCGGGTTGACCTTCTTTCGTCGTCTTAATTTCTTCTTCTTCAATGTTTCTTATCTTCTCCAAATAACGTACAGACGATGGTTTTAACTTGCCTTCTTCTTTCAGAGTTTTAACGATGTTCTTTTTTACAGGTTTCCAGGGTGGAGCGCATTTAACTGTTTTCTTCTTGCAGGGGTTCTTCGATGCAGACCAGGCTGTAACTTCGTTGATGCTTTAAATTTTCCTCTTCTTCTTCTTTTTTTAGACAGGTTTCCAACAAGGGTTTTCTTCTTTTTTCCAAGGGTTTTCGATGCAAAAATGCTTTAAAGTTCTTATTTCAAACAGCTTTCCAATGCGTAATCCAGGTTTTGACTTTCGTCGTCCTCCAAGTGTTCTTCACTGCAGACAAGGTTTTAAAGTTGTAGTGGCTTCTTGTAAGTCACCGACGCCGTGAGGTGGTTTTAATAGTTCTTTGTTTGTTTATTTCCTTTGTCACAAAAAAAAGGTTTCTCAAATAATAAAGTTCTTAAACAAAAACGTTCACCATCATTAAAGAAACAAAAATAAATTAAAACCTTTGTGCCTGCTGGCGTCTCTAAGATTCGAAGTTCCAAGTTTCCAAGTTCCACGTTTGCATAAGCATTCACAGTAGGCCTACACTCTCCCACACACTGACTAATTATACAGGTGCGCATCAATCTATTCCACCGGGTCCAATTAGGCCACTCAAATTACAACATAGTATTCATATTTTCGCCAGCAGGTGTCACCAAACAAAACAAAGTACAAATGGCTCCTACAAGCAGCTTGAAGAGCTTCACACGTTTGACTGTCTTCAACCAGGTTGATGGCTGCTTTGAGAGCACTTCTTTCCATTTCAGCAGCTCTTAAGTTTTCCACTATATCAGCTTGAATATCATGGTCAAAACAAAGTTGTATTATCAAAATGATGTCAGATTTGGAATCCTCGTGGTTGACTTGTATTAAAAAGTGTCTTTATACATGATTCTACGTCATTCAGATTAAAAGCTATTTCTCAGAGATGGCGCCGGACGTCATTTTTAATTTGCCTCTCTAGCAAAAAATGCCAGGATTTTTGGGAAGGACATGGGGGCTAAATCTTTTCTAAAGGGTCCATAGAGGTCAAATCAATCATCAAAACATCCTTGCCAGAGGATGGTCACGGAACCTCACATTATGACCCGACTAATCAGCAGTTTAATTCTCATCAACCACAAACCTTGATCTTTTTTACCTTTCAGATGACTTCTGCATAGCCTACTTGTAATTTTACTGTCCATAACTGAACTCAGTATGAGCAGACCTTTCATTTGAACCTAATATTAAGGCTCTCTGACGATTTTGAAAAAAATACATTTAAAGAGCCAAAAGTGGCAGCCATCTTGAATTTGAAGGTCAAAAATAGGTCAAATCAATCGATCTACATCATTTGTGAATTTCTTGACCCAAATAGTCTCAGAAACCATGTATTATGCAGCACTGTGGGCAAAACCATTAAAAGTAAATTTCCAGCTTGGCTGGCAGCAGCCATTTTGGATATAGGGCTCTACAAAAATTTCCCCACATTTTTGTGAGGGGCACCCCGGCTCATTTTTTTATTTAACCTTTATAGATGACAAATCCAGTGAGAAACGAACCTTTCCTCTCCACGGTCACATAACTTCTATAAATGACACAACTAATACTGTTAAACAAGGCAATGCAAACACGTAGACATTAATAAATGCATATTGTTAGATTTTGGACGTTTCCAAAATTCTCTTCTCCAATAAAAATTGAAGGATGAATGGTCTGCGTTGTGTTTTAACTGACTCACTTGCAAAAATAAAAAAGGATCAATCAGGATACAATTTATTATAGAAATTATTACAAAAGGATAAGAAGAAAGTAAAAGTGGAGGGAAAATAAAGCTTAAAAAGAAAAGAGTCTCACTATCTAGGCAGCATCCTATCTCTGGCGAAATGACAGGCAATCGACAATTGACAAAGTGGTGGCAACGGTTTTTATACCATCTTCCTCAAGTCAACAGGTTACACGTATGCAAGTATGATATATTAGTTAGGGAAGATGGCGTCCCCACATCTACAGTGGTGACGAATCATATAAACACATATCGCTTATGGATAGCACACAGGCCTAGAGATGCTCCTGTATCAAGAACGTGTTCTGGGTGACCTTCGATAGCAAAGTCACCAGCTCTGTTCAAGATATCAGAAGCTGTAAGAGTAAACATACCACATACATACCACAATTAATTGGAACACAGGAATAGGCAAACTTTTATTCTAAAACTCCTCAACAGTATGGTCATACAGTTGTAGGTCAGGATATACCATTCATATTTAACGATATTCATGAATGATGCTTAGAAATACAACAAATATGCGAAAATCAAAAACTGGTGGACTGCTTCTTACAGGGAAAGAGGTGGTGAGGGCCAAAATCCATAAATTCCTCGCCATAGCATCATTCAAACCGGGAGTTTGAACACCACATCCATAGCAAAAAAAAGCAGAGCAAAGGCTGTACTTTGTAAGGATGCTTACGTGAGCCTTCTGTTGTGTTCCATTTAACAAGAGACGGGGTTTCTCTTTTACGTCGGGGTCTGTCGCACATTGTCCCTCCGAAGCATAGGCCTACCCCTTGTCCCACCTTGGACTTATTAGCAGGTGGTCACCCAGTGTTGATAATTGAAGGAAATGAGATTCAGGTGGGTAGGTAGGCGTGCCTGTACTAGCGCGCTAGAAATGGACGAATGACAGAAGATCAGGGAATACAGAGCAGGTGTTAATTTAGAATTAGAATTAATAGCTCTCTAAAATAAAGGGTCAGCACAAATTTTTTTTTGGCTTGGACGGGAAATTACTGCACGAAATAGAATAGACACGGCAAGAATCGCCAAGGAGATGCATTGTTTTAGAGATGAATGGGAATTGGCGATTTTCTTACGGTTTCACCTAGTCCCACCCCCTGCTGCTGCCTCACTTCGGAATAGAACCCATGGTGTCCCCTCTTTTTAGTGTCAATAATAATAATAAAATCAGATTTAATAGATCTGATTTAAATAGATTTGATTAAGAGTTCATTTGTGACGTGTATACATCACTTAAATCTGATTAAACATCTGGGGAAAAGAAAGCATTGCGATTGGACTGAGGACACACGTGCTGAGCGAGCCAAATAAGGCACGGGGGCGTGGTCCAATGCCACCAGGATGCAGGTGATCTTCCTCCCGAACATCGTTGCCTCAGGCGGACTGAAATCACAACATTTCCCCCTTTCTCCCTGGATCATTTACAATGCTATATTAGCCACCCTGTTAGCATAGAAAAACGAGTGGTCAAAGGGTGATGTGAAGTAACTTTGTTGTGCTTCATTACTTCGTGGGGCACTTTTACATCAATATATGGAAGCCACAATATTTATAGTCGCTTAGGGACTTTAAATTAAGCAAACCTTTCATGTAGTAAGTGGACCAGAAGTCCGCCATGTTTTCTCACTGAATCAAAGAGCACGGGGTCCTTGGCGTTATCGTGTGGCCAACTAGCATGCGTGGAACGACTGGATTTATTGTAATTCTGAATAAAAGGTTACATGACAGAGGAACGTGTTTAATCGGATTTGAAAGAGGAATAAACCACCCACTTTAATCGGACTTCAGTTTAAATCTGAATAAACTTAAATCCTGTTTGGTAAGTGTTTACATGATATTTTTTAGAGCGGAATTAAGTTTGAATCAAATTTAAAGTGAGTTAAATCGGACTTAAGTGTCTCATGTAAACGAGGCAATTGATATTACACTTCAGCTGTTTTCCTCCAAAGGTACAGGGATAGCTATCTCTGTGGTGCAAACCATCTATTTGGGAATACACTTTTTTCTTGTCATCTGTAAGGGCATCTGCATCAATTACCTAAACAAACCATGGGATGCTGAGGGTGTGCAAATTCCCTGCTTGTTTAAATTCCCTGCCTTTATATGTTTAAAATTCCTTGACTCCTGGGGCCTCATGTACAAAGAAGTGCGTGGATTTCCTACCAAGAAAGTGCGGGCCGAAAATCTTGAAAGTTACTTACGGACAAAAAAATCCGGATGTATCAATAAGTGCGTAACGAGGTTTTGCCGTGAAATCTTGCGCACATGCACGAGCACAAGCAGGCCCAAGTCTCCGCCTTGCCTCCTCCCTTAAATATTCCATATGAATATTCTAATTAGTATGAACAGACCCATTCATGTGCATTCATTGGTTGAAAGAACTGGAAAGGGAACGCGGGAAATCATGATGCGAGGTGAAGGCGCTGTTTCGGAGGTGGCCAATCTAAAAGGAAAAAGGCTGCGCGCAATAACAAAATTACTTTGGCGTGTATAAAATCAGGCATTGGTAATACTTAATGTGAGGACTGCAGAAAAAAACTGTCATGTTATACTGCAGTACAATGCAGGTTTCCCAACAATTGATATTTAAAAGGCATTACATCAAAACACATTGCGATGAGGCAGTCGCCAAGGCTTCAGAGAAATAAACATTTATGTCGGTTATAACTCTGAAAGATGACACATGTACGCATAGGCTACGCCACATGTATGAATAACTTGCAGCCAACTCAGTTAGCCTATAAAAATCATCTGTCAATTGATGGACTAATTTTACAGTAGCCTTATTAAAAGAGAAAGACAATCACTGCGGTGAGGACGTTCCCAACAAATGCGAGAAGACGCATCGCAGATCCAGAAAATAGGCTATTCAATGTTTAATAGTTGCCAAATAATGCTGTTGATGGGCATCCAATTTCGTTGTAATTCCAGGATAGTTTCATGAGTCCGCTTCATTTTAACCAGCTGCCTCAACAATAATATGGTTGAGGTGGTTTTCTTCATCTTCTTTTTTAAATCATGCGCCTCAACATTAAAATCCACGTTTAATTGGCTGCATCTCTGCAATATTTCCGACTGCGTACAACACATGTAGTTGTGCTGCATGCCTCTGTGTGCCGCCAAAAAGACGCAATGCACCACTTACGGAAACTTCCACAGCAGCCCTGAAATTCGCGTGGAGATCCGCAGTTTTCCACGTCTAGTCTGTTTTAGTACATCTGACCGAGGCCGTGGAAAACAACTTAAGTAACTTTTTTGTCCGTAAGTGAGCTTCGTACATGAGGCCCCTGAAGTGCATATTTGCCTGTGCAAATTAGGCTACTTTGCCTGTACGAAATGTGGCACTGCCCCTTTAAGGGAATGATCATGCTTTGACTGAATGGTTTAGCTGCGTGATATGATACATGCCCAGTCATTCTCTTTCATACAATCGCATTCTTGGACTCTCTTTTGTCTCTTTTCTCTCTCACGTTTGGAAGTATCTCGATGCTGTTATGCGAGTGGCACACAGGGCACACCTCCCCTGTCAAATTTCAATCAACAGGCAAAGGACAAAGGAACAATACCAAGTTGCAAAATCACCTCAGGCACTCAGCCACACCTCCAGTATTATGAGTGGCACTGTATCATTAGTAGCATTTGTGTTCTGTCACGCTATTCTGTAGTTTTAATTAAAGGTTATGCATTTCAGGGGACTGACTAATAAGCATGAGGAGAAACCAGTTCCTGAAGAAAGACTAGAAGATGGTTTTGAACCAGACCCATGTAGATGAACTTAGAAAATGAGAGAAAGCAGTGGTGCTTAAATCCAATATACACTACCAGTCAAAAGTTTTAGAACAGTACACTTTCCCCATTATACTTTTATTGTCAATTTCTGTTCTATTTCAAATTCAGTAAATGTCATTGCTGTCTGAAATAGTAGAGTAGAGTATCATTTAGCCTATTAATCCTGAGGGAAATTAAGGTGTCCAGTAGCATACATACATAAACACAGAAAAAACACAAAGACATGACAACACATCATTGCACATACAGGTCCTTCTCAAATAATTAGCATATTGTGTTAATATTGTGTTAATATTGTGTTCATTTTTTCCCCATAATGTAATGATAAAAAATAAACTTTCATATGTTTTACATTCATTGCACACCAACTGAAATATTTCAGATCTTGGTTTGTTTTAATATTGATGATTTTGGCATACAGCTCATGAAAACCCAATATTCATATCTCAAAAAATTAGCATATCATGAAAAGGTTGTCTAAACAAGCTATTAACCTAATATATATAATATAATGCTCAAATATACAGTATACCCATCATAAAAAAGTAGACTACACCACTGCTTTTACGTGTATTTCAGATTGCCAATGTTGACAGCATTCATGCATCCCCAAACCATGTCAACATTAGGCCAGCGGGTTTTATAGACCAGTATTTCCCATATCATTATCGAGGACATGCACTTCCCATTTCTTCTTCCCTGTCTCCCTGTTTTCCTCTGCGCTTCCTCTTCCTGTTTTCCTCTGCGCTTCCTCTTCCTGTGTTCCTCTGCACTTCCTCTTCCTGTGTTCCTCTGCGCTTCTCTTACCAAATGGACTACTGCAGTTCGGGTGTGGTGTGCTGCTGTCATGCACACACGTGTTAAACTATGTGTGTGTGTGTGTGTGTGTGTGTGTGTGTGTGTGTTGTGTGCATGTGCATGTGTGTGTGTGAGTGTGTGTGCCAATCCAGGGTGCCAAGGGCCCTCTCTGCTCTCCGCGCTGTGCCAATGCTGCACACACACACACCTACACACACACGCGCATGCGCACGCACGCACACACATACACACACGCACGCACAGAAACCACGGCTGTGTAAACACTTGCCTGATTATCATAGACTTGCAATCGAGATTCCGAAGGTGTTGCGTCACTAGGAGGGCGCAGCCTGGCCAGGTAAACACACACACACACACACACACACACACACACACACACACACACACACACACACACACACACACACACACACACACACAGAGCCGCGACTGGGTAAACACTGTGAACTGAGATTAACCAGATTTACACCACACACTCCAGAGGTGGTCACCAGAACACACGCACGTCATCGGTGTGAGTTTCAACCTTTCTTTGCATTGAACTTTTACATTTTGAGTGTGCACCTGTCTTAAATAGATTGGTGTGAGATTTGAATGCAATCCTATGGAGAACACACACACACACACACATACACACACACAAACACAAGGCAAGGCAAGCATAGAATGAAACACATCCAGGAGGAGAGCGCACTGGACAAAATCCTTGTCTAGATTTTTTTTTTTTTTGGTCTTTCTTTAGTCTAATTATTTTTGCTAATTTTTGTGTGTGCTGTCCTGGTTTGTTCTGATGTGTATAAACTTAATGTTGTATGTGGACAAGTGAATAAACTGAACTGAACTGAACTGTCTGTCTGTCTGTTTGTTAAAAAGGTAAAGAAATCACAGGTGTCATGAAGTGTATAAATCACCATTTATTTGAAAAATAACAGCGGAATAAATAACATTTTATCCAGATAATAATATCATTTGATACTGTATGTTGATCATTTAATAGCATTCACCGTTCCCATTCCCCTATTTCCCCTTGAAACCATAAGAGTAGCGCAGCAGAGGACCACCAAGAGCTAACAAAACAAAACCAAACCAAACAAAACAATCTAAAAGGCAGAACACCAGAAAAATCCTTCAAGATAATCATCTTCTTCTTCCTACAGTATTGCACTTCAATAGTGGGCAACGCAACAGGACTCTAAATTCACTTATTTCTTCCCCTGCCAAATGGCTAGTAGATGTTAATCTTACTAGCCAAACGTACAGGTCCTTCTCAAATAATTAGCATATTGTGTTAAAGTTCATTTTTTCGTCATAATGTAATGATAAAAAATAAACTTTCATATGTTTTACATTCATTGCACACCAACTGAAATATTTCAGGTCTTGTTTTGTTTTAATGTTGATGATTTTGGCATACAGCTCATGAAAACCCAAAATTCCCATCTAAAAAAATTAGCATATCATGAAAAGGTTGTCTAAACAAGCTATTAACCTAATCATCTGAATTAACCAATTAACTCTAACACTGGTAAAAGCTTCCTGAGGCTTTAAAAAGTCTCAGCCTTGTTCATTACTCAAAACCGCAGTCATGGGTTAGACTGCTGACCTGACTGTGTTTAACATTGAAGTCAATGGCAGTGGCATTGCATGAGGGTTATGAAAGCCCAGATATCATTGATGCTTAGCTGTCAGCTGTTTTTTGTTCTTTGATCTGGTGACCCACACTTCCCTCTTCATTATACTCCATAGATTTCCATACCAAGTTTTTCTATTTTTAATACAAATCTAATTCTAATTTGCCATACAGAACATTCCATTGACTTTCAATGGGGTTTCATTTCTGGCAAATTAGAATTACCTGAAATGACCTGAAATATTTCAGTTGGTGTGCAATGAATGTAAAACATATGAAAGTTTATTTTTTTATCATTACATTATGGGGAAAAAATGAACTTTAACACAATATGCTAATTATTTGAGAAGGACCTGTACACACTCACTACTGGGTCGAAGTGGCTAGTTAGTAAATTGGTCTTCTCTAGCAGCCAAGCTGAAGGTTCACCAGCATGTGGCCGTTTGGCTGGAGTTCAAGGGGTACGCCACTATTTTGGGGCTTAATACAGTTTAAACCATTGGCCTGGGTTTATAAAGGTGTCTTAATACGTGTCTTATTTTTCATTGTTAGGCGTTATCTTGCTTTAAGACAAGATAAAAGAGGGAGTATGTAGCTAAGCTAGTGAAGGTCAATGGATCACTGTAGCATACGGACATGCTTCAGTGATCCATTGACTTTCACTAGCTTAGCTACATACTCCCTATTTTATCTTGGCTTAAAGCAAGATAACAATTTTATCCGTATTCAGCCTTAAAATAGTGGCATACCACTTTAATTTAGAGGCCTGGTAGCCAATATGCTACACCTCTACACGTCTTCTGGCATACACACTGGAAGAAAAGGCATCAAAGTGTTAATTCAACACTATACAGAGAACACATGGCCCCACTCCAACCGAATTGATGAGTTAAATTCAACTCAACTCTGAATGTTGAATTAACACTGTGAGTCTATTATGTACACAGGGCCGGCTTATCCTTAAAGGGCCGTACACACACGTCGCTACTAGTTTCTTGCTCAGCGAATGAAGCCAATACAATGTCAATGTGTTCCAGCGAGTCTCGCTGGCGAGTAGGCGAGTACTGTACAAGCGATGCGATGTGGGCGGATATGAAAATATTTTATCTTCGAGCGAGGCGAGTAAGCGAGTAACCAATTGGAAGGCAGAGTTCGGTACCTCTCGCCTGTTCGTTGGCAGTTAAAGCCGCGGGAACTTTCAGCGAACGTTCCATGAAAGAGAGGCGAGTAGGCGATCAAGCGAGAAGCTAGCAAATAGCAGCGATGTGTGTGTACGGCCCTTAAGGGCCCGTGGCACAGTGCCCAAGGGGGGGCACCACCAAATTGGCTTAATACACTCCTGACATGCAGTACATACTGTAAATCAGGGCAAAATTCAACTCTGTATATGTGAATTCAACACTCAAAGAGTTGAATTAACCCTCTATATCCTAAGAACAGTGATGACTTAACACTACACATGAGTAGTGTCGTATACAGAGTGATGTATAGCATGTGTCTGTGGTGCGAAAGCTGAGTGGTCATTTTGGTAATATATGATTTCAAGTGAGACAGAGCAAACAAACAAACAAACAAACAAAAACATATAAGTGATACATTAAAATGATTGCCAAGATTGCCAAACAATCCCAGAGTATTCATTCCTTCGGCAGGACTTATTTGCC
>NC_085877.1:49686598-49694098 GCF_034702125.1 Engraulis encrasicolus
TTGGAGTGTGGGGGGCTGGGAGTCTGGTCATCTGGGGGTTGACATCGATGAGTCTCCCCCAGATCATCCATCATCCACAGTAGCTGTCCCAAAGGACCAGGGGACCTAGACACACACTGCCCAGAAACAGTAGCTTTATGCTGGGGTAAGGAGTCGGGGAGTTTGGGGTAGCACTGTGGAGGTCTGGGGCAGGGGCACTGCGAGGGTGATGGGCAAATTGGGCTGTATGTCTGTATGTCTGAGTGTGTGTCTGTGTGTGTGTGTGTGTGTGTGTGTGTGTGTGTGTGTGTGTGTGTGTGTAGCAGTGCAGAGGCATGAATGTGTGTGGAATGTCGCCACTGGTGTGGATGTCGTCTGACATGGACGGGCACAAGGTGTGTGTGTGTGTGTGTGTGTGTGTGTGTGATGTGGGTGTGGGTGTGTATGAATCATCCTAGTGGTATAGCGTGTGTGTGTGTGTGTGTGTGTGTGTGTGTGTGTGTGTGTGTGTGTGTGTGTGTGTGTGTGTATAGTGTGTGTGTATAGTGTGCTAGACGTGTATGCGGGTGTATTTAGCGCCCCCTAGAGGCTGGCGTATCCTGAAGGGGATGAACCACAGCAGCTTCCAATGGGTACCAAACACCTCAGACAACGAGACCTGCCAAGGACGACCACCGGGGGAGCTAGAGAGGAGAGAGAGGAGAGAGGAGAGGGAGAGAGAGAGAGAGAGATAGAGAGAGAGAGAGAGAAGAGAGAAGAGAGGAGAGAGAAGAGAGAGAGAGGAGAGAGGATAGGAGAGAACAGAGAGAGAGGGAGGGAGAGAGAAGAGAGGGAGGAGAGAAGAGAGAGAGAGAGAGAAGAGAGGAGAGGGAGAAGAGAGGAGATAGAGAGAGAGAGAGAGAGTTATACACCTGAGATAACGACACCTGCCATGGACGACCACCGGGGGAGCTAGAGAGACAGGAGAGAAGAGAGAGAAGAGAGGAGAGAGGAGATAGAGTTATACACCTCAGACAACGACACCGGCTAAGGACGACCACCAGGGGAGCTAGAGAAGAGAGAGGAGAGAGGAGAGAAGAGAGAGGAGAGAGGAGAGAAGAGAAGAGGGGACTCACTAGTTTAACGCCGTGTCGCCCGAGAGGGCTGTACTTGCGCCTTACGTCATTCAGAGTGACAGCTGCCCCACGGTGCAGAAAAGCAAATGGCACTATGTTTCAGTGCGTAACTAATACGGGCAGACGCGCTGAAACATGAACACTGAAGTGCACAAGTGCACCATTTGAGATTCAGCCGTGTTTTCAGTTGATGTAGGCTAGTAGGCTACACATCAAATGAACTAGTGGACCTATAAGTTATTTTAACAACACATTCAAGTAATTTTGCAAACGACACCCTGATACAACCGCATTTTTATTAGCAACTAGGCCTAATTATTTGTTAAACGTACCCTGCGTTGAGGTCCTGTTATTGCAAATCAGGCCTATTAGAAGCATTAGAGTTCTAAGTTTGCTCGCAGTTGCCTTATCTTGAATTAACCTTAATAATTATTTTTGTAGGTGGCCAACATGTAACCTAATAATAATAAAAAATTGCATACCCTAGGCCGATGCAACTTTATCTTGACAAGATCTTTACAAGAAGCTCGCAGTTGCTTTGAGTCCAGAAGGTCCGTTATTGCTGGCATATTAGACGCATCAGCGCTCTAAGTTTGGAAATTGGCTCGTGGTTGCTTTGAGTCAAGGTCCCGTTATTGCAAACGAGGCGTATTAGAAGCAGTTTTTGAATTAGGCTAAATTATTACACTAGCCTATTTTTGTAGGTGGCCAACGTGTACATTATTTGGTCAAATGCAATGTACTATCTATCAGCATATTGCATAATATGCCTACCCTGCGCCGATGCAACTTTATCTGGACAACTTTATCTGGGCACGCCGATTGAGAATTAAAGTAGCCTAATGTTTTTGTGTATCTACAACCACCCAGCACTACAGCTGAGCACGAGCTCCCAAATCCACGAGTAGGCCTACGCACAATCAAAATACCGCCCTCCGCACAACCCAAATCCCGCCCATCCTGGGCGACACGGCGTCAAACTAGTGAGTCCCAAGAGGAGAGAGGAGAGAGAGGAGAGAGTTATACACCACAGACAACGACACCTGCCATGGACAACCACCGGGGGAGCTAGAGAGGAGAGAGGAGAGGAGAGGAGAGAGAAGAGAGAGGAGAGAGGAGAGGAGAGAGGAGAGAGGAGAGGAGAGAGGAGAGAGGAGAGAGAGAGAGAGAGAGAGAGAGAGAGGAGAGAGAGAGAGAGAGAGAGAGAGAGAGAGAGCGAGAGAGAGAGAGAGAGAGAGAGGAGAGGAGAGAGAGAAGAGAGGAGAGAGAGAGAGAGAGAGAGAAAGAGAGGGGGAGAGAGGAAGAGAGAAAGAGAGAGGAAGAGAGAGAGAAAGAGAGAGAGAGAGAGAGAGAGAGAGGAGAGGAGAGGAAGAAGAGAGGCCGAAACACTTGTAGATGTTTTATTGTAATGAAACAATATATTTTAATCTTATAGTGTTTTAGGACGGATGAAACAAATTGATAAAGAAACACACAAAAACACAAACACAAACACACACACACACACATACTAGAATGATAGCAGAATGCCTACTGTACTCTCTCTCTTGCACATATGCACGCGCACACACACACACACACACACACACACACACACACAAGAAATGTACCCACCGTTCTGGAGTCTGGAAAAAGGACATCTTCTCCACTGTAGTGGTGTCCTGGGGAACACACACACACACACAAACACAGTGAATGACTTTCCTCCTCCTCTTTTCAGTGCCACAGCTTCTGTGTGTGTCAGGGAAATAGAAATGTACAGTGCCCTCCATAATTATTGGCACCCCTGGTTGAGATGTGTTAAAAGCCTTAAAATAAATTCAGTGTTTATTGCAGAAGAATACTGTCACACTGAAAATTGTAGGAAAATGTAGCCTTCAACTCAAATGAATTGTAGGAAAATAAAAAATAATTATTTTTCATTAAATCACCTGTTCCACAATTATTGGCACCCTTAACAATTCCCAGGAAATAAATATAATTGAAGCATTTCTGTCATTTCTACAGTAGTTTACAAAGTTTACCAGAGTATGTAGGAACATTTAATTAGTTTCCCTGGGGTATAACTATAACGTGACACCGAGGCCATTTCTCTTATCCACTCTTAAACATGGGAAAGACAAAGGAACACAGCATACAAGTGAGGCAGATGTGCGTCGACCTTCACAGGTCAGGCAGAGGCTACAAGAAGATTGCCACTCAACTGCAGCTGCCCATATCTACTGTGAGAGGAATAATTAAGAAGTTCAAAACAACTGGAACAGTGGTAAACAAGCCTGGACGAGGACCCAAGTTTATTTTGCCACCACGCAGAGTGAGGAGGATGGTAAGAGAAATCAAAAGATCTCCAAAGCTCACTGTTACAGAATTACAACAAATGGTAGCATCCTGGGGTCACAAAGTCTCCAAATCAACCATCAGGCGCTGTCTACACGCCAACAAGCTGTTTGGGAGGCATGCACGGAGAAAACCTTTCCTCACCCACAATCATAAACGCAAACGTCTGGAGTTCGCCCAGCGGTATTGGGGCTTCAACTGGGACCGTGTGCTTTGGTCAGATGAGACCAAGATTGAGCTTTTTGGCAACAAACACTCTAAGTGGGTCTGGCGTGCCACGAAAGATGCGCATGCTGAAAAGCACCTCATACCCACTGTGAAGTATGGGGGTGGGTCAGTGATGCTGTGGGGCTGTTTCGCTTCCAAAGGCCCTGGGAAGCTTGTTAGGGTGCATGGCATCATGAATGGCTTTGAAATACCAGGACATTTTAAATCAAAATCTGTTGCCCTCTGCCAAAAAGCTGAAGATGGGTCGTCACTGGGTCTTTCAGCAAGACAATGACCCTAAACATATGGCCAAATCTACACAGAAATGGTTAACCAGACACAAAATCAAGCTCCTCCCATGGCCATCTCAGTCCCCAGACCTCAACCCCATTGAGAACCTGTGGGGTGAGCTGAAGAGGAGAGTACAGAGGAGAGGACCCAGGTCTCTGGATGATTTAGAGAGATTCTGCAAAGAGGAATGGCTGAAGATCCCTCTTTCTGTCTTTTCCCATCTTGTGAAACATTATAGGAGAAGATTAGGTGCTGTTTTGTTGGCAAAAGGGGGTTGTACAAAATATTAACAACAGGGGTGCTAATAATTGTGACACACATTATTTGATGTCAAATAATTATTTCTTTATGTGGGATTTTTTCCCCACTGAATAAATGCACTTGTATTGAAGGTTGGATTTTTCTCTTTTTTTCCATTAAGGTCCCATATTATTTAGAGAAAAATAATAATAATTGGAAGCTAAAAAACACATCTCAACCAGGGGTGCCAATAATAATGGAGGGCACTGTATATATTAGTGTGTGTGTGTGTGTGTGTGTGTGTGTGTGTGTGTGTGTGTGTGTGTGTGTGTGTGTGTGTGTGTGTGTGTGTGTGTGTGTGTGTGTGTGTGTGTGTGTGTGTGTGTGTGTGAATCAATGGTGAATAATAGCCTCATACAGACCTTATTTATGCTACTGTAAATTACACCTGTATTGATCACAAAGGGAGACCATACTGTATCAGGTTTATGATACATTTAATTTTCATAAATGAACATACTATTAATGAAGACTGTTATTTATGTGCCCTCTTGGTTTCTGGACAGATTTTATGTAATGCCCTTTTCACTTTAATATGAGTGCAGAGTGATTTTCTCCCTCTCTGAAGTGTTATTGCATGTGTGCATGCTTGCTGTCACCTATTTGAAATGATGTTGGTTTGGGATTTCATGGAGGACTTTTTAATGCCGCTGTGAGAAGTAGACAGCGGTTTGCGGGCGTTAAGCGTTTTCACGTGGATATTGTCTCCGTGGATGTTACAGACATCCAAAGTCCCAAAAAATAAACAAGGAGACATCTACTGAATGAACCGAAAATCGCGCTCTCTAAGCGGCCGCGCTGAACAGACCCTTTGAAAAGAAGCGCCTGCACTCAGGTTAAACGGGCACACAGCATTCACTCTCCCCTCACACGCGTGCATGAAATCTAATCGAAGTAGCCAACTCCACGCTCCACGCCAATGCGGGAGTTGCATCTTGCCTGCACTTCTCAGAGCATTGTTTAAAAAAAAGAAGAAGCAGGGGATTGTCGGTGTTCGGGCTGTTTTCTTCTCTGGCTGTTTCTTTTGAGCGGTGACGCTGCCTGTACTAACTGAACATATAGCGCACGGTATCTGCAAACGTCTCGTGCCGTCCTATTTTTTGTGCTCCGATGTTATGACTTATGAAGAGTTTGTTGAGTGTGGCGCTTGACAGTTATCCTCCTTATCTGAAGACGTCGTTGTGTTTATGGTAGGCTATTTACAGTGTAGACGCCTGGAGTTAGCCTGTCAGATTCTGGGTATCAGGGAACTTTTTTTTCTTTTTTTTTTTAAATGTCCTACGATCTACCAATACTGCCTTCGCGATCGACTGGTCGACCGCGATCGATGTATTGAGCACCCCTGGTGTAAAGTGATGGGTTCCCAAAGCCAGGCGAATATTTCTGTGTGGGTTTCCATGCTGTCAGAACGAACACACAGGGCAACATGGGAATTCCCAGCTAAAACCATTGACGCCTAAGGCACCCGCAAAAAAGGGTGCTGAATGCCTGAGCCCTTTTTAAGAAAACCTGCCCTCAGCCTCTAAAAACCTTAATATCTCAGCTTCTGAAGCACATAAAAATATGCAACAAGTTGCATTTAAACGCTAAGACCCTCATATTTCATTAGAATGTGTTCATTCATCTCAAACAAACACAGATGCTTTAAATTAAGTTGTCTCAAATCTCATGAGCCTGAATGTTGCGTAATGCAGCTCCAGGCGCCAGGGCCAATGTTGCGCAACACAACATCAGGCATCAGTGGGTTAAAGGGTACACTGTGTAGGATGGTGGCCAGAGTGGGTATTGCATTGAAAACATGCTGTCTACTGCCAAATTTGACCTTTTCATTAAGAATACCTCAGTAATAAACCAATATTTGCGAGTAAGACCGAAGTAGAGTACGTTTGGCGGACAGTAGAGAAGGTCCCCCTTTCATGTGTGAAAAGTGCAATTTTCCTGGTCCATAACTGACTGCAGTGTTGACCTGTTTTTAACTGTAGAGGGCGCTGTAGGTCAATATGGCTAATCCCCCCCTCACACTACACTGAACACACATGACCTCAACTCATACTTAATGAGGCAGCAGTGTGTGTGTGTGTGTGTGTGTGTGTGTGTGTGTGTGTGTGTGTGTGTGTCATAGTTCATCTTCAGGGCTGCAGGAGTGTGAGTTCAGAGGTCATGTTTGGGTGAGGAGGGCGAGGGGCGAAGGGTAGAGCATTAGAACACTAATAAACATTCTAGAGTGGAACACTAATGAACATTCTAGAGTGGAACACTAATAAACATTCTAGAGTGGAACTCTAATAAACAGTGACGTCACCACTAAAAGAAAACACCTATCCCAACAGCTGATGACCAGGGCACCTAACTCAATTAGTGATGTCATTATCAACACACACACAGGGGAGGGAGAGAGGCCTACTGAACAGATACTGGTGAACTGTATGTGGAATAGACCTTGTGTGTGTGTGTGTGTGTGTGTGTGTGTGTGTGTGTGTGTGTGTGTAACTCACGGTCAGTATTCCGTTGAGTTGTGTGTAGAAGAGACTGCTCATGCACGTGTGTGTGTGTGTGTGTGTGTGTGTGTGTGTGTGTGTGTGTGTGTGTGTGTGTGTGTAACTAACCGTCCGTATCCCGTTGAGTTGCGTGTAGAAAAGACCCTGTGTGTGTGTGTGTGTGTGTGTGTGTGTGTATGTGTGTGTGTGTGTGTGTGTAACTCACGGTCAGTATGCCGTTCAGGTGCGTGTTGAGTTGCGCGCGTGTGTGTGTAACTAACCAACCGTCAGTATGCCGTTGAGCTGCTCATGTCAGTGTGTGTGTGTGTGTGTCTGTGTGTCTGTGTGTGTGTGTGTGTGTGTGTGTGTGTGTGTGTGTGTGTGTGTGTGTGTGTGTGTGTGTGTGTGTGTGTGTGTGTGTGTGTGTGTGTGTGTGTGTGTGTGTGTGTGTGTGTGTGTGTGTGTGTGTGTAACTCACGGTCAGTATTCCGTTTAGTTGTGTGTAGAAGAGACTGCTCATCCCTCCGAACATCAGCAGACCCATGAAGGTGGAAACTCTCAACAAGGCCAACTCATGACGAACACAGAAGGAGTCCTGATGGACAGATGCAGAGAGGAGAGAGAGAGGAGAGAGAGGAGAGAGAGGAGAGAGAGGAGAGAGAGAGAGAGGGGAGAGGAGAGGAGGGGGGAGAGAAAGAGGAGAGAGAGAGAGAGCAGAGGTGGGAGAGAGGAAGAGAGAGGGGGGAGAGGGGGGAGAGAGAGAGGGAGGGAGAGAGGGAGAGAGAGAGAGAGAG
>NC_085877.1:49699098-49704098 GCF_034702125.1 Engraulis encrasicolus
GAACACCCATACTGCCTTACGTTCGTGTGTGTGTGTGTGTGTGTGTGTGTGTGTGTGTGTGTGTTACCTGGTGTGTGTGTGTGAGGGGGTCCAGGTAATAGTATTGGCAGAAATCCAGCAGGAGTGTAAAGCCGCTCAGCACCTGAGGATACACACAGAGTCATAGTTGCTATTAGTTAGAGTGTGTGTGTGTGTGTGTGTGTGTGTGTGTGTGTGTGTGTGTGTGTGTGTGTGTGTGTGTGTGTGTGTGTGTGTGTGTGTGTGTGTGTGTGTGTGTGTGTGTGTGTGTGTGTGTGTGTGTGTGTGTCTGTGCGTGAGTATGTGTGTGTGTGTGTGTGTGTGTGTGTGTGTGTGTGTGTGTGTGTGTGTGTGTGTGAGAGAGAGAGAGTGTGTGTGTGTGCGAGTGAGAGTGAGAGTGAAAGTGTGTCTCAAGCCAGGCTCAAACTGCAGGACTCCCCGTTTTTACTTCTTGGTGCACCGCACAATTAGCCTGGGAACTCCCATACTGCCTTTAGTTCTACACAATCGTTTCGATCTGAAAGACAGTCTGGGGAGGATGACTCATAACGTCCAAGATCATGGTACCTGTGTCATAATGGCCAAGCATTCCGACCTTAACAGTTTCTCTGCCCAATCAGAGAGCAGGGCAGTGTGTCATAATAGCCAAGTATTCCGGCCCCATATGGAATTTACAATAGGCAACTCCCCAGACCTAATCTCACTTGTGATTAGGTCTGGTGTTAACCAGGCAACCGCACAATAGAAGAGAATCGCAACTGTCAACCTTATCCCTGCTGAGCCTGGCTTTAGGGCAGGGGTGGGGAACCTATTAGACAGGTCATCAGCTGGGAAAATTAGGCCTTTCGTCCTACCGCACTTTTCTCTGTGGATTACTGACCAGAAGCCCTATTGGAAGAAATTAAAACATGGGGCCACGTCAATTTTTGCTCAGAATTCAATATGGCCGCCATTTTCCAAAATGACTTGTTTTCATGCATTATTACATTGTACTATAAGGTGATATTCATGAACGATGAACTACTTTCAGCACTATTCTGTCCTAATTCCTTACATACATGTTTACAAAGGTTGACTAAACTAACAGAAATGAAAATAAAGTTGGCCACCTTGCAATATCCAAAGGAAAGTGCTGAAAATAATGATTGAAATGCACATACAGAGTCTATGGCTGCGAAAATTAGGCCTATTGTCCTGTCAGTGGATTACAGACCAGAAGGCCTATTGGAAAAGATGAAAACTTGGGGCCATCTATGTGCTCCAAAATTCAAAATGTTCTCTGTTTTTCAGAATGGCAGACTTTCACACATTTTTCTCAATACTGTAAGGCCATAATTACCAATAAAGATGACCTATTTTTCAGTTAAATTGTCCTAGCTCCTTACAGACATGAGTATAACGGTTGTCTAGAAAAAGGCATGAATATATATACATGGGGTGGACAAAATAACTGAGACACCTGTCATTTTAGTGTCATTTAGTTCCTCTTGCATCCACAGTTAATCCTGTTGGATGTGGTTCATCCTTCTTGGTGGTATGCAGACATCACCTTGGATACTGTGGCTCTTGATACATCACAAAGACTTGCTGTCTCTGTCAAAGATGCAACAGTTACACAGAATTTCTCCTTTTTGAACTCTGACATGTCACCCATAATGTTGTGTGCACTGCAAAATTTTCAGCAAAACTGTGCTCTTACCCTGCTAATTGAACCTTCACACTTCACTTTACTGGTGCAATGTGCCATTAATGAAGATTGGCCAACAGGCTGGTCCACTTGAGCCATTAAACTTCCAACACTAAAATGAAAGGTGTCTCAGTTATTTTGTCCACCCCCTGTATCTTGCCACTTTGAAATATCCAAAGAAATGTTGTCAAGTGATTGAATTTCACAAACACAGTGGACTGCTGAAAAAAGGCATATTGTCCTGCCAAACTGTGTGTGTGTGTGTGTGTGTGTGTGTGTGTGTGTGTGTGTGTGTGTGTGTGTGTGTGTGTGTGTGTGTGTGTGTGTGTGTGTGTGTGTGTGTGTGTGTGTGTGTGTGTGTGTGGGGAGCTGTGTAAGGTGGGGGGGAGGGGGGACCGAATGATGTGGAGGAGCGGGGGGATGAATTAGGGGGTGAGTGGGGGTAGGGGGGCAGAGTGGGGTTGGGGGGGAATGACTCGGGGTTGAATTAGGAGGTGGGGGGGCAGAATAGTGTGTGGGGGGATGTGGGGGGTTCGGCGGGGCAGAATAATGTGTACGTATGTGTGTGTGTGTTGGGGGGGCGGTAAGTTGAGGGGGGGGGGGTTGACCTGCCAAACTTTTCACATTGGGTAGGGGGTGGGCGAGTATTTTGTGGGGGGGTGGGGAAGAATAAGTCGGGGGGTTGAGCGTGGTGGGCAGAATAGTGGTGGGTGAGTGAGGGGTGGAGGGGCAGAGTAGCATGGGAAGGATGAGTGAGGGGGTTGGAGGGCAGAATAGTGTGTGTGTGGGGGGGGGATGAGTGAGGGGGTGGAGGAGGCAGAATAGTGTGTGGGGGAAAGACACTGTAGAGCAGGGGAAAGATGAGCGGGGGATATGCGCGCGCACACACGCACGCACACTCACCCTTGCTTTATGCAAAAAAATGTAGGCCTGAAAAACTTTTGGTCAGAAATCTAATGTGAAAAGTTTGGCAGATCAATAGCCTTTTTTCAGCAGTCAACTGTGTATGTGTAATTCAATCATTTTCTGACAACAATCCTTAGGATATTGTCTATAGGAAATGTACATCTTTCTGTTGCCAACCTTTGTACTCACGTCTGTAGATAGGAGATTTCACTGAAAATAGGTTCTCTTTATTGATAATTATGGTCTTATAGTATTGAGAAAAATGTATGAAAGGCTGCCATTCTGAAAAACAGAGAACATTTTGAATTTTTGAGTACATTTGAGATGGCAACCAGCTGGTGAATCTTTTTCAATAGGCCTTCTGGTCTGTAATCCACTGACAGGACAATAGGCCTAATTTTTACAGCCATAGACTCTGTATTTGCATTTCAATCATTATTTTCAGCACTTTCCTTTGGATATTGCAAGGTGGCCAACTTTATTTTCATTTCTGTTAGTTTAGTCAACCTTTGTAAACATGTATGTAAGGAATTAGGACAGAATAGTGCTGAAAGTAGTTCATCGTTCATGAATATCACCTTATAGTACTATGTAATAATGCATGAAAACAAGTCATTTTGGAAAATGGTGGCCATATTGAATTCTGAGCAAAAATTGACGTGGCCCCATGTTTTAATTTCTTCCAATAGGGCTTCTGGTCAGTAATCCACAGAGAAAAGTGCGGTAGGACGAAAGGCCTAATTTTCCCAGCTGATGACCTGTCTATATGTTTCGAGGGCCGTTTGCGATATCATTTTCATGTTATTCAGCTTCACATGAAATATGACATATTTTGTAAAGGAATCTTAGAAAACACATTTGCAGTACAATTAAGTTATATTCAGGGGATCTAGAGAAGGTGGGGTCTGTTTTAAGGGTGGCTGCCTTCAATACAGGTCTAAAGTGAAGGGGAAAATCCTGGTTTGTGTTCATAGTACGGCCCTTGGAGGACTTTTACGGCCCCTCGGATGAATATGAAGTTGCCCCTCGAATGAGAAAGGTTCCCCAGGCCTGCTTTAGGGGCATCAAACACCCCAAGTTTTGAAAATCCTGCTTTGCTATTGTTCCTTTGAGGTATCACAACCTCTTTGCAAAATCATGAACATTTGAATGCCGCTGAACGTGCATTTGTTGTGAAATCAGTGAAAAGTGTGTTTTTAGACTATTTTGATCAGAATTAGTAAAGAGAGTCATTCAGAAGAATGCTCCAGTTGCTTTTCCACTATCCCAGATTTGAAATCCCTTGTGCATGTTGTTTAAAGCCTTCTTTCAGCAAGGTTTACGCCCCTATCTGCTAATCTTTTGGCCATGTTCCAACACCCATGAGTGCGTTTTAATATGTGACCTTGCCTCCTCCACTTGCCTCCTCCACTTGCTTCTCGTCATGATGACATCACTGACAACAGCATTATATTTCAATATCTTGCAAAAGCTCAATTATAGAGTCTTTTTCTCATTTGCAATTGGGATGGTGAATGAAAAATAGTCCTTCAAAAGTTGTTGTGGCGAGGCTGACAGCTGGGAAACTTTATTGTTTTCTCCATGGAGGAGGGGCCAGGAGGCGGGGCGAGGAGACAAGCACAAGTGGAGGAGGCAAGGTCACATATTGGGATGCAGCCCATGTATCCATCTTTAGACATTCTTTGGGTTTAGGTGTCCTGGGGAAGTGGAGAAGCAACTGGAGCATTCTTCTTAATAACCGTCCTTACTAGTTTTGATCAGAACAGAACACTCCCAAAATACATTTTGCACAGATTTAGGTAGTTAGGAAATGGATCGCACTCAGTTTTTCCTTCATTCTTGTTGATTTCTTTTCATTTGAACATTGCAGGGACTGGTATGACAGACGTTTCGGCTGCACAGGGCCTTCCTCAGTGTCACAGTCTCAGTCTATTTCAAAACTCTCCCAAAAAACACTCCAACTCCCATTGTCATTGTGACACAGCACTCCACAGCACAAGTGAACACTGCACACTGCACACAACGAAATTGCATTCATGCCTCACCCGTGCAAGGGGGCAGCCCTCAGTGGCGCCCCATGGGGAGCAGTGCGGTGGGACGGTACCATGCTCAGGGCACCTCAGTCATGGAGGAGGATGGGGGAGAGCACTGGTTAATTACTCCCCCCACCAACCTGGCGGGTCGGGAGTCGAACTGGCAACCTCTGGGATGCAAGTCTGACGCCCTAACCGCTCACCCATGACTGCCCTGACCATGATTTCCTAAAGTCTTTTAAAGCAACAACCTCCTTGTGACCTGTTTCTAATTGTTCATTAGAGATGGCGCAGCAGGCGCCCCACCACAGCACAGCACGCACGGATTTAGGTAAAAATGGCAATTCATGACAATT
>NC_085877.1:49709098-49714098 GCF_034702125.1 Engraulis encrasicolus
CAGGGTACCTCAGTCATGGAGGAGGATGGGGGAGAGGACTGGTTGATTACTCCCCCCACCAACCTGGCGGGTCGGGAGTCGAACCGGCAACCTCTGGGATGCAAGTCTGACGCCCTAACCGCTCACCCATGACTGCCCTACTGTGCACACACTCAAGAAGGAACTGAAGCGAACTGAAAAGATGTACAGTATGGAGAATCGGGATGACTGGAAGAAGCAACGATTGAAGGCTCGTCTGAGGACGACCTAGAGATGACCCGAGTTCCAGTCCGGCCTGGGTCCTTTGCCAGCTCTGCCCCATCGATCTATCTCTCCCACTCTCTTCCTGTCATACTCTCAACTGTCCTGTCAGCAATAAAAACATACAAAAAGTCCTAAAAAAAACTCTCGACACTCTCAACAGTTCTTATTTTTTCTTACTTTTTTATATTTAGTGAGATAGCACGGCACACCAACCCACATTTCAGACCAAGCCATCTTCAGCGACGGTGTCTTTGATTTAACATATCCATGCAGGACCTGTAACCAAAACTCTGTGTCTAAATAAGTCACTTCGGATTAAATGTAATGTAATAAGCTGTCCATATTTGGTTTTAATCATCCATGGCTGAAGTGCCCATGAGCAAGGCACCTAACCCCACGTTTCTCCAGGGACTGTAACCAATACCCTGTACCAAGGCACCTAACCCCACACTGCTCCAGGGACTGTAACCAATACCCTGTACCAAGGCACCTAACCCCACGTTGCTCCAGGGACTGTAACCAATACCCTGTACCAAGGCACCTAACCCCACGTTGCTCCAGGGACTGTAACCAATACCCTTTGCATAAACGCATCAGCTAAGTATAATAATGTATGCAATGTCTGTGAATGTACTGAACTCTTGTCATTAGCAAACTACCCGCCTTGTAATGCTATGTATGTACAGAATGTATGAGGCTGCACTAATGATGCACTTAAGGTACGCACTTTATGCATGCCTACGATGGCACTTTATGCATGCCTACGATGGCACTTTATGTCTAAAATTCAAGAAGTCCAAGACAGGGTGACTATAAAGAATCTTGCCTTGTGTCAGTAGCAGGTCTCAGCTCTAATGCCGTTGGGGAACATCGCCACCTGGTGGACATTATGTCGAGTACTCAGTGATACTGAATGACGTGGGGCCTCAGGGAACTGAAGTGGCCTTGCTGACTGAGAGATATAAAGTGATACTGTCCCATTTTTGGAAATACGCTTATTTTACACCTTCCCTTGAGTTAAATAGTAGGGATTTACCATTCTCCTGTACTTACAACCGTTCTCTGAGTATTGCAGTGCAAATTTTACATTCATGCTAGCACTTTACATTGAGTCCTATGAGACCAGCTGGCGGCTAACTGGTCTCATAGGAGTCCATGTTAACTGCTAGCTTGGAGGTAAAATTTGCACTGCCATACTCAGAGAACGGTTGTAAGTACAGGAGAATGGTAAATCCCTACTATTTAACTCAAGGGAAGGTGTAAAATAAGCGTATTTCCAAAAATGGGACAGTATCACTTTAAGGCTTGACTGAATGAATGAATAAATGAATGAATGAATGAATGAATGAATGAATGAATGAATGAATGAATCTTTATTGTCCACAAGTCTGAACTTGTCTTCAGTTTCACCATGTGAAGGACACATAAGACAGGTGAGAAATTACACCAAATAGACCGTCTCTGGCTACACATTTAAAGGCATTACACAGTTACGACACAGGCAGACACTGTGAGGTGAGTTGAGATTAGATGAACTGTACAGGACATTATGGACATAAGGGCAAAGGGACAGTCTTATGCCCCGTGTACATCGAAGGCGAACTAAGCGACCTGCGCGGCGGAAGTCATTGTTTCTCTATGGAGGGGAGGCGAATAAAACTACCAGAGCGAATTCGCCAGGAGCGAAGCTTCTTGAGCGACCAGGGCGAATTTTGACGATTAAACTCAAGCTAATCTTAAGCGAATTCGCTATGACGCGGTTCGGCGAAAACCAATTGGAACGTTCATATCGAGGAATGTCCCAGGCTGTCAAGACAGAGCCGTTATGTGATTAGCTGAATCAAACATGTCAGTGCAGCGTCCAGAGCGAATAAAACTAATTCATGACGAAACTTCTTCAACCACCCCAGCTACCTGGGTCGTGTTGGTAGCGCTTGATGTACACGGGGCATAAGGAAACCTCCAACTTCCATGTTTATTCCTGGTAATCAAAAAAACAAAAACAAATCCATTGAATTGAAGCTTCCACCTTTGAGAATGTCTGATGTTTTGCAACTCCTAGCATCAGGTAATGAGGTCAGCTGTAGTTGGACAGGTGCGTAGGATGTCGGAAGGTCGGATGACCGAAGTTTGTTTATTATTAATATATATTTATATTAAAGTTTGTTGGTGGAAAGGACAGTGTGCAGGATTGCTTTGCACTTGACTGATAACCCCGCTGGGATAACATCCTACGCACCTGCCCAACTACAGAGGTGTGCAAAAGCATCTTTGTTGAACTGGGTAAGTGAAATCCCCATGAGGTGAAGTAAAGTGTATGAGAGGTGTTGTGATGGAGGTCTGCTGCTGTTTTTGAAAGTGAAAGCCCATTGGGAAACTCCAACTCTCATTGTCATTGTGACACAGCACTCCACAGCACACAAGTGAACACTGCAGATTGCACACAACAAAATTGCATTTATGCCTCACCCGTGCAAGGGGGCAGCCCTCAGTGGCACCCCATGGGGAGCAGTGCGGTGGGACGGTACCATGCTCAGGGTACTGTGCCATTTCTGGAAATAAGCTCATATTACACCTCCCCTAGAGTTAAAAAAAAAAGAGTTCTACCTTTATCCTGTACTTTCAACCGTTCTCTGAGTATGGCAGTGAAAATTTTACCTCCATGCTAGCAGTTAACATTGAGTCCTATGAGACTAGCTGGCAGCTAACTGGTCTCAGGGGTGTGTATGTGTATCAGGTGTGTATGAGTGTCTGTGTGTGTGTGTGTGTGTGTGTGTGTGTGTGTGTGTGTGTGTGTGTGTGTGTGTGTGTGTGTGTGTGTGTGTGTGTGTGTGTGTGTGTGTGTCCTGGCCCTTGAGTGGTGTGCGTAAGAGGATTGTGTGTGTGTGTGTGTGTGTGTGTCTGTGTTTGTGTGTGTGTGTCTGTGTGCGTGTGTGTCTGTGCGTGTGTGTCTGTGTGTGTGTGTTAGAGTGTGTGCGTGCGTGTGTGCGTGTGTGTGTGTGAGACGCTGTATAAATTACACATGCACACGCACAAGCACACGCACACGCACACGCACAAGCACACGCACACGCACACGCACACGCACACGCACCCAACAGTCCAGGCCTTAAGGATGGTTCACATTCAAGCATCTGACCTTAACACCAACAATTCTATTTAAATTTCAGATTTTTATTTTTATTTAAATCTTGCGCATTAGAAAGTTACATGAGGCTGTTCATCACCAGACATATACTGTAGTGCCTTGGTCTCCAAACAAAGGCCCGTGGGCCAAATCCGGCTCGGGCCTGGCAAACATTTGGCCCGCCATGAGGTCAGAACAAATGAACTTGTAGAGAGTTACTTGTGCACAATCCCTGGTGCTGAACAAAAAGATTACGTATTTTTTGAAAAAAGGTTTGCACACTTGTTTGGATTTAGATATTTGGTTGTAGATAATGTGTCAAGCCTGTGTTTGTTAGTGAATCTGAGGAAGACCGAGAGGTCGAAACGTCATTGCCAATGAATGAATAAATAAAAAGAAGAAAAAATAACTTAAAGAAGAAAAAATCCAAACACATGAAAGTAAAACAAGAAAACAAAGAATAACAAAAGACGACTTCGGCCACCCCTGCAAAAGGTGCTGATACATCAGACACATGCAGGACCAGTGGACTGCAGACTTATCCCTCAGTATTAGACTGACCTCCAGTGGACAAACTAAAACACAACAAGTCAGGCGCCCGTGGCACAGACTAGAGCACACACTACGGGCCCTTCTCAAAACCTAGGACAGTGTCTTTCCAAGTGTATCAGCCTAATTAGTCACACCCAGTGATTGGATACTCTTTATTAGTCACACCCAGTGATTGGATATTCTGTAGAGTTCACCAAAGACTATCCAATCACTGGGCGTGACTAATTATGCTGATACACTTGGAAGGACACTGTCCTAGGTTTTGAGAAAGGCCCTATATTCACTCACTCACTCTTTCACTCACTCAGTGATTCATAATCATTTAGGAAGGCATAGCAACATCTTTGGGCAGTCATGGGTGAGCGGTTAGGGCATCAGACTTGCATCCCAGAGGTTGCCGGTTCAACTCCCGACCCGCCAGATTGGTGGGGACAGTAATCAACCAGTGCTCTCCCCCATCCTCCTCCATGACTGAGGTACCCTTAGCATGGTACCGTCCCACCGCACTGCTCCCCATGGGGCGCCACTGAGGGCTGCCCCCTTGCACGGGTGAGGCATAAATGGAATTTTGTTGTGTGCAGTGTGCAGTATTCACTTGTGTGCTGTGGAGTGCTGTGTCACAATGACAATGGGAGTTGGAGTTTCCCAGTTGGGCTTTCATGCTTTCTTTCTTTCACGCTTTGTTAGTTACAGACCAGTGCAGTGGTTTTCAAAGTGTGGGCCCCTAGGGGGTTGGCAGGAATAGCAAAACAAAATGAATATTTCAATACATTAAATAAACTAATCTATACAAAAAATAAACCAAATACAAGATGAACAATATTCTCATTAGTTTAGAACCGAATTATAATAATCTACTGCATCTCTGAATATTACTGAGTTAATATTCTAAATATCCCAGAGCGGCACGGACTAACAGAAATTGACTATGGTTGTATAATCGATTCGCCAATGCATCGCAATGCGGGGCAGGGCAATTCAATAATCGATTTGGCAAGTGCCATAATCGATGCAGCATGTTTTTTTTTTCCAATTTTCAATGACTTCCATGGGCATTTCCAGAGCAAATGAACTTCAT
>NC_085877.1:49719098-49744098 GCF_034702125.1 Engraulis encrasicolus
GGTAAGCTGTCATTTCATTTGATATCGGCTAGCTTTCAGGCAAAGTTAACCAAACAGTCATGCAGAATAGCGTGGTGTCTGCCTACTTTAACAGCAGTTTGTTAATGTGAGAAAATCAACATCAAGTTTGGGATTTCCGTCCATTGTTCTGTCAGAATGTGTAGCCATTTGGTTGCAGGTTACTTTTATGTGGGCTTAAACATGCCAGGAACGTATTAAAAGTTTTTAGACAGTAAGCAAATGACAGGGATTCCTGCGTGTCCATCCTAGCGTTGCGTGTAGAGCAGTGCACCGTCTCTCTCGCGCTAGAATCGCTGCAGCAAGTTCCAATCTATTGCCGCCTTTTGCCAAAGTTATTGCTTTGCAAAAAAGCATTTACTTAATGCGACTGAAGTGTTATTAAAACATATGCACGGAGCGAGATAGCTGAACTAACTATACTACTGAAAATAAGAACGCCCCAAATAATCAGTCAGCCAAAGGTGCAATCTGTAAAGAAAAGAGCAAAAGACGTGTCCGGGTGAAAAGATTCTCTGCAGACTCCGCCTGATTTAAAGTGACAGTGCACACTTTCAGGCACTGTAATAGAACAGCATAGCCTAAGCATGCATTTTTATTCTTTTAACTTTGTTACTTATTAGGCATAACACGTGCTAATAAATGCATGCTAACCCATGACATTATAGGAGAATCTAAATCAATCATATGATCTTTTAAACCAAATTGTTATTCACATCAAATAATATGAGTTCTTAATAGTCTTAGGTCTACAACTTTGTAGCTTGATGGTGCAGTGATGGTGGTCAGAATTAAAACTTGTTTGCCTCTGTACTGACAGTCCAATAGCATACTGTTGCCAACTGACAGGAGAGAATATTAAAAAGTAGGCTACATAAATGCATCAGGTGAAATACTGGTCTAACTGTTCCTATTTTTTAGCAACCCAATACAGTGAAGAGGGAATGAGGGTACCTTGCTGTTTTTCTCATAACTGAGTAATACATTGATTTATGTATGATATTAATTATGGGCAATAACTTCATAGAATACATGTATTTGCCTGATGGGGCGATGTTAAAATTGTTTTTTTGTTTTTTTTTTTAAAGCTATTTTGACCGCGAGTGAAGGGCTCCCCCACCTCCCAAAAGCCAATTTAAACACTGGTCATAGTGGTGTAGTACTATGGTAGTAATGTATTACTAAAGGCCCTGTGTGCTGTCATAGTGGTGTAGTACTATGGTAGTTATGTATTACTAAAGGCCCTGTGTACTGTCATAGTGGTGTAGTACTATGGTAGAGTAGAGTAGTAGAGTAGTAGAGTAGAGTAGAGTAGAGTAGAGTAGAGTAGAGTAGAGTAGAGTAGAGTAGAGTAGAGTAGAGTATCGTTTATTGATCCCAGGGGGAAATTAAGGTGTCAAGTAGCATACACACATAAATAAAGACATTGCCCACAAGACATAACACACATATTTACACATAAATACATGGTAGTAATGTTTTTTTCATTGACCATTTCTCACTCCTGTGTAAGTCGGGGGCTATATTGTGGCACTATGTCCCGATTTCCCCTTCGAGTTTTGAACAGGTGCTGCCTGTCTCCTTTACTTAAAGTGATACCGTCCCATTTTTGGAAATAAGCTTATTTTACACGTCCCCTTGAGTTAAATAATAGGGTTTTACCGTTCTCCTGTACGTTCAACCGTTCTCTGGGTATGGCAGTGCACATTTCACCTCCAAGCTAACAGTTAACATTGAGTCCTATGAGACCAGTTAGCCGCAAGCTGGTCTCATAGGACTCAATGTGAACTGCTAGCATGGAGGTAAAGTTTGCACTGCCATACCCCTAGACCGGTCGAAAGTATAGAAGAACGGGAAAACCCTATTATCTAACTCAAGGGGAGGTGTAAAATAAGCTTATTTCCAAAAATGGGACAGTATCACTTTAAAGGCGTATGCCACTATTTTGGGGCTTAATACAGTTAAAATCGTTGGCTGGGGTTTATAAAAGTGGTAAAGTGTCTTATTTTTCATGTGAAGCGTTGTCTTGTTTTAAGACAAGTTAAAAGAGGGAGTATGTCGCTAAGCTAGTGAAAGTCAATGCATCCATGTAGCATTGCTTAGCGACATGCTCCCTCTTTTAAAGTGTCTTAAAACAAGACAACAGCTAACATGAAAAATAAGACACTTTACCACCTATATAAACCCTGTCAAACGATTTTAACTATTAAGCCCCAAAATAGTGGCATACGCCTTTAAGGGCTACAACACCTCTCCCCCTGCTGATGGGTTATCAGTTGAAGAGCCAGTTCCTCAGCGTACAGTATTCACACCACTGTAGTATCACACCATCACAACAAGCCCCGATACCACAGCTGCTCACCTCTGCTCATCACACACACCCCTGACACTCACACATACACACACACACACACACACCTGACACACACACACCCCTGACACTCACACATACACACACACCTGACACACACACCTGACACCCCCCCCCCCCGAGACTCACACATACACACACACACACACACCTGACATACACACACCCCTGACACTCACACATACACACACACACACCTGACACACACACACACCTCCCACCTGACACACACACACACACCTGACACACACACACACACCCCTGACACTCACACATACACACACACCTGACACACACACCTGCTTCAAGTGGCCTACAGCGGCACACCTAATCACCACCTCTCTCTTTTGGCACGCTGTCTCTCTTTCACTCTCTCTTTCTCTCCCTCTGTCTGGTCTCTCTCTCTCTCTTTCACTCTCTCTTTCACTCTCTCTTTCACTCTCTCTTTCTCTCCCTCTGTCTGGTCTCTCTCTCTCTCTTTCACTCTCTCTTTCACTCTCTCTTTCTGGTTTCTCTCTTTCACTCTCTCTTTCCCTCCCTCTGTCTGGTCTCTCTTTCGCTCTTGCTCTCTCTTTCTCTCTCTTTCTTCCAATCTCACTCACTCTCTCTCTCTCTCTCTCTCTCTCTCTCTCTCACACACACACACACACACACACACACACACACACACACACACACACACACACACACACACACCACTGTGTCACAGCTAGTAATCACTGATCTCTGATGAACAGATAGGAAGCATGAGGTGACAGAACTTGAACTTGATTTGACGTCAGAAACACTTGAGCAGCATGAGGTGACAGAACTTGAACTTGATTTGACGTCAGAAACACTTGAGCAGCACTACTTCAATCTACCGCGGGCCGGGCGCTCTAAGCCCTCCACCTGGTGTAGTACGGCCTTGCATGCCCATGGGGACGTGGGTTCGAGTCTGCCCTGGGTCCTTGGTCATCCCTGCCTCATTCTATGACATTGCTTAACAGTATAAAAAGAAGACAATCCGTTCTGTTTATGTTTCATGTTTGTCTTTCACTAGATTTCCCAGAATGCTCTACTGACTCAGAGTGCTGCACCACAGGTGCCAATAATGATGTATATTAACCACAAGCACTGTTTGTATGCACTCTGCCTGATGAAGGTCTAAGGACCGAAAGCTTGCAAGTCAAGTAAAGCTTCTTTGCACAAAAAAAAAAAAAAAAGCAAGTCAAGTAAAGCTTCTTTGCACAAAAATAGACCTGAAGTGTGCGGATTGTCTTCTTTTTATACTGAAATTTCTACTGAATCCTGCACCTTCTAAACAGATGAGCGGTGGCCCATCACAACTTAAGATAACATTGCTTAACAAAAGGGGAGAACAGTAGACAATATTTAGTAAATTCATTTTAGCAACTTAATTAGTAACTTTTTAGTTACTTCTTTTTTTTAGTAAATACTTAGTAACTTAATTAGTAAATGTTTATTTTTTTATTGGACTGTGCTGCCCCAATCAGCTTATGGACCTAGGTGGGACGACTAGTCTCTATAGGCCATGTTGTGCTTTGTGTGTCTTTAATGTGCGTACATGTGGATTGTGGAGTGGAGTCATGCAAGAGAGATTTCTGTGCAAACAGACAATAAACGTTTCTTATCTTATCTTATCTTATCTTATCTTATCTTATCTTATCTTATCGTATATTATCTTCTCTCTCCCCCACCCTCTTCCTGTCATATTCTCAACAGCTGTAATTAAGACACAAAAGCCCTCATTTGAACAAATAATCACCACGATGTGTTTTAACCTATTGAGCTGTCACTATTATTAACTAGATTTAACAGAGTAGTTTTATTTAGTACAGTAGTTTTATTTAGTATAGTAGTTGTATTTAGTATAGTAGATTTATTTTCTGAAAGCTAGTGGTATTTAGGTTTGCATAGGCTGAGGGCAGATTTGTATTCAGCACCCTTTTTGCAGCTGCCTTAGGGCTTCCGCACACCGGCTCCGACAAAGTGCTGAGCACTGCTCAGCTAAAATTCGATTCCATTGTTTTCAATAGAACCACGCACACTGGCGCCGATGTCCGCGGACATTCGCCGATGTCGGATAGCAATTAGAGACAAGTTCTATTTTGTCGGCGCCGCCCATTGACTATCAATGCAATGTTCGTGTGAAATTGGGTTTGGGGGTCCGAATTCTGTCGGAAGCAAAAGTGCGCCGCAGTGCTGTCGGAGCCAGTGTGCGGCCGGCCTTAGGCATCAATGGGTTAAGAAAGACATACAGAGCATAACATACTGGATATGGTGCATTCCAGTCCAAAATCATTAGCCTGGGTGGAGTACATAGGATGGCGACGCCAGGCTATCTCAAACATGCTACACACAACACATGAGAGTGATTTCGCAATCTGTACGTGGTATGCAGATTTCCTGCATCCTACCCCGTCAAGAACAAGCCCACACTTTCACCTAAGATGTTGTAGATTCTAATCCAGTGGTTTTCAAAGTGGGGGCCGGGGACCCCTGGGGGGCCGCGAGGGGATGCTAGGGGGCCACGGCAGGTTGGCAGGGAAAATATTGCGAAATAACTCAATAATTTAATAAATTAAATAACTTATTTAGCCAAAATAAAACAGAAATAAGCTAAACAATCCCAGTGGAATCATTTTCTTCTTTACCAATGTTTATCATAGATGTATGATGCGTTGTGTAGTACTTGAATGCGTTGAGGAATGCACCAACTTCATCGAGTTGTGAAACTGGGGGCACAAAAAAAATAGTGTGGCACGGTCCAGATCAGGAGGGCCTTGGCTGGAATCTACTGGTATTTGGGGGGGCCTCGTCATGGGGCCTCGTCATGGTAAAGCTGGGGAACCCATGTTCTAACCCTTTACTTTCCAACAAGGCCGCTGACAGCTTTTGCTGGGCCCAGGACAACGTCATCTGAAAGGGCCCCCTACCGAATGTAGGGGCCCCCCTACATACAATGTAATGGGGACCCAATTCTTGGCCCACTATCCCCATGGGCCCTGGACAATATACCCCTTTGTCCCCCCATGCCGGTGGGCCTGCTTTCCAACATCTGTCTTCACTGCCAAGGGGTTTGGGGCGACGTGTCAGATGCCTAGTAGGTGACGGATGCCTATCTCCTAGGTGACAGATGCCTATCTCCTAGGTGACAGATGCCTATCTCCTAGGTGACAGATGCCTATCTCCTCCACTACTACGCTTCCTCACAGCGCATCCCAAACTGGCATTTCAGGTTGGTCACCGCGGCGATTATCTTGCCTGCTCTTGTGAACTTGTGCACCCTGCCTCTCTACCTGCCTACTGCCACACTCTCTCTCACACACACACACACACACACACACACACACACACACACACCCTCCAGTACAGGTGATGCTACACAGGGCAACGTGTTGAGCATGTCCGGGCAACAATACGATACAAAGTCATTAAAGAGTCAAAGTAATTAAGTAATTAAACAGCTAGCATAGTATTATTGATAGTTATAATTACAGTCTGTATAATTATCAATCTTACTATTTTACCATAAGGCAGGTCTGCAATTGCAGACTAATAAGAGCCATGGTAGGTAGCGTGTACTGAATGTCCCAGGTGGTCATAGTGTTCGGAGGAGCATGATTATCATTATAACAATATTAGTGGCAGGCAACCGTGGCCTAGTGGTTAGAGAGTTGGTCTTTCAATCTAGGGGTTGCAGGTTCGAATCCCCCCTGACCTCTCCCTACACCTCCATCCACGGCTGAAGTGCCCTTGAGCAAGGCACCTAACATCACATTTCTCCAGGGACTTCAACCGATAACCTGAAAAATAATAACTTAAGTCGCTTTGAATAAAATGAAAGCGTCAGCTGAATGTAATATAACAATATTCAAACGGATCACACCGCACTCTCGATTAAAAGGTGCCAAACATAAACAAAAACTGTGTAAAATAGAAAGAAAAATGTCTTAAATCCTCTTTGTGTTCTTTTTAATTAATAAGCCAAGCTTTCGGTCTACTGACCAGAACTGAGCCCTGAGGAAGGTCAGTAGACCGAAAGCTTGGCTTATTAATTAAAAAGAACACAAAGAGGATTTAAGACATTTTTCTTTCTATTTTACACAGTTTTTGTTTATGCTTGCAAGCAGGGCCCAGTAGTCTACTTGCCATGAGAGGGGACCCGGAAATGTTTGGTACCCCAAAGTTTTTTGATGGAAATGTATAGTATAGGTCCCCAGTACATAGAAACTGCCGGATGCTACTTTGTAAATATTGAGCATTTTTTTTTATTAGCATAAGTAGCATAAATTAACATAATCGCCTTTATGGCCTTATTACAGGATCAGTTTGACCAATCTACACAATCTTGGTGTGGTTTTGGGGGTTTTGGAGGATGCTGAAGTCATTTGTGACATTTATAAATGCCTACCAGATTCAAAATTCCTCTTAGTGTCAAGGGTAGACACATTTTATGCCTTGATGAGCTGATTTTAGCAACGTTTTTGGGTAATTTAGGCCTACATACCATAAACCTTACCTATTTCAATTATTTGTACCCATGGCCCTACTATATGAAGTAGATGAGCTACATCTATTGCCATGCCAAAGACATAGAAGACTTGGGGTGCTGTAGTACAGTGTATGTGGAAAGTGAGTGAGGTTCTTATTTTCAGGAGTTTACTTTATGCAATTGAAAGATTTCATGGTTTGTGCTAACTTCCGTTAGGTATTTTAGCTTGAGGATCACTTGTTTTTTCTCACTCTTTTTTTGTAGGTGAAGGGCACTATTGTATGTCATTATGGCACTAGTGTATGTGTGTGTTTTTTAGCGTAATTAGCATAAATTAGCATAAGCGCCGTTCTGGCCTTATTACATGATCAGTTTGGCCAATCTACTCAATCATGATGTGGTTTTGGGGGCTTTGGAGGATGCTGAAGTCATTTGTGACATTTATGCCTGCCAGGTTCAAAATTCCAGTTCATGTCAAGGGGGGAGGGGCACATTTTATGTCTTGACAAGCTGATTGCGGCAATATTTTGGTAAAATACACATGTATTTTTTCAATTATTTAAAACCATACTAAATGTAGTTAACTGGCCATATCTAAGGCAGTAACATAAATCATTGCAATGCAGCTTGTGTTGAAAGTGGGTGAGAAGAGAATGAATAGATAATAGCTGATAATGCAGGTCAATTGCCATCCAAAATGCCCAAAGCCACTGTACAGAAAAAAATGTAATCGCAATAGAAGTGCAATTATGGCAAATTGTTCTCTGTCAAAGAGGTAAAGCCCCTTTGATGCCTACACATGATACGTAGACTAGAGATATAGCAATTACAACAGTAAGAACACATACAACACAATTACTCACAACTTGGGCTGGTTGCTATGCTAGCCAGCATCCGTAACTATTACACTGTATAGTAGCTTCTCTACAGAGCCATCATCATCATCATTGTCACTGTCTTCATCTGTTATAGTCTCTTCTTCACCATCATCCCCTTGATTCTTGGAACCTGTTGTTATTGGGTGGGTATATTGCATAACGTAAGGATGAGGTGAGGATAGCTGAGAAGAACACCAATACGCTGGACAATGGTAGACTTGCTGCCTTTCCTTAAGCATTCATTTTCATCAATGATCGAAAGGGACAGGATTCAGCTCATAGTCAAAGACTGTAAACAACTCTACTTTTCTCTGGGTTGAAGCCATCAGCAGTTGAGCAAACCATGATCTTTCTGTCGACTTTAAACCCTCTTGTCTTTACTTTCATCGTCACAACTTTATTTGAGATTGTTGCATGAAATCCCACCAGGGATTGAAGAAGAAAACAACGTGTTCATGTCTTTGTCCAATTTACACTGCATCTTTCAGATTGACCTTTTCATCTGCCACCTGCCCACTGATAATGTGGTGGAGGGTTGTGGAGTCTGTAGTGAGTGGGTGAGAGTTTTCTCATAACACTCACAATTTGAGCCCAGTCTTGTCAGCATCCAACTTACATTGTCTCTCCCCTTCCTCTTTGTGTATCTTGGGCTTTGTTGTTTTATCCAGTGTTTCTGTATACATCTCACTCAGTGACTGGGACAAATGGGAACAGATTACACATGACTGAGTCCACACAGAAACCTGATCAGAGTTTGTTGAGATACCTTTTATCTCCAACTCCCTTACCTCGCCTTATGCATGTCTGGTCTCCAAACACATCTGCACCCATATAGCAAGAAAATCCTCCATGGCAGCATCAGGGATATGCTGCATTTCAAGCAGGTGTGATCCAACTTACATAAAGGTGATGACCAGAAGCATCTGGTAGCATCTGTTGAAGACAATATATTTGAATGAGCCAATTCTGTGAGCTATGAATGCTGGAGTTATAAAGCAATCTGCCCATAGCAGGTTCGTGAGCCAGGCCTGCCATTTAAGATTGAGGTAATACCTCCATATGCAGCCACTATGAGCTCCTCCAGGCCAGTTGACCTAATGAGCTAATGAATGACATGAGGTTCTGCATCATCCCAGGTCTCAGTATGACTGATGACCATTGTTATGGATCACGGCATTTGATCTGACAATCATGTACAGCTGCACTTCAAAAGTATGTCACTGTACCTCATGCCAAGGTTCTTAAGTGAGTGTCTAGGTATGAAATGGTAGTACTAATAACTGTACGTCCTTGCTGACTTGAAATGTCCTGAGTTTACTGAGTAGGTGAAGGTGTTGCTGTGCTTTTTTTAAATATCGAATCCACTTGCTGTGAGAAAGACAGGGAGCTGTCCATTTCGGTGCCTAGGTACCTAAAAACGTCCACTTACTCCATTGTCTGCCCTTGGATGGAGAGTGGCTGGAACAGAGTTGATGTCTTGTCTCTGCCCCGGCTCCTTTGTCTTTGAGACATTCAGCTCAAAGGAAAGTTCTACAAAAGTTTGGCTCAGGTTGCAGTTGGAGCATCAGGGTCAGACATATGTGCCACTAAGGCAATGTCATGAGGAAATTTAAAAAGTGTCATAGCTCCCCTATGACACACAATGTAGTTTGTGTACACACACAGAGAAGAGGATTGGTGATAAAACACAACCTTGAGGAAGTCCAGAGTTCAAGGCGATGTTTGAAGACGCGCCATTGAAAAATACCTGCTTGTAGTCTGTCCAGCAGAAAACATTTAACCCACTTGGTAAGTGCTGGGTGGATCTGAAGGTTGGAGAGCTGCTGGAGGAGTGTGTCAATATGCACAATGTTGAATGCAACAGGATCCTGGTGTGTGGGTGTATTGAGTCCAGGTTCCTGGCTACAGTGTCCAGAAGTGAGAGGCTTGGATTCTCCACACCACGACATTCCCTGTAGGCGAACTGGTGTGGGTCCAGCTGGTCTGACACCACACAGGAAAGAAGGCCACACATCACTCTCTCCATACACTTGCACAGCACAGATATTAATGCCACTGGTCTGTAGTCCTGGAGATCTTTAACAGTTGACTTCTTTGGGATGGGAATGATGGTGGATTCCCTCCATTGGTCAGGGGCACAGCCAGAGTCCAGGGGATGCTGAAAAAGCCTAGTGAGAACACCACTTAGATGGATGGAGCATCTTTCAACACTCTCCCACCATGTCCGGACCAGAGGCCTTGTATGGGTTGACTATACGCAGTATGGTGGTCAATAGCTGCATTAGCTTACACATCTCTCCACTGAGCAGACATTGTTTTGAATATTGGAACCCTGCTGTTGGTGGTCGAAAATTTAATTTTCCTACCTGGCTATGACCTCTGTCTTGACCTATGACTCTTTGCTGTTTTTGAATATGATAGCTATACCCATGGGTCCAGTTATTTTAAAGTCGTCATCTTTGCCATGGCAGTTAGCAAAGTGACATTTCTTCCCCATTTAAAATCAAATGACATACAATAGTGCCCCCCTCTCTTCCAAAAATGTGAGGAAAAAAACAAGTGATCCTCAAACTAAAATACCTAACTAAAGTTAGCACAAACCACAAAGTCTTTCACATATGATTGCATGAAGTAAACTCCTGAAAATAAGAACCTCACTCACTTTCCACATACCCTGTACTACAGCACGTCAAGTCTCTACCTTAATTCTATGTCTTTGGCAATAGATGTAGCTCATCTACTTCATATAGTAGGGCCATGGGTACAAATAAATGAAATAGGTAAGGTTTATGGTATGTAAATTACCCAAAAACGTTGCTAAAATCAGCTCATCAAGGCATAAAATGTGTCTACCCTTGACACTAAGAGGAATTTTGAATCTGATAGGCATTTATAAATGTCACAAATGACGTCAGCATCCTCCAAAAACCCCAAAACGACACCAAGATTGTGTAGATTGGTCAAACTGTCCCTGTGATAAGGCCATGGAGGCGATTATGTTAATTTATGCTAATGTTGCTAATAAAAAAAATTGCTCAACATTTACAAAGTAGCATCCGGCAGTTTTTATGTACTGGGGACCTATACTATACATTTCCATCAAAAAACTTTGGGGTACCAAACATTTCCGGGTTCACTATGGGGCCCTATGGGCTGGCAAGTAGACTACAGGGTAATATACCAGTAATACAGCTCCAGGCCACTTTATTAGAATAGCATGAAAAAGTTGATTTATTTCCATAATTCCATCAATAATGTTAAACTGTCATGGATTGTAGATTCATGGCCCAGTTGTTTAACTTTTCTAACTATTCCAGCTCAAAAAACCCATGTATTAGGGAATTCGCATCATTAGGAATATGGTAATAAAATCTCAATTTTCCGAATCAAAATTCGGTTCACATCAAATCAGTTGAAATTTGGTACTTTCTACATACTGTAACATGCAATGTGCAATACTTGGTTAGGACTCTTAATCAATGCCATGCTATATAACATTATAGTAACTATATGGAATAATAGTCGTAGTGGGGGAAGAGGATGATTATATATCATAATAACTATATTAGTAATATAATCAGGGTTCCCACACCTTTTTCATGAACAAATTCAAGCACTTTTCAAGTACCTTCAAGCAACACATTTTCAGTTTTCCAGCACTTTTCAATAGGTCGCGGGAAGGGGGTGTGGGGGTCCCACAGAATGCAATTTCCTGCATTCTGATCAATTTTAGGGTGTTGAATGGCAAATCCCATCTAACATTTCACTCACTCAGATTTGTGGTGTACCTGAAGAACTTATTTATAATATTTGGCTTAATGAGTTTGACTTGACACAAATTTCAAGCATTTTCAAGCACTTCACCAAACATTCCAGCATTTTCACAACCTTGAAAACACTGAAATTCAAGCATTTTCAAGGAATTCAAGCACCAGTGGGAACCCTGTATAATGTAATGTAATACATTACTTACAGAGTAGCAGTGCCCAGGGCACGTGGCCTTGGTGGTAGTGGGGGAAGAGGATGATTATATAACACTATAATAACTATATTAGTAATGTAATGTAATGTAATAACTATATGTACTGTAATATATGACTTACAGAGTAGCAGTGCCCATGGCACGTGGCCCTGGTGGTAGTGGGGGAGGAGGATGACTACATAACATTATAATAACTATATATTAGTTATATAATGTAATGTAATATATGACTTACAGAGTAGCAGTGCCCATGGCACGTGGCCCTGGTGGTAGTGGGGGAGGAGGATGATTACCGGTATATAACATTATAATAACTATATGGAATAATATAAATAAACTATTCTTACTCTTATATATTAGTTATATAATGTAATGTAATATATGACTTACAGAGTAGCAGTGCCCATGGCACGTGGCCCTGGTGGTAGTGGGGGAGGAGGATGAGCTTGGGGATGAAGACGGTGTTGTAGAGCCAGATCCCGAACACCACAGATAGGCAACACCAGCCCATGGGGTCCACCACGAAATGAAGACGCAGCTTCATCCTCACGAAGAGGAGGAGGAGGAGGAGGAGGAGGAGGAGGAGGAGGAGGAGGAGGGAGAGGAGAGGAGGAGAGGAGGAGGAGGAGGAGAGGAGAAGAGAGGAGGAGAGGAGAGGAGAGAAGAGGAGAGGAGGAGAGGAGAAGAGAGGAGAAGGAGAGGATGGGAGGAGGAGAGGAGGAGGAGAGGAGGAGGAGAGGAGAAGGAGAGGAGAAGAGAGGGCCTGTGTCCTTCTGCCGGTCCGTTGGTCTCTCCGTCACTTGACCTCAGGTGACCTCGGAGGGGGTCAGCAGCCTGAACTGGAGGGCGCCAGGTCTGATATGATTGGAGTCAATTTGGGTTACAGATTGCCAGGTCTGATATGATTGGAGTCACTTCGGGTTACAGGTTGCCAGGTCTCATATGATTGGAGTCACTTCAGGTTAGTGGTTGCCAGGTCTCATATGATTGGAGTCACTTTGGGTTACAGAATGAGGGATGAGAAGGGCATCGATTGACTGGGTTCAGGATAGAGGGTGGTATGGGCTGCCAGGTCTGATATGATTGGAGTCACTTTGGGTAAAAGAATGGTTGCCAGGTCTGATAGCAGTTGCGTCACTTCAGGTTGTAGAGTGAGAGGTGAGAAGGGCAAATGACGTGGCGGAGTGACGTCACTTCTGGTCAGTGGTTGCCAGGTCTGAGAGCAGTTGCGTCACTTCAGGTTGCAAAACGAGGGGTGAGAAGGGCAAATGATGTGGCGGCTTCAGTTCAGGATAGAGGATGATGGATGTTGCCAGGTCTGACGAGTTAGCGGTCACTTCAGGTTACAGGTTGGTTACCAGATCTGATGAGGGTTAGTGGGTTGCAGCGGTTGCCAGGTTTGTGGAGGGCGGCGCCACTTCAGGATAGAAGATGGGCATCGGTAGAGCGGCGTCGCTTCAGCAGTCCAGCGAGGGGGGCATCGATAGGCAGCAGTGTGGCTAAGCAGCCTTGGGGAGGACCCTGGGGAGCAGAACACACACACACACACACACACACACACACACACACACACACGGGGCATCGATAGTCAGCAGTGTGGCTAAGCAGCCTTGGACAGCAAACAGAACCGCTGTAGAGGACCCTGGGGAGCAGAACACACACACACACACACACACGCACACACGCATGTACGCACACGCACACGCACACATGCACACACACACACACACACACACGCACACGCACACGCACACGGGTAGAAACACGAGTCAGCCAAGCCATTAGTGCTCTCTCTCTCTCTCTCCCATCCACACACACTGCACACACACTGCACTCGCCACTAGCCTGGATGTCGTGGCACCCATTACCACCCGATCAGTCTCTTTTTCCCAACCTGCTCCCTGGTTTACATCTGAGCTCCGCCTCATGAAGCAAGCCGGGCGTCACCTAGAGCGACGGCACAAAAAAACCGGCCTCACTGTCCACCTGGAGGCCTATAGGGACCACGTCAGGAGCTACAAGCAGGCCCTCTCTACAGCCAAAACACAATATTTCTCCACTCTAATCAACAACCAACAGAACCATCCCAGAATGCTCTTCTCCACAATTAACCGCCTTCTCCGCCCTCCCCAAACACCCCAACCATCGGATGCTGCTGAGTTGTGCTCCAGCTTTCAGGACTTTTTCACACGTAAAGTCGACACCATCCACCAGCAGCTCCTAGCTCCACCCCAGCACCACGAGGACGAACCACCTGACACCCACCAGCCATGGCAGGACATTGCCATCCCCGCTGCCTGCCCACCGCAGCACCGCCTCTCCTGCTTTGCCTCCCTTGGCCATACCCAGGTCACCGACCTGGTGTCAAAAGCCAAGTCGTCCTCTTGCCAGCTGGACCCCATGCCCACCACCCTGGTTAAAGCCTGCCTTCCTGCCCTCTGCCACATCATGACAACCATCATCAACACATCTCTGGAATCTGGTGTTGTGCCTGCCAGCTTCAAAACTGCTGCTGTGATCCCCACCCTGAAAAAACCTGGTCTGGACCCTGACGACCCCAACAACTACCGTCCGATCTCCAACCTTCCTTTCCTCAGCAAAATCTTGGAAAGGGCAGTGGCGGCCCAACTCCAGCAGCATATGTCCCACCATGAGCTCTTTGAACCCCTGCAATCTGGTTTCAGAGCCCACCACAGCACAGAGACTGCACTTGTCAAAATCAAGACTCACGCTCCACCACAGTTACCATCAGCCACGGCGTTCCGCAAGGTTCGGTGCTTGGCCCCCTTCTTTTCACCATCTACATGCTCCCCCTTGGTCGTATCATCCGCTCCCATGGTCTCAGTTTCCACTGCTACGCCGATGACACACAGATATACATCAGCACCAAACCCTCTCCTCTGTCCCCCCCCACCCCTCTATCCCCCCCCACCCCTCTCGTCCACTGCCTGCAGGACATCAAAACCTGGATGACACACAATCTCCTCAAACTGAACAGCAATAAAACTGAGCTCATGGTGGTGGCACCAGCAATGCTGCAAAGGAAGGTTGGAGATCTCCACCTGGACATCGATGGATGCACCATCACCCCATCCCCCGAAGTACGTAACCTGGGTGTCATCTTGGATTCATCACTTTCACTTCACTCCCACATAAAAAAGTAACCAAATCGGCATTCCATCATCTCCAAAACATCTCCAGACTCAGGTCTTCACTCTCCAAGACAGTTACGGAGACACTCACTCACTCCTTCATCTCCTCCCGTCTGGACTATTGCAATGCCATCCTGCTTGGTCTACCCAACAAGGCCCTAGACAGACTGCAATATGTCCAGAACTCTGCTGCCAGGATCATAACAGGCACTAGACCCTGGCAGCACATCACCCCCATACTCAAGCAGCTTCACTGGCTCCCCATCAAGTCACGCATTACCTACCTTCAAGTCCCTCCATGGTCTGGCACCCCACTACCTCAGTGACCTCCTTCACCCCTATGACCCCTCAAGATCCCTGCGGTCCTCTTCCAAGGGCCAGCTGATCGTCCCTCGTGCCAGGCTCAAGGCCACCAGTGACAGAGCCTTCCATGTTGCTGCTCCCATTCTTTGGAACAATCTGCCCGACCACATCCAAAATGCCCCTTCACTGGCCATGTTTAAGCAACACCTTAAGACACATCTCTTCCTGGAGGTTTATGGCTGCTAGTTCCACAAGCACTTTCACGCATTCACACACATGCTCACACACTGACGCGCACACACACTCACACTCTCCAACACAACACTCTGTGAAGCGTCCTTGGGTGTTTTGAAAGGCGCTATATAAAACGAAAGTATTATTATTATTATTATTACACGGTCATGTGACCACACACACACACACACACGCACACACACACGGTCATGTGACCACACACACACACACACACACACACACACACACACACACACACACATACACGGTCATGTGACCACACACACACACACACACACACACATACACGGTCATGTGACCACAAACACACCACAGCACAGCAGCAACAAAACAAACAAGAAAGACATCACCAGCACAAAATAATAAACAGTAAAAAGCCGTAAGCGTAAACTAACAGCAGACGCTGTAAAATATTCAGATGGTCTCCAGAAGCTAACACACAGTCATGCTGGAGAATAGGCCACCAAGGGCAGCAGCATCTGCACACAACCTGCACACACAGCAACCAAACAAAAACAAAAACAAAAAGTTGTAAACAGTAGAAGCTGTAAAATGGATTAAACAGCAGGCATTGTAAAATATTCAGATGGGCTACTGAAGCTAACACACACAGTCATGCTGGAGAAGAGGCTGGCCACCGAGGCCAACAGCATCCTGTAAGCTTACCACCACAACCAAACAAACAAACAGCAGAAGCTGAAAAATATGTGACTCTCGCGACCACTTCCACGGTCCGCTGTCAGAAAACCCCAAATGCAGGGCAGGGGAGGGGAGGGCAGGGGCGGAGAGGTGCGGCAGGCCAGCCCAACCCAGCCCAGGCAGGGCAGGGCAGGGCAGGGCAGGGCAGGGCCTGGCACGGTAATGCTTGGAAATACTGCAAATATGCGAAAATCAACCGTGGACTGTTCCTTTAAGAACCGTGATATCCATTCGACTCTTTTTGACATTACACAATACTGTAGCAAGGATGCAGAAACTAAGTTACATCGAGCTCCTGAGAGGCGGGGAACAGAATATAGTCTGGCACAGCTCATGTTAGGGGGGCCTTGGTTAACCGATAGTCGACCGGATCAACGTTAACCCGTTTAAGTTTTCTGCCACCGGTCAAACGGTTGTAATAATAATAATACAGTAATAATAATAATAATAATAATTTCCTCCCAAAAAACAATAATTTTGAGGTTTTAGTACTATAATTCAGCATTTTCCATCTGGCAACAGTGGTTGGACATGGCAGGTCCTGTCTGCGCAGCAAAAAAAAAGGCTTATGTGAAAAATAAATATGAAAAAAATCAGTGCTGTGCATATCAAGCACGCGAACGTTTTAAAATTTAAGATTACCGGTTAACCGGTTAACCACTGGTTAATGAGTCTCAGTAGCCGGTTAAGAGTTTTTTCAATTTTCACCATACCTTGCCTTGGCTAGAATCTAACCTTGAGTGGGTGGGTGCCTATGGGGCCTATACTACAAAGCTGGTCCAGGAGTAAACAGTAAATCAGTATTGATGATCAAATTTAGTATTGATGACCGAGGTCACTGGAAGTAAAGACAGCAACTGTGTGTGTGTGTGTGTGTGTGTGTGTGTGTGTGTGTGTGTGTGTGTGTGTGCGTGTGTTTCTAAGGGGTGTGTAAACCTATGTGAAAGAATATGGACCATAGGTTAGCCTGGACCTCTTTCAATGTACAAAGCCAGTCCTTCTGCACACATGTGCCTGTGTCTGCATGCGTACGTGTGATGTGTGATGTGTGTGATGTGTGTGTGTGTGTGTGTGTGTGTGTGTGTGTGTGTGTGTGTGTGTGTGTGTTTGCACAACAGGATGGGCCACATTCTTGAGGCAGGCAGTGATGGAGGCAGAGGGAGAGAGAGAGAGAGAGGGGGAGAGAGAGAGAGAGAGAGCGAGAGAGAGAGAGAGAGAGAGAGAGAGAGAGAGAGAGAGAGAGAGAGAGAGAGAGAGAGAGAAAGGGAAGGAGAGAGAAGGAGAGAGGGGAGGAAGGAGAGAGAGAGAGAGAGGGGAGAGAGAGAGAGAGAAGGAGGGAGAAGGAGAGAGAGAGAGAGAGAGAGAGAGAGAGAGAGAGAGAGAGAGAGAGAGAGAGAGAGAAAGAAAGGAGAGAGAGAGAGAGAGAGAGAGAGAGAGAGAGAGAGAGAGAAGAAGGAGAGAGAGAGAAGAAGGAGAGAGAGGAGAGAGAGAGAGAGAAGGAGAGAGAGAGAGAGCTTACATGGAGGGTAACATTGATTTCATACTGTAGTACAACCAGTTCCGGACCAATTGCCCACAGTGCCCCGGGCAAAACACTGATGGGGCCCCCCATATGGCCTGTCATGGTCACAATAGGGACCCCCCCCCCCCCCCTATTGTTCCGCCCCTGAGTACAGCGCTGTCTCCAGAGCACAGGTGCATAGCCATCGTTTGGCGTCTCCCTGCTCTCGTGATCACATACAGCAGGCTGCTCTCCTCAGCTATTCCCAATACCAGGCAGCAAATTATGCTCCCATTAGGGCTGGGCGGTTTTGGAAAAAATTAGCATCACGGTTTTCTTGATGAAAATTGATATCACGGTTTTCTGCACGGTTTTTTGATATGCGACGATTTCCCCCCAAATCTTAATCTTTCTGAGGAAAAGATCTCAAATTAAATGTTAAAATGAGATAAAATCATGAATTTAAATTAATCTCCATTTATATTTTATCATTTTTTCATATCAATAATATTTTCTATAATTTATAGTTTATATTTCCCTATCCAACAAAGGGGAAAATGCAACATTTGATAAAATAACCTAAAATCTTGACCAGGGTGTCATAGATTTTTCAAGGAAGAAGGGTTAAATGATTATAAGCAGCTGTTTTGGGCTTTTTTTTCCAAGACAGCCCAAAACAGCTTATTTCGTTCTACACCTGGCAACACTAATGGCTTATTTGTCGTTCTACACCTGGCAACACATCCGGCGCGTTGCGCTGCCGCTGGACTAGCGAGTAAACAACAGTGGGACAGAAACGAAACAGACTGAAGACAGACACTGAAAACAAACGGATTTACTTGACATTGTGTGCATATTGTCTTTGAATTAAAGTCCAAATCCAACGTAGAAGGTATTTTGTCCGGTAGTTTGTGTCATATTGCGATGTGTTTCGCTCCTATTTTGCCCCCAAATCATTTCAAACAAATATAGCAATGTAGCAATGCTTGTCTGCCCATTGCATTTGAAAGCTAGGCTACTTTAGCTTATAAGCAGTCTTAACAGCACTGCGCACACAGTTGGGATGGTAATTAAATACAGTTAAGAATCAGATAACTGTTGTAGCCTGTTAACATAGCACCACATAGAATTGCCTTTTATTTAACTTTCTGAGATCAAAGGTAGGCTAAGTCTTAAATGAATTGAAATGTTTGTCATGATTCATCCATGCCATGTGTGTTCATCATGTTTCACTCTCACTAGCCTCTAGCGCGTAACCAATTATTTTATTAGTTCAATCAACATCTTACATTGTGGTGACATTCCCTAGTAGAACAGCAACAACAGTGGACTTAGCAGAGTTGAAATGAAGTGTCAGAGACTTATGAATTAGAAGAATCTTTGGAAGTGTGACACGGAGTATGAAGCTCACGCACATAACATAGTAGGCTATAAACAACAACAACAAAACCGTCTCTCATCAAAAAGAGAACCTTGTGTAGTGTAAACCGAGATCACGGTTTTTTAACCGTACACCGCCCAGCTCTAGCTCCCATCATGCCAGTCAGTCAGTCAGTACATTACTGCTTTACTACAACTACAGGCAAAGCTTAATTCATGACAATAAAGTTCACTTGACTGTTGGCTGTTTGGCCTTTGGCAGTTCCCAATGCAAGTCAGTCAATACATTAAACTGCTTTGGCTGTTCTTGTTCCCAATGCCAGTCAGTCAATACATTAAACTGCTTTGGCTATTCGTGTTCCCAATGCAAGTCAGTCAATACATTAAACTGCTTTGGCTGTTCGTGTTCCCAATGCAAGTCAGCCAATACATTACTGCTTTGGCTGTTCGCAATGCCAGTCATATAGTGTACTCTAGAGCATGACACGGGAGTAGATTTTCACTCCTGTCCCATCCCGGTCCCAGAAAAAAAATCCCATCCCGTCCCATCCCAGACTGGAGTAAAAGAAACAAATCCCATCCCGTCCACTCCAGAAAAGAATATCTCCCAATCCTGCCAACTGCTCCCACTCAAAATCAACCCCAATCCCGTTTCGTCAAAAAAACTAGGCTTTTTTTTAGTTTGTTTTAGAAAATAAGCGCCATTGCCGCTCACGTTCATTTTTATTCCCGCTCCTGCCCGCTCCTGCCCGCTCCCGTTCATCTTTAAAATTTTGACTCCCATCCCGCAGGAAATCCTGAAAAATGTCATCCTTTACTGTACTCTGGCTGTTCTTGACTGTTCCCCTTGAGAGTGGGTGCAGCGGGCAGTGTGCAACACAATGAATGGAATGGAATCAATGGAATGGAACAGGCGAATGGCGGAATGTGTTGCTGTTTCCTACAGGAAGTGAGAGAGAGAGAGTGACCTGGTCTGCCCAATGCCCAGACACTAGCAGACAGACGCAGAGCAGGCATGGGGAGTGGGGCATGGGAGAGGGCAATGACTATAATAATGATCATGATGATAATAATAATAATAATAATAATAGTAGTAGTAGTAGTAGTAGTAGTAGTACATGGGTGTGGTTTCTGTTCAAAGGGAAAAGACACTCCACTTACACCTAGGTATTAGAACTACACATACACGTTGTGAAAATGGGTTGAGAAAGCTCAATCGGTGGTCCCCCACTGTCCCACATCCGCACCTTTCAAAGAAAGATGACGAATCACGAAATAATTATAACTTTCATTTACCTATAAACCTTCACTCCAATATCCTGTACTCTGCAGTTTTTGAGCTAGTTTACAATAACCAACAGGCGACATTTCCTCCAAGATAAAGGTCGTCTCTTTCAAGGGAGTAACTTTGACTTTGACATTGGTAGGGACATAAAATTGGTGGGGGTTCGGGGGTTTCTCCCCCGAGAAAATTTAGAAAATACAGTTGTTAAAAGTACAATTTTAACGCAATATGTGAATGTATTAGCCTATGAATGAATGTAGCTCAATGGTTTTAGAGGGGGATGATTTTTGACCATTTTCATTGTGTGTGTGTGTGGGGGGGGGGGGGGGGGGTGGGGGGGGGGGGGGGGGGGGGGGGGGGGCTGATTACCAATCATAAGTTCATGGCACACAGATGTTATATCAATGAGCAGATGATATGTCAACGAGCGCTCCTTAGGAAGTTGGTCTTTCAATCACACGGTTGCAGGCTTAAATCCTACCCTTAGGCTACCTCTGTTTACACCTCCATCCATGACTGGAGTGAAATTGACCAAAGCAGCTAGTTCTGATACAACATTGCTCCAGAGACTTTTACCAATAACATATAAGTCGCTTTGTTTTCAAATGTCAGCAAAGTGGTATTGCCTAACATGAAAATGATCACCAGTTCTGCCAATAGGCCTAGCCTACTCACTTTATTGACATTTAGGCCTATTTTAACAGCAACAAAAATGACACTGACATTTGCAAACATTTTCTTGAAATAAGCTTGCTTGTTTTTTTGAATAAAAAATAAATAAGACAGGGCCTAGAAAAAAAATGTTTTGGTTCCGGTGCCGACTGACCCTTTTTATCCTCCAAAATTAGCGACACTTCTTCACTCTCATAGGCTAACTCCCAATCTCTCGCTTTCCCCCTCCCTGCCTGTAGCTGTGTTTTGCATCATAGCAGTCTAACAGGCAACACACATGCGCGTGCAAGTGTCTTTGCGCAGCGCGTCTTGACAGAAATCCCAGCGATGTCACCGCATAGTTGCGCACCAACTGTGTCACGTTGTAGGCGAATTTTAATGTTACAACATACCAGTTAGCTTTGTAGCCCTTCTACATGACCGAAATGCAATACAACACAATGAGTAGGTGTAGGCCCTATCTGCGATTTTTGAAAAAAAATTTGAATGGAATGTTGCGTTTACATACGTCACGTCATGGGAAGAAGGCTTCCATTTCAGTCGCGTTGGATGTTCAGCGAGATCAGAACCTAGTCGCAGCAATTAGTCTAGGCTACTCAAGTAGTCCTACAGTTAAATAGCCTGTAAAACAAAGCCAGGTTAATTTAATATGAAAGAAGGGAAATGTTTTGCCGAAGTGTACCTTTAGGAACTCTTTCATTTACCACATGGGTCGCGTTAACAGAGGTTTGTCCGTCATTGACAGTTTTTTTTTTAAAGGAAGACTGAAGATTCTGAAGCCTGCCCGTCCTTTCGATGGTAGTTTAAATAGGCTACACTATCAGTAGATCAAATGTGCATTTCAATTCGTTATTATCTGCGCTGCGCAGAGACCACATTTCTTCTTAAATAGGCCACTTTATCCTTCACCTTTCTCCGCCTCTCTCTGCTTGTCACGCAACTATTACGCATCTGAGCTCCGTTCCCTGCACCCAAATAGTGAATTAGAAATTGCCGATGATGTCGGCACAACTGTTCGAATAGGCTAATTAAGATTCAGAACCGTTTGTAGGCCTATACGTAGGGCTAGGCTACTACATTTCCCCACAATCTGATTTACTGGCAGGGCGAAGTTATCCCTCTACCGTCTTTCATAAAAGTTTCATAGTCCTATCATTTTTCATATCATAGGCTATCCTCAGGCGTCGCCACAAACTCCTCGCTTGAAACAAAAAGTAGGCGGGCCTATGTACCAGAAATAGTAAAGCACGGTGTCTTATGAAAGTAACTTTAATCTGACATTTTGAAATGGTAGTTAGACTACTCGTTACTGAAAAAAATAGTGCGACTACAACGTTAACAGCAACACCGGTCGTGATTACACAGTAGGGGGCTAAATATTGGTGGGGACGTGTCCCTACCGTCCCTACCATAAATTACGCCCATGGTCTCTTTACTAGGTGAGTGGCAGCAGCCTGCCTGACATCTGACGGAGCTACAAACTGACAGCACAGCTTCCTTGAGAACACCCTTACAAGCTAGCTCGTTACATCAAAACATAAACGGGCAGTTATACACAGTGGTGGCAAGGAAGATATAATGACAGGGTTGAATTAGCAACAGACTTATGAACGTTTGTCATTGACATCCATACGTTACACTGTAGAACCACAAAAACGGTTCGTAGTGGGCAACATGTGCGGGTGATGTTCACTTGGTAACATCGGGCAGCTAACGCTAGCATGCTAGCACGCATCCATGACTGACAGATGAGCAAAAGATAAACATCCTTTCCGAAATACACCCACCGTGGGCACGGTGTTAAAGACACAACGCAAGTACAATAACAGGACATTTCACTTCACACAGATCCCAAAACACAACTGTGTTGTACACTTACTTGTTGACACTGACAGCGATGTTGGCACAGCGATGAATGAAAATCAGAACTGTCAACAACTTGGTTGCTGTGACTGAAGTCACACTGACTCCAGTGGCAACCACCTCTGGCTAGATGAGGAACTACAAATCATCAGACGGAGGGAGGAGTGACCTTTTCAACATGGCCGAATGTGTGGGACATCCTCAGTAAATATTTCACAACCAGGTTAATTTTGTTTTATACTGCAAAAAAGTGTATCGATACATTAAAAAATAAAGAAGAAGAAGAAGAAGAAGAATGTCACAACAGTTCCTAGTGCTACCTTACTTCCGCTAAAACGTCTGCGTTCGATTAATACTAGGCCTACTTTGGAGAAAGGTGCTGCATGAGCGCGTTCAGAAGATGTACACATTAATATGATATGAATATAATATATATATATATATATATAGTATGTAATATAATATAATATAGTATAATATAATATAATGTAAAAATGGGTAAAAAAAAAATGTCAATTTTTTAAAAGCCTATATTTCTAGGGAAAATACGGTTTATTGTAATAACTGACATAAATGCATTGCGATAACAGTACACAGGCCGTCACTAGGTTTGAGAGACAGGGGGGGCTTAGCCCCAGAGGAAGAAAATGCGCACCGCGCGCGCCGAAAATTTTTCAGCTCACCTGCTAAGGTTTTGTCAATGAATTCATTATTTTAAGAGCAAAGAAATCCCGCACACTGTCCATTCCACCAACAAACTTTAATACATTGTTTCGGTCATCCGACCTTCTTCATGTTGTCTTAAAGTTTGTTGGTGGAATGGACAGTGTGCAGGATTTCTTTACACTTGAATGACAACCCCACTGGGATAATATCCTACGCACCTGCCCACCTACAGAGGTGTGCAAAAGCGTCTTCTTGAACAATTATTTTAAAGATCACCTACCGATTTTTAAACACTAGTTACAGTGTTTTTTTTTTTAATTCACATTTTAATGAACATTCCTTATATGTAAGCTAAACAAAACATTTCAAAATGTTTCAACTGATGAATATTATGTACGCAAGTTAAAATGATTAGATAAAAATGCATAGAGCATAATTTTCACAAGGACTAGGAACTTTAAGGAGTTACTAACTGCGCGTCTCCAGGAGAAGCAGTGGTCAGGAAGAGATTCAAACAGGTTCCTTACTTGGAAAACTATGCATCCCCGGCAGATATTAGGTCATTTTATTGCTATTTTTATCAGTTCATGTGTGTTTTCAAACTGTTAAGACAAATATTAAATCTTAACTATAATTTCAAGACAATGTCAAATGGATTTATTACTCGGGTTGTGAGTGAAAATTGGTACTTTGGGTCTGAAGATTTCATCCGTGTAAGTAATTACACTTTTCTCGAGGTGTTGGTCACAAAGCACAATCCTCTACCTGTTTCCCCCCCGCATAAAATATTGCCGTACACCCTGCTTTTATTGCTGTGCAGTAGGATATAAGTGGCATTAAACAATAAATAAACAAACCGGAACTTGTATTCAGATTAACTTGCCCTCTTGGTGGTTCATATTCAGTGCTTTACTGCATTTGTTTTTGGAAAACTGTAAAAAAATAAAAAAATCGTTAAAAGGGGGACTAATACTAATGCAGGGGGGGGCTAAAATAGTCCTAACGACGGCCCTGACAGTACAATAAATGTGGTATAATTTATCAGAGATGGTCGCTCGGGAGCAGAGCGGCGGGGCTGTAACATGCTCAGGGTTCCTCATGGAGGAGAGCACTGGTTAATTACTCTCCCCACCAACCTGGCAGGTGGGAGTCGAACTGACAACCTTTAGGATACAAGTCTGACGCCCTAACCGCTTACCCATGACTGCCAATAGATCAGAGGGTTGGTGGTTCTATAGCGAAGGGGAGTAGAGTTGCCCAGCTGGGACTCGAACCCAGACCTTTTGGGGTAGTGAACTGGGGCTCTGACCGCTACACCAAAGTGCCAGGCTCGTTGGAGTGACAGTCAGAACACACCCACACAACCCTAGTGATGGTCCCTCCATCACAGGTTCGAATCCCACCCTTCCACTCCCTACCACACTCCATGGCTGAAGTGCCCTTGAGCAAAGCACCTAACCCCACACTGCTCCAGGGG
>NC_085877.1:49761598-49779098 GCF_034702125.1 Engraulis encrasicolus
GTCCATCAGGAGTATGATTTTGTCTTCACTATTGATGTGAATGAGGGCGGTCCCAGTATGAAGCTTCCGTATAACGTGACTGATGACCCCTGGTTGACAGCACACAACTTCCTGCAGAAGAACGACCTGAGCCCCATGTTCTTAGACCAGGTAAACACACACACACACACACACACACACACACACACACACACACACACACACACACACACACACACACACACACACACACAGAAGAATGACTTGAGCCCCATGTTGTTAGACCAGGTACACTCACACACACGAGTGATTCTACGATTCGCCTACGCTTTTGGCAACAGCAAAATGTAAATCAGTATTTTTTTTTCAACTAAAAGACCTAGATACAGGCATGAAAATCCCTCACCTTTCGGCGAAATTCGCCGTTTTGAAATCAAAATGGGTCATTTCTGTGAATCGTGTAGATCCGCGGAGAAAATTAGGGGGGTGGGGGGGTCATTAAGTAGCTGTATCATTAAGTAGCGCTCTACCGCAGAAAACTTCATACAGTTTCAGAAGAGATTCCACAACTGACAATGACGTTTGACCAATCACAGCATTTGTTGCTGTCGGCACAGCCAATAACGTGAACGAGCACAATCTAAGTCCCGCCCTTCATACTTCTCTTTGAAAGCCCAGTTTTAAACAGGTGCTGCTTTGGTCTGCGGGGCTGGCGTAGTTGTATCAAATATCTTTCTTTATAGTTCTAGAACATCTCTGATTATAAGCAAATGTCCAAACGATCTGTCACAGATGGTCTACACGTTTCCCAGAGAGGTAGCTATTTGAGATCATGATACTTGTTATGAGATCAAGACGCAAGCATTTCGATGAGAAGTGAGTGTATGTAGTTAGCCACAGTGGGTAAGCTGTTTTTCCTAATAATTTCAAACCGCATTTGCCCTGCCCACGTGAAAAAGTATTTATTCTCAAAAGAGCTCCGTTAATGAAAGCTTGGGTAGGCCTACGGCACGTTTTCCTGACGGCTATTTTAACGGATCTGTGCGCTACGAAATGGCGAAAGTATCTAGTAGGCACTACGGAGAAGAAGCGCATGTAGGCTACGCGAGGCATCCAACATCATGCTTCGAATCATATGCTGCGGCTTCTTATAGCACGCACGAGAGAGGGAGAGGGAGAAAGAGCGAAGCCTAACTTAGTCAATCGTTTGACACGGGACCACTGACTTGTATACAAGTCAGTGCATGGCACAAATTGTTATAGGAATCATGCCACGTTTTTTGTAATCCCTTGGTAGCCTACATCTAAATGACATATTAAAAATCTACCGATTTATATTTAGTGGAACACGGTCAAACTGTTTTTTTTTCACGGTCAAAGTTGGAGCTTTCCTATTATTTTTTTCATAGGGAAACAGATATACTAGGTGAATGGACTAAAATTTGAGTAGTTTGGATAACATTTCAGTAGTTTATCCAAACTGTGACAAAGATTCTTTTGTATCAGGCCTACGAGTGGTCTGAAATATGATGATTAACTGTTCAAACGAGATCACAACCAGGCAAGCGTTGAGGGGACAGTGGATAGTGTTGAGAGGAGGGGGTGCTTAGTTGCCATTGGGGGACATTAGTCTATTTTATTGTTAAGGGGGCATTGGCAGGGTTTTGATGAGGTCAATGGGGTGTTGTGAAGCTTATGATGAGGTCAAGGGGGAAATTATTTTTTTTTAAAGGCTGAGAACCAAAACCCATTATTTCTATCTATCTATCTATCTATCTATCTATCTATCTATCTATCTATCTATCTATCTATCTATCTATCTATCTATCTATCTATCTATCTATCTATCTATCTATCTATCTATCTATCTATCTGCCCCCTCATCAGACATTCAGCATGACAATCATGAAGTAACGAAGATTGTTGGCAGTTCTTCTTATGTTCACTGTCCCTGTGTCGCTAGAATATGCTCAAAATTCATAATTTAAAGATGGTTTTAGCTACATTTTCTCCCATGGGAGAGCATGCCCCCAGACCCCCCTAGTATGACTCTTATACAACACTATCCCCCAAAAACGCCACTGCACACCACACATGCGCGCGCACCGCTGCAGCACACGCGCCGCCCCGTGCCACCGCGCCACGCCGCACCTTTCTCACCTTTTTCACCCCTGACCCGTTTTCATGCCTGTAGATGTTTACATAGTGTATATATTTAAGTTTCCAAACAAACAAATTGCCAAGCTTAATCTTAAATCATTTGATAAATACTCTAATGAAAGCGAACATTTCCTTGATTATTTTGTCAACAGTGTTATGGACAAATACTATGTAGTATTTTTATATATGTTTGAAATTATACAGAGTTGAAACAATATACGTTTGAAAGTGCTTATGTCCCTTAGCAATAATGTTGTCATTAATCTGTGCAACTGATATAAATGTGATTGTTGAGCTTCATAACTAGGATTTTATGATTCACTGTGATACAGACATTTTTCATTATAAATCCCTGTAACGTCTGATTTGAATTTAGTCACCCTCCTTACACAAGACTTCCTTCTCCAGAGATAACCCCTAGTGTCTGTTCATAGGATTTTTCCAACACATAAGGGATCAATAGCTCAAAAACACTTTCAAAACAGTCAACCGTGTTACTCAACTGTGTTACGGTCAACAGTGCAGGGGAACAAGTTGGCACTTTTTTAGGAGAAAAAACAGAGCAGACAAACCCATCTCCCTAGAACACAAATTATTTTATTTGTTTGTCTGTCAATATGGAGATAAATTGGCAAGAACATCCTCCTCCTCAACTGTCTGTCATAGCTAATTGTAACACCATTGACAATAACACGGCTTGACATTTCAGCTTCCTTGTCAACCCAGCTCGTCAGCTGTTGTGGAGCAGCATGTAAAACTCTGCAGGGCTCACGGTCAGCAAAAAATAGTCCCAACAATCCCAACTGCCAGGATGGCAATTAGGATTCATTTTTTTGCTGTCTACTCTGTATAAACAAGCATGTAACGCGAGTCAATTAGGATTATAAAAAAAATGTTTCCCAAATAATGCGTAGGGGGTGGTGCTACGTGTTTACATTGACTCTCGCTAGCTTAGCTACATTTCGCCTTCCAGAGGGAGTCTAAAACAAGACAGCCACTGACGAGAAAAAAGGACCAATTCCCTCCATACTAGACCTAGGGCAGGGCTTTTAACAGTACTGAGCCCCAAAATAGTGGCATATCCCTTTAACATTTGGTACGTTTACATGAGGCATTTAAATCCGATTTAACTCACTTTAAATCTCATTAAAACTTAATTCCACTTTAAAAACATCATGTAAACACTTACCGAACAGGATTTAAGTTTATTCCGATTTAAACTTAAGTCCGATTAAAGTGGGTGGTTTATTCCTCTTTTAAATCCGATTAAACACGTTCCTCTGTCATGTAACCTTTTAATCAGAATTACAATAAATCCGGTCGTTCCACGCATGCTCGTTGACCACACGATGGCGCCAAGAGCCCGTGCTCTTTGTCAGTGAGAAAAAGATGGCGGCACTTCCTGTTGATTTTCACATGAAAGTTTTGCTTAATTTAAAGTCCCTAAGCGACTATAAATGTTGTGGCTTCCATATATTGATGTAAAAGTGCCCCACGAAGTAATTAAGCACAACAAAGTTACTCCACATCACCCTTTCACCAGTTCGTTTTTCTAAGCTAGGAGGGTGCTAACTAGCATTTGAAAGAACCAGACCCAAAGGGGATTTTACCAGCCTTGAGTCCACTGAGGGAATTCATTTTCGGGCTGAAGATAAGCTTGTGTCCCAGTAGTTCCCCGGAGGTTTGGCGACCACGCCCCCACGCCTTATTTGGCTCACTCAGCACGTGCGTCCTCAGTCCAATCGCAATGCTTTATTTTCCCCAGACGTTTAATCGCATTTAAGTGAAATTGCCATGTATACACGTCGCAAAATAACTCTTAATCCGATCTACTTAAATCCGATCTATTAGATCCGATTCAAAAACATCATGTACACGTAGCAAATGACATTTCTGCTCCACTATGTAAACATTTGATTTATTCCTTTACATTGACATGTCTGCTCCTCTATGTAAACATTTTATTTTTTATTTGTTCCTCTGACTAGGTGGCCAACTTCATCATCGAGAATACCAAGGGACACACACTAGGCACTGGAACGCCATCCAGCGACCCCTTCACAGGTACACACACACACACACACACACACACACACACACACACACACACACACACACACACACACACACACACACACACACACACACACACACACACACACACACACACACACACACACGGTACCGGAACGCCATCTAGCAACCCCTTTACAGGTACACACACACACACACACACTAGGCACCGGAACGCCATCCAGCGACCCCTTCACAGGTACACACACACACACACCGGAACGCCATCCAGCGACCCCTTCACAGGTACACACACACACACAGTGTGTGTTGTCTGGTGTTGATGTGTGTTGTGTGGCGCCCCCCACAGGTGCTGGACGGTACGTACCTGGAGCCTCAAACCAGGGACCCGGATCAGGAGCTGACCCCTTCACAGGTACACACACACACACACACACACACACACACACACACACACACACACACACACACACACACACACACACACACACACACACACACACACACACACACGCGCACATCAGGAGCTGACTCCTTCACAGGTACACACACACACAGAGATCAGGAGCTGACCCCTTCACAGGCATACACACACACACACACACACACACACACACACACACACACACACACACACACACACACACACACACACACACACACACACACACACACACACACACACACTAGATCAGTGGTTCTCAAAGTGTGGTCCGGGGACCACTGGTGGTCCACGACAGAACTCAAGTGGTCCGCAAAGGGATTTCTACTTTTCCGATAGAAGACTATATATGAAACACATTATTACAAAGCCAAACATGTCTGAAGTCATATTTTCACCACAATAAGACAGGCTTGTAAATGTGAATGAAAAGTAAGTGATCTGCATCAAAATTAGTGCTGATATAGCACCCGTCAACTGTTAATTCAGTTGACAGGTGGTCCCTGGACATTTTTGCGGGGGACAAAGTGGTCCTCAGTCTGAAAAAGTTTGAGAAACACTGCTCTAGATACACACACACACACACTACAGTAGACACACACACACACACACACACACACACTCACACACACACACACACTACATACGCACTCAAACACAGAGAGGTCTGGTGACCTTTTGCTTCCACTGTTTACAGTATTTTAACTCATCTGAACAACGGAACGTAGCCTAAACAACAAATGAAATGAAATGAAAGTGTCAGCTAAGTGCAATATAATGTAATAATGTAATGTATTGCTATAGCAACTACTGTACAGCAGCTGACTGATAAGCTGTATTTTACACATTTACTGAAGTAGATATTAAAATGCATCGCAATAGTAAATGTATCGCAATGCATCGTGATATAATCGCATCGTGGTATGTGTATAGTGATGCACATTGAATCGTGAGCCCCTTGCCAATACCCATCGCTAATTGGACCCACCCCTAATTAAATTCACCCCTAATTAGACCCTCCCCTAATTAAATTCACCCCTAATTGGACCCACCCCTAATTAAATTCACCCCTAATTGGACCCACCCCTAATTAAATTCACCCCTAATTAGACCCTCCCCTAATTAAATTCACCCCTAATTGGACCCAATCCTAATTGGACCCACCCCTAATTAGACCCTCCCCTAATTAAATTCACCCCTAATTGGACCCAATCCTAATTGGGCCCGCCCCTAATTGAACCCAATCCTAATTGGGCCCGCCCCTAATTGGACGCAATCCTAATTGGGCCCGCCCCTAATTGGACCCAATCCTAATTGAACCCACCCCTAATTGGACCCAATCCTAATTGGACCCACCCCTAATTGGAGCCTCCCCTAATTAAATTCACCCCTAACCCTAACCTTAATTGTACCCACCCCTAATTAGACCCACCCCTAATTGGGCCCGCCCCTAACCCTCACCCTGGTGTAATTGGTGTTTGTTTGTGTTGTGCAGGAGCAGGCAGATACATACCAGGGACAGGACCAACACACACAGGAGGCAGCGGGGTAGCGGACCCCTTCACAGGTACACACACACACACACACACACACACACACACACACACACACACACACACACACACACACACACACACACACACACATACGGGACCCAGCGGAGTAGCGGAACCCTTCACAGGTGAACACACACACACACACACTCTCTCTCTCCTCTCTTCTCTCTCTCTCTCTCTCTCTCTCTCTCTCTCTCTCTCTCTCTCTCTCTGGTTCCTCATCTGCTGTGTGTTCTCCTGTTCCTCCACTAGGTGGCAGTGCCTACTCCTCCGCTGGCTCCAGACAGACCAACAGCAGTTCTAGTTCCAATATCTATTTCCCCAAAGCAGAGGGGGTCACCTTCGAACAGGCCAACGCAACACAGATCACAGGTGAGTAGTTACAGTGCCTGTGTGCCCAATGAGGTCCCAAACATACACACAGCAGGGTTCCCACTGGTCATGGAATTTCTGGAATATCATGGAATTTCATAAAAGTCCTCGGTGTGTAATTCCAAGAGCAGTATAATGAAAAGGAAGAAAGGAGTCGCACACTTTTTTTGGCTTTGTTTAATGCAGTTTTTGATTTTGCATTCAGCTCCAGTGTGTGACTCCTTTCTTCCTTTTCATAAAAGTTTTTCCAGTCATGGAATTTTACCATTTTGCATGCACAGTCAGGGAATATCATGGAATTTTCTTAACAGTTGTGTAGAAGCAAAAACTAGGAGTGCGCGGTATGGACGGTATACTATCGTGCATGGATGGATTTTGTCCATACCGCTCCACCGCCATAGCGCATTGCGTACTGGTTCACCAGGATAGTCTGACAACAGAAATGTGCTAAATCTATGTGCTACTGGTTGCTTTACATTTGCGCCAGTCTTACTGTATGTTACTGTGTCCAGGTGAGATAATATCATTCACGATATCTGGCTGGGTGTTAGCAGAGAAATTAGAACACAGGGGAGAAGGTTCAGTCTCATTGGTTCCCATTGTAGCCAGTTAGCTTTGCGTGCATTCTGCAGTAACGAGCGTGGGCCAGTCCTTCATGTGGGAAAATGTATGGAATGGAAAGGGGAACCCATGCTAAATACATTGCTACTGCCATTTCCAGTCACAAATATTATCAACAAAACATTCCTGGTAAGCACTATGACTGTTGTTTAACAATAGGCTGTATTGACAAATCGTTCAGGTGTGTAGTTTTACAGCTGGTTAGAAGATTTCAACCTGTACTCGCTAGCATCGTGCTAATGTTTATGGGTTTGGCCCCATAAAAATTGAGCTTTGTGACCCAGTATATAATAATCTAGTGGTGCAAAATAATCGAAACGCTACTCAAATGGGGTCTTATTATTTCTAGCTTCGAACTTAATATTAATATTTCAGGACAAAAAATTATAAAAAATCACAAAAATTATAATGGTAAAAAACTCCATTGACACCCATTCATTTTGCACTGTCCCGTGGTTAGGGTTAGCCAATTGTGGCTAATAGGAAGTTCCGTGAGTGAACAGCCCCTGGTGTTAGTAACTTAGATGACTGTTCACTGTTTAAAATGTGATTTAGCGATTTCGCTAACGTTAGCACGCTAACCGCTGCTGCAGTGATAGCTGCCATTTAAATGCATTAGTTCTACAATGCATTGCTAGCTGCCTCATGTAAAAGTTCGTTTTTTAATCTTTAACAATAACAACTGAACCATTAGGCTTGGCATAATCACAGATGCAAGCACACATTTCCAAATTACCCCCAGCAACTCCAGAAATAGAAAAAAAGGTCAAATGAACGATTTATTGGATAAAATCCATGTTCAGTTTGACACCCCTCCCTTCCCTAGTTTAACCCCTTCTAGGCTTGGTGTAATTGACAGTGTTGTAGCCTATTGCATTGCATTGCGTTGCAAAATGCATTTTACATAGTTTTTGTTTGTTTTCAAAAGATTTGAATAGCAAGAATTCACACACATTACATAAATGCAAATGTTTAAAAAATGCAAAAGTTAAAAAAAAAAGGTGTTTTGTACATTTTGCGACGGAATGCTTAAATGTAAAAATGCACAAATATAAAATATATATACATAAATGCACAAATGTAAAATATCGTGATATATACCGTGGTGTATACCTCGGTATAATTTTAGCCACGGTATATATTTTTGGCCATACCGCCCACCCCTAGCAAAAACTTCTTTGTTTCGTGCGAAACATTGTTTCTTACTGGTTATACTGAAACGCTTCGGCAGAGAGGGTTTGGTTTCTAGCTGTAATGTGCAACATTCTAGTCTGGCGTTGGCTCGGCGTCGGATCTAGGGGTGAAGATAACAGTTTTTAAAACTTAACATTATTCCTTTTTACGGAAGTGGTCATGGAAATTCTGTGTTTTGGGTCTTGAAAGTCATGGAATTTTATACTGAGTTAGAGTGGGAACCCTGACACAGACATTGTGCTTGAAAGTGTAGGTGTGTGTGCACCTGCGCGTCACCAAGGTGTGTGTGTGCTGTGTAGTTGGGTTCTGATTGATTCACCAAAATGTGATCACCAAATTCACTAAAATGTGCGTGCGTCCTGCTCTCCTCTCTTCTCTCCTCTCCTCCCCTCCCCTCATCCTCTCATCTTCTCTTCTCCTCTCCTCTCCTCTCCTCTCCTTCCCTCCTCTCCTCTTCTCCTCCTCCTCCTCCTCCTCTCCTCTCCTCTTCTCCTCCACTCCTCTTCTCCTCCTCCTTTCTTGTCCTCCTCTCCTCTCCTCTCCTCTTCCTCCTCCTCCTCCTCCTCCTCCTCTCTTCTCTCCTCTCCTCCTCCTCCTCCTCCTCCTCTCCTCTTCTCTCCTCCCCCTCTCTCTCCTCCTCCTCCTCTCCTCTTCTCTCCTCTCCTCTCTTTCCTCCTCCTCCTCTCCTGTCCTCTCCTCTCCTCTCTTTCCTCCTCCTCGTCTCCTCTCTTTCCTCCTCCTCTCCTCTCCTCTCCTCTCATATCTCCTCCCCCTTCTCTCCTCTCCTCTCCTCTCCTCTCTCCTCTCCTCTCCTCTCCTCCTCTCTCCTCTCTCTCCTCCTCCAGCTAAGCTGCGTGAGTTGAACTCCTCTGCTCCTGGGGAGGTGCGGTTGCCAGAGGAGGTGCTGGTGAGCCTGGAGCGCCTCCTGCAGGCCGTTAGTGATAGCACACAGCAGACCACACCCTCAGATGAGCAGATAGAAGCCCTGCTGAAGAGCACACACTGGCCAGAAGGTAACACACACACACACACACACACACACACACACACACACACACACACACACACACACACACACACACACACACACACACACACACACACACACACACACACACACACAACACACAACACACAACACACAACACACATCAGCATCAGACAACACACCTTGAATGGGTTCTATTGGGGTAGCCTATGATCATTTGAGTCATGTCACATTTGAGGCATGTGACATTTGTGGCATGTTCAATTGAGGCATGTGACATTTGAGGTTCATTTGGGCATGGTTCTGTAATATTGAAAGACAAAGAAATACAGAGCACACCATATTAAACACAATATTCACATTACTAAATACACATTCACTGCCATACAATATTACAGCAATAGCTGAGGCACTGGGAAAACTGCTCTTATATAGGGTGACCAGACGTCCCGGTTTGGAGTTGTGTGTCCCAGGTCCCGAGCAAGCAGCCAGCGCTTGAATAGAAAGTCTGAAGGAGTCAGTTGCGATTTGTCATTCCTCCCCCTAAAATTGATCAGAATGCAGGAAATTGCATCTAAAAAATATTTTTTTTCCTGGGGGAGGACCCCCAGACCCGCCCGCCAAATATTGTCCTTCAGTCACGCACAAAGTGTCCCGGTTTCAGACTACAAAAATCTGGTCACCCGACTCTTGTATCATCTCTCAAAACTGCTTTGTAATTATGGCTGAATTAAAGGATTCTAAATGTCTACATATGTCCAACCGGTAGAGGGCGCCGTTTCCACTGTAAGTCTATGGCCTTTACAACAGGGCTGCTGTTTAAAACTTTCAAATGCGGGAGTTCGCATTGCTAAAAGGATAGTGAAATAGCCACTCGACTGGCTAGCTCATGTGATTTTAAAAGACGTCGCTGTTTTGGTGTTTCCCAAACCGCTGTCTTTGCAATGACTTTGCAAAAAAAATGCAATCGCAATCAAAGCAGTCAAGATATAGTTTGAGGAGCATTCACAAGTAGTGTGCAGTGCGCGCAAATGTAAAGTCTAGAGCTCTAGTTGGGTCTCTACATCTTAGGGGTCTTACACACCAGGGCGGTAAAGCGTCGCGGAACGGCCGCGTTTTTTAACGGCGTCGGTGAAAATACATGGAAACACATCTGTCCTTACACACCAACCGGCGGTAGTCGGGTGTCAGCGGCACGGGAGCCGGCTACGCGCCGCGCTGCATTTGAAAGGCAGAGAAAAACACGCCGGCCAAAACTAAGCAGAAAGACCGCGTTCGTCCCGGGACCGTTCCGTTCCGCCTTGGTATGTTTTGGCCCTCAATTAACTCTTCTCTTCTCCTCTTCTCTCTAGACATCGTGTTCCCCGTGTTGGACATCTTGCGCCTGGCAGTGCGCCACCCGGAGGTCAACTCGCGCCTGTGCAGCGGCACGGGGGGCGTGTCCCTGTGTAACCACCTGCTCTCCCTCATGAGCCCCGGCGGCCGTCCGGCCAATCAGATGCTGGCCCTCCGCACGCTCTGCAACTGCTTCTCGGCGGCCGCCGGCCGGGCGCTCCTATTGGCCCAGAGGGAGGCGGTGCTAAGCCACGCCTCCGACCTGCGCGCGGCGTCCAATAAGAACGTGCACGTGGCCCTGGCCACCCTGGTGCTGAACTACGCCGGCGCGCTGCTCGGGCGAGCGGCCGGCTCGGAGCTGGAGGGCAAAGCGCAGTGTCTGTCGGTGGCCTCGGCCGCGCTGGAGTGCGTGACGGACAGGGAGGCCGTGTTCCGACTGCTGGTCGCCTTGGGAACCACGGTGGCGGGGGACGGCACGGCCAAGGAGCTGGCGCGCTCGCTAGGGGTGGCCTCGCAGATCCACAAGTACGCAGGCGTCACCGAGCCCGCTAAAGTGGGAGAGTGCTGCAGGCTACTGCTCAACCAGCTGGAGTAGCGCACACACACACACACACACACACACACACACACACACACACACACACACACACACACACACACACACACACACACACACACACACACACACAATCCTCCCTCCATATCAAACACACACACACACACACACATTATCCTCCCTCCATATCAAACACACACACACACACACACACACACACACACACACACACACACACACACACACACAATCCTCCCTCCATATCAAACACACACACATAAACAGTGGTGTCGAGGAATGCTGTCAACTACCACCGAGTGGACTGGAGTGATCACACACACACACACACACAAAGAAGTACGTCTGTGTGTTGGCCAAGTTGGAAAAGACACACACACATTTACATACCGCCCCCCCCGGGCCCTCAAATATGAAATGATGTCCCCTGTCTCCACAGATGTACTCATCTCTTCTCCTCCTTTTGTTCAAAAAACATTTAAATGAGAATAATAATAAAGAAAAGACGATTTAAATGAGAATAATAATAAAGAAAAGATCCATCCCGAGCATTACACTGTCAGCAGCAGTACACAATCAGCATATGGTTAGTTTCTATTTAACATGATCAAATTGTCTTTTTCTTTTCTTTTTGTTTTTGTTTTGGTGGTGAGTGACTGATTGCTTTGACTTGAATGCATGTGTTGAATAAATAATAAAATGAGACGTTCAAATGAAGCTTTCCTAAAGCAAAGCTGTCCTGTGCTTCTTTCCTAAAGCAAAGCTGTCCTGTGCTTCTTTCCTAAAGCAAAGCTGTCCTTTGGTTCTTTACAGGGGGCGTGTTGTGCAAAATTCACTTTTTGGGGACATGTTTACAAGGGAGGGAGGGGTGGGTGTAGAATGAAACTGAATCATTGCATTGCAAATGCAATATATTTTAGCAAAACTGTGCTCTTACCCTGTTAATTGAGCCTTCACATCAGGGTGGTCCACTTTATCCATCAAACTTGACACACTGAAATCACAGGTGTTCTAGTGTCATAGTACACTAATATCACAGGTGTTCTAGTGTCATAGTACACTAATATCACAGGTGTTCTAGTGTCATAGTACACTAATATCACAGGTGTTCTAGTGTCATAGTACAGCCTCTGTAGGTGTCAAGGGTGGTTAGGGTGTCAGCTGAGAATCGTATATCAGAGAGGGATAAATCAGGCCCGTCCTTTTCCGGTATCCACTTTATGTCGGGTGAACGCCCCTTTAGGAGACCTTCTGTACGGAGTCCTGAGGTTGAGAATAAATTGAGTCCCCTTAGCGCTGTAGATGGCGGTAGCGCACGTCTTCTGCAAACACCTCAAAAACAGAAGAAGAAGGAGGGGACAACGCCCCCCTTAGGGGACCCAACTTGAGCACACGCTTTTGCACTGGGGGGGGGGGGGCGTGTTTCGATTCCTCACTGCTAAAATTCCACCCTCTTTGGTGTCAGACTTGTAGCCCAAAGGTTGCCAGTTCGACTCCCGACCAGCCAGGTTGGTGGGGGGAGTAACTGACCAGTGCTCTCCCCCATCCTCCTCCATGACTGAGGTACCCTGAGCATGGTAGCCTACCGCCCCGCTGCACTGCTCCCTTACCCTGAGCATGGTACCGCCCCGCTGCACTGCTCCCTTACCCTGAGCATGGTAGCCTACCGCCCCGCTGCACTGCTCCCTTACCCTGAGCATGGTAGCCTACCGCCCCGCTGCACTGCTCCCTTACCCTGAGCATGGTACCGTCCCACCGCACTGCTCCCTTACCCTGAGCATGGTACCGCCCCGCTGCACTGCTCCCTTACCCTGAGCATGGTACCGCCCCGCTGCACTGCTCCCTAGTTTGAAAGCATAATTTATCCTGCCTTTGGGGAAAATAAAAATGAAAACATGATACCAATTCTCTCCCAAGCAACGGCAGCATCCCCCCCATAGAGCTTGAAAGTCACGCCCCTTAGTTCCGCATTTTCAAGTTTCATGCTATTGCCTTAACAGAATTATTACAATTCATTTTATTTTGCTCATCCCGTATATAATTCATTCTTGGTTATATTTCATCTTGTCATAATTTTCAAAAAAATCTGCAAAAAATCAATAATCGTGATTAATAATCGTGATTACGATTTTGACCAAAATAATCGTGCTGCCCTACAAACTCATAGAGTGTTGGGAAACGCAGCTGTTTGGAGGGCCTACTGAGGATGGCTGTGGCAAGCCGTTTCTGTTGGGAAACGCAGCTGTTTGGAGGGTGCACTGAGGATGGCTGTGGCAAGCCGTTTCTGTTGGGAAACGCAGCTGTTTGGAGGGTGCACTGAGGATGGCTGTGGCAAGCCGTTTCTGCTTCTACGTACTCACAGAAGACCTCTCAAATATTTCTGTCACTCAGATGATGAGCTTTGAATTCTAAATTAAATTAATGAATTCATAAATTGGTGTTCAAAGATGATTTTGGACTATTCCTAGCCAAATAGCAATGATGCGATGATCGATTTCTTCAGTATTAATCTATAAAATACATCTACTTGTACAGTAGCAGCTACATAAAACAGTGTGCCCCCCTATTTTTGCAGAATAAACCAGACCAGTGTTTTATTTCCTTTTCTGTGCAGTCGTTCTAAAAATAAATGGGAGGAGAAAGAGATGGAGATGAGGAGGTGAGAGGAGAGGAGAGGAGAGGACGAGGAGGGGACGAAAGGAGAGGAGGGGTGAGGAGGAAAGGAGAGGAGGAGGTGAGGAGAGAGTAGAGGAGAGGACGAGGAGGGGACGAAAGGAGAGCATGGGAGGAAAGGAGAGGAGAGGAGGAGGAGTAGAAGAGGAGAGGGGAGGAAAGGAGAGGAGGAGGGGAGTAGGAGGAGATAAGGGAGGGGAGGAAAGGAGAGGAGAGGAGGAGGAGAGGAGAGGAGGAGAGGAGAGGAAAGCAGGGCCAGCAATAGGCATAGGCAGACAAGGCGGTCGCCTAGGGCACCAAATGTCTTAGGGGCTCCAGTAACACCCAAAAGTTCCACATAATTACAGTGAAATAAAAAAATAAAAAAAACTTTACATTGGCAATGATTATTCATGGGCACTCAGTATACTGTATCTGTAGGTACTAGATCAGATGTGCCCAATCAGATGTACGTTGTGTTTGCCAATGCCAATTTCTAAATACACAAAACGAAAAGATGGTGCTTGCCAAGGGCACCAAATTGACTAGAAACGGCCCTGGAGGTGAGAGGAAAGGGGAGGAGATGAGAGGAAAGGAGAAGAGAGGAGAGGAGAGGAGAGTAAAGGGGAGGAGAGGAGAGGAGAGGAAAGGGGAGGAGAGGAGAGGAGAGGAAAGGGGAGGAGGAGGAGAGGAGAGGAGAGGAGAGAGGAGGAGAGGAGAGGAGAAGAGAGGGAGGGTGGGAGAGGAGTGGAGGAGGAGAGCATGAGAAGAGAGGAGAGAAGAGAAAGAAGAGGAGAGAAGAGAATGGAGAGGAGAGGAGAGCCTGTCTCCTTGCCTGCCTGTCTGCCATTCTCCCTGACTTCCTCTCTGGCTGCCTGCCTGCCTGCCTGTCTCCCTATCTGCCTGTCTCCCTGCCTGCCTCCCTGTCTGTCTGTCTCCCTGCCTGCCTCCCTGTCTGTCTGCCTCCCTGCCTAATGCCTGTCTACCTGCCTGTTATTCTCCCTGCCTCCCTGACTGTCTACCTGCCAATCTGTCTGTCTGCCTTCCTGTCTGTCTCCCTGTCTGTCTGTCTCCCTGCCTAATGCCTGCCTGCCTCCCGCGCTAAAATATTCTCTTAGATCCTAAAGGGGGATGGTCCCATCAGAAAAGGTTTGGGAACCCTAACCACTGGTCTCTCTGTCATTCACATTCATTATTAGCACAACTGAAGTGATCAAGTTAATTTCATCTGGACAACTCATTACATTGAATGTGTGTATGTGTGTGTGTGTGTGTGTGTGTGTGTGTGTGTGTGTGTGTGTGTGTGTGTGTGTGTGTGTGGTGGCAGAGTGCGCACACACACACACACACACACACACACACACACACACACACACACACACACACACACACACACACACACACACACACACACACACACACGTGGTCGAGTGAATTCTTACCTCTTACCAGTTAAAGTAATGCAACACAGGTTCAAAGACTACACAGAGATGCGTCTTCCTTGTAGAAGAATAAAAATCTTTTCTTTATTGATACAAAATTTAATAACAAAATGTGAAAGGGTCTTGAAATGGCACCAAAAATGCTCAACAGGCAAAAATTCCGTCGACTGGATTTTTATTTTTCCACACCAGCAGTGAATATTTACAAGTGTCCAAAAATGCCAATAAGGTAAGTATTGCAAAAAGAAAAATATTTACAAAATTAATATATACAAAAATAATATATACAAAAATAATAACGAAAAGGTCAAAATGAAAATATCTCTTCAGCAGAGAACAATTGCTTTGGCATAGCAAGACAATAATCACAGGTGACCTTCACCTACCGACCTTCCCGAACAAATGAAAAGTCGGACCTTTTAACCAAAAGTTTTCCTGCCCTTGGCCGCTGGACTAATCCATTACACAACGTAAGCCAAGGGGGATTTACAAATAGAACAGAAATAGCTAAATAGAATATATAAAACGGTACCAAAGATGTAATAACTAAATCAGGCCTTTAACACAAATGATAACAAATGAATACATAAAGAAATAAAGCAACAAAAAGCAACAATAAAGATAATTGATTTTGGAGCGTGTTGCGCTACCGATGAGCGAACGTAAGAGGTGAGAGAGGGGAAAGAGTGGAAAGCACTTTGACGCCAGTAAAGTTTTATAAGAGGTGAGAGAGGGGAGAGCGCTTTGACGCCAGTAAAGTGTTATAAGAGGTGAGAGAGGGGAGAGCGCTTTGACGCCACTAAAGTTTAAAACGTCTGTAAAGCGTCCGTCTGGAACAGGGCCGGATTAAGATAGTCTGGGGCCCCTAGGCTACAGGCTGCTGTGGGGGCTACAGGCTGCTGTGGGGGCCCTAGGCTACAGGCTGCTGTGGGGCCCCTAGGCTACAGGTTGCTGTGGGCCCCTAGGCTACAGGTTGCTGTGGGCCCCTAGGCTACAGGTTGCTGTGGGCCCCTAGGCTACAGGTTGCTGTGGGCCCCTAGGCTACAGGCTGCTGTGGGGCCCTAGGCTACAGGTTGCTGTGGGCCCCTAGGCTACAGGTTGCTGTGGGGGCCCTAGGCTACAGGCTGCTGTGGGGCCCTAGGCTACAGGTTGCTGTGGGGCCCTAGGCTACAGGCTGCTGTGGGGGCCCTAGGCTACAGGCTGCTGTGGGGGCCCTAGGCTACAGGCTGCTGTGGGGGCCCTAGGGTACAGACTGCTGTGGAGGCCCTAGGCTACAGGTTGCTGTGGGCCCCTAGGCTACAGGTTGCTGTGGGGCCCTAGGCTACAGGTTGCTGTGGGCCCCTAGGCTACAGGTTGCTGTGGGGCCCTAGGCTACAGGTTGCTGTGGGCCCCTAGGCTACAGGTTGCTGTGGGGCCCCTAGGCTACAGGCTGCTGTGGGGCCCCTAGGTTACAGGTTGCTGTGGGGGGGGGGGGGGGGGGGGGGGGGCGGGTGGGATAGGGGGCCCTAGGCTACAGGCTGCTCTGGGGGCTACAGGCTGGGGGGGGTCTCTAGGCTGTAGCCATATCTAGCCTGTGGTGGGGGCCCCTGGCAGGTGGGGGTCTCTAGGCTGTAGCCATATCTAGCCTGTGGTGGGGGCCCCTGCCAGGTGGGGGCCCTAGGCTGCAGCTATGTCTAGCCTGTGGTGGGGGCCCCTGGCAGGTGATGGCCCTAGGCTGGAGCCGTATCTAGCCTGTGGGGGCCCTAGGCAGGTGATGGCCCTAGGCTGGAGCCATATCTAGCCTGTGCATTAATCTGGCACTGGTCTGGATGCAGAGTTATAAGAGGTGAGAGAGGGGAGAGCGCTTTGACGCCAGTAAAGTGTTATAAGAGGTGAGAGAGGGGAGAGCGCTTTGACGCCACTAAAGTTTTAAAGTGTCCGTCTGGACGCGGTGGTGAAGCCCCCATAAGCCGCGTCATCACACAAAACAATTCAATATAAAATATCCGCACCGCCTAAATAAAAGCTCTGACTTACTTGGCTACCATGGTTACCGCCACACAAAGGTGTTTATTTTGGTGTCATCAGACCACAGGGCATGGTTACCATGGTTACCGCCACACAAATGTGTTTATTCTGGTGTTATTTTGGCATGGTTACCATGGTTACCGC
>NC_085877.1:49784098-49786598 GCF_034702125.1 Engraulis encrasicolus
ACATAAGCCACATTAAGTCATGGTTGTCAGTGAAAACTCAGTCGTTTGCCTATGTTGTAGCATGCCTTCTTGACCTTGTTTATGGATGTAGGCAGAACATGATTTGTGCATCTTGATAAAAAGTCTGTGTTACAAATTGCCCTGCGTTACTTTGTGCTCCGCGCTCCTCTACTTCAGAGACAGAATTGTAAAATGACCAAGTCCCTTCAATCGCCAGTGCTAGCATGAACATAATGGATATTCAGAAGATATGTTGTACAGAAGCTACAAAGAAGGCACGGTAGGGGTTTATTCCTTTCAATCATGATGTCCGCCGCAGTACAATTTTGATACCGTATCATCATGACATACTTCACGCATTGTTGTCATTCGGTGTAAAAAGTTGATAGCTCTAATGTCGGTTCGCTGCATTTATTTCTGGTTAGCATGACGGAAGTTTGGCTATTGTAGTCTAGCTGTTATCAGAGCCGTATATAGAGATCTATCTCTATATACGGCTCTGGCTGTTATATCACGTCACGAAGCAAGCTGGTTCACTTCAGAGTTGTGAGCGATATAGTTATTAGTTAGAACTAGAGAGGGGACTTGTTAACTATTCAACAGATGTGTGCACGCGCAGTTGGCGCAAGGTGCCTGTTGTTTCTCGTTTGTTGCCTAATTTCGGTTTCTGAAACACAATAGTGTCGACTTCAGTCACCGTTTCCTCTGTATTGGGTGTTCACTGGCTCAAGAGTGCAGTGTGCGTTAAGGTGCACCGTGGTGTGTCTGTCGACTCGTGACTGTGTTTTCATCGGTGTGTTGAGCTATGGGCTATGTTTTAGTTGAAGGGGCGCATCACCATTTTTTTTTTTTTTTTTAGTTTTCTTTTGTAATCAACCCTCTACCGCGAATTGTCTCATTCTATCTTCTTTTCCCATTTATGGAACGAGTGTGGGTCTATCCTGGCTATTTCTCACGTGTTGCAGGCTGAATGCTCACATCAACAGCATAACTAAATCATTTGTCACCTTAAGGAGAAATTAATCTCTGCTTTTATTACATGCAGAGTTGGCTATTGTAAAAGTCACTCAGGCAGGTGCAACTTATCCACATGTTGCTGCTAGAATTCTAAATAGCAAAAGAGATCACAACACTCCAGTATTTGGTCATTTCACTGGCTACCAGTGAGGGTTTTTTTGTTTTGTTTTGAGAATTTAGTTTAAAGTAGTCCTGATAGTCTTAAAGTCACTAAATGCCTTGGGCCCTAAATATAGGCTATTGTGGATGTGCTTGAGCAATATCATCCTTAGATGCCTTAGGTCTTCTCTGGTAGTGTCTAGGGTCAAATCAAGTGAAATGGCATAGTCATATGCTGCCTGCTGGGGCCAGCTAGATGTCCAAATAAGACCTGCCCCAACAGTATGATTTCAAAAGAAATCAAAAACAGCTTTGTTTTCATCTGCCTTTGGTGATAGTTATCTACTATCTATAGCAATATATTTTTCTCTCTTCTTTTTCTCACACTGAATGACAGTTGTGTATGATAATGTGCCATATAAATATTGAATGTGGGGCCCACCTAGATAATCTTGCTTATGGGTTCCGTTGTTACGCCACTGCCTGCATACATCATCGATTATTAATTAATCATTTAAAGGGGGCCTCAAAATTGTTTCTTGCCCAGGGCCTCAGATTTCCTAAAACCGCCCCTGTGTGTGTGTGTGTGTGTGTGTGTGTGTGTGTGTGTGTGTGTGTGTGTGTGTGTGTGTGTGTGTGTGTGTGTGTGTGTGTGTGTGTGTGTGTGTGTGTGTGTGTGTGTGTGTGTGTGTGTGTGTGTGCAAAGGCACAGTAGTGCTACTACCTGTATGTATATGAGAGCCAGCCAAGGTGTGTGTGTGTATATCTGTCTGTCTCTCTCTCTCTCTGTGTGTGTGTGTGTGTGTGTGTGTGTGTGTGTGTGTGTGTGTGTGTGTGTGTGTGTGTGTTGGTGTGTGTGTGTGTGTGTGTGTATGTGTCTCTCTCTCTCGTGTGTGTGTGTGTGTGTGTGTGTGTGTGTGTGTGTGTGTGTGTGTGTGTGTGTGTGTGTGTGTGTGTGTGTGTGTGTGTGTCTCTCTCTCTCGTGTGTGTGTGTGTGTGTGTGTGTGTGTGTGTGTGTGTGTGTGTGTGTGTGTGTGTGTGTGTGTGTGTGTGTGTGTGTGTGTGTGTGTGTGTGTGTGTGTGTGTGTGTGCAAAGGCACAGTAGCACTACTCAAGGGCGTAACTTTATGCTGACAATTGGGGGGGTCAAGATTTCCATCTAAATGAATTAAATGGCTAAACAGTTTTCTTCAGTATTTGCATGTACAGTTATGTATGTTACCTGGTCATTTGTGCCTCCTGCGCTGTCTCTCTCTGTACTCTCTCTCCCTGTTTTTGGTCATCCGATTCTCCTTCGCCTCGTTCTCTCCCTCTGTCTTCAACTGAGGCACTTCCTCCATCACCTCCTTTCTGTTGCTCAACTGCTACATCTCCTCCGTTGCCT
>NC_085877.1:49791598-49819098 GCF_034702125.1 Engraulis encrasicolus
TGATCAGTAAATTCACACGCAGTCTACAAGAAAGGACAGAGTAGGCTCTACTGTACTTTCTGAGTAAGCTGAGATGATTTTTTAATGTCTGCAACAGACTCCTGCAGATGTTCTACCAGTCTGTCATGGCCAGTGTGCTTTCCTATGCTGTGGCATGCTGGGGTGGGAGTATCAGGAAGAGAGATGCTGGACGCCTGGACAAGCTGGTGAGGAAAGCTGAGTCTGTTGTTGGTACAGACCTGGAGGCTCTCAGTACCACATAACAGCCGAAAAGAGGACACTGAGCAGATTGGACTCTATAATGGACAATTACTATCACACTACACTCCGTCTTTTCAAACCAGAGAAGTCTGTTCTGCGCCCAGCCCCCCCAACAATCTACAACAACGACTACACTGAGACTACACTTTTTGTATTTGATGTTTAATGTGAAATTATCTGTTTGTATGTATGGTACCTGACACCTTAATTTCCTTCGCGATTAATAAATGCTACTCTCTTCTCTACATGAACACGCACGCAACCTAACCTAACCAAATCCTGACCAAATAGACAAAAAACATGAAATCTGCAGTCATACTACATGTGGACATCAGTGTTGTCACAATATCAACCTGAAGTGGAGAATTGTAGCTAACACCTTGATGAAATACACAGCCATCATCACAGTCCAAAAGCATTCACCATATAAGTAGTTGCAGGTTAGGCTACATCACGCTACTGTTCCATGAAAATGTGCACTCCACTGTCATTTTGACAGTTTGTAGGCCTATTGAAATATTGTTTAAGGAAGACAGGATGAGCACGGGCACAAAGTTCTGAGTGTGGGGATTTTTAGAAGTGTAGGCTATAGCTTACAAAAAGTCTGTCTACGTTGTGCAATAAACCCACCATGCAGCAAATAAGTCAAACCTAGGCTACTTCAAAGTACAACCATAGTCAACAAAATAACCAAACGGTGTAGGCCTACCTTAAAGCACGGTCTTCGTCGCAGCAAATGTTTCTAGCAATTTCTCCACTTTAATCCACAGTTTACACACCCAGCACTGCTCACATCAGAATCTTGTGTGGTATAATTATTTTGTTCCATTTCTTCAGACATTACATAGGCTACATCCTAAATGTGCCAAATATAAATATATGTATGATAATAATATTATTTTGACTATAAGGATATATACCGGTAGTTCAAACAAATCAATGCCATCAAAACAAAACCCACTGCTTCTGTGGTGTATTCCTAGCTGCAGTTCACTTCCTTACCACTTGGTGGAGTCTGATCGTAACCCAAGTCAATAACCACAGAACAAATGAATCTGGACTGGCAGACTGTAAACTGTAACTGTCATATGGATATCGGAAAATAAATCGAAACTTATTATTTCCATCCTTTGGTAACCAATATAAATATCAAAAGGTTCTTCAAATACTGAAAACGAAACAGTGTTACTAAGATCTAGTAAACTTCCGCGATCTATGGTGTATGAAAATTATCAGTAGAGAAGGGGTGTGACCAATTTACTGTTTGACACCATCACTGAGGTATTGCCATCTGGTACACGGTATATATACAGGCAAGTCAACAAATTTGCAATAGAAGGTAGTGGAAAATCGTAGGTCAGCCCCTGTCAAAGGACATGTTTATCTTTAGGGCCGGCTGAGAAACATAATACGGCCGCGGCCCACCGGGACAAGTCCCCGACCTCCCGATGGCCACTCCGTGCCTGCACACGCACACGCACACGCCACCATTCACTCACCCCAGCTCCTGACATTTGTTCAGTGCAGGCTGCAGCATTCTCAGCTTATCTGGTGTGATATTGCAATGTGAGAGTGTCAGGCTTGGGACGGTGAGGCAGCACTGCAGGCAGTACAGCAGCACCCAGCAGTCTGCCCTCGTCAGGGGGATGGACTCAAACTTCACCTCATCCCACACCGCCATGGCTTCCCTCACAAAGTCCTTATCATGGAGCTCATACAGACAGTGGAGAGTGAAGAGCATCTTTCTGCCATCTTTCTTTTCAATGAGTTTAACCACCCACTCTTTCAGATGTTTTTCCAAACAGATGTTGGTGGTCAACTCAAGGTCCTTTAGATCTTGCACCACCTTCACATTTGCAAGACCAAAGAGGAACTGAATGACAGGTAGGAGATGGGTGTTGCCTTGTTGTTGCTCAATTGGATTGAGCAGCTCTTTTACCCTCTCTTCATCTTGGGTGTAGTGTAGTGCAGTGAAGAACTCCTGGAAGCTGAGATGCATAAAACTGAACATCTCCTTTGTTCTCACTCTCTCCTTCAGCAGGAATTTACACAGGAAGGGAACACTAGTGGGATCTGAGACTGTGCCTTCCACACTCTTCTTGTCAAACAGAACCTGCTGCTTCTGTATTCCACTCTCTGCCAGCTGGCCAAGGCTCCTCAGCAGATCTGGCACTGGCTGCTTCAAACCCTGGCAGTGGTGCTTCAGAAGAATGTACACAAAGTGGACAAATATGGAGGTAGTTGTTTCCAAAGCATTAGTTACTTCTATGTGCTTTACCATGTGCTCCCTAAATACAGTGCAGACAATCCAGCAGATGACTGGAATGAAGCAGGAGGTGTAGAGAGTTGCATTTTCCTTCACACTGCCAAGTGCCTTCTCCCAGAACTTCTCATCTTTACAGAACCTCTTGAAGTAGTTGTGTACGCCCTTCTCAGAGAAGCCCAGAATCTCAGTGCAGCGCACTGCACAGCGCCGGCGTTTGAGGAGCTCGTTCAGTTTGTCTAAAGCAGTAGGCCTCGTGGTGACCAGCAGGTGGCACTCAGATAGGATGCTTCCCCTCAGAGCGCCCACAATGGCCTCAACATAAGCTGGAGGGGGGGAGTCTTTCACAGAACACTTGGGGATTTCTGGAACCTGAAGTTCATCAAATCCATCAATAAGGAGAAGCACCTTCTCTGGTGATTCCTTCAGTTTCTTCTGGATCAGTGGAATATATTTCTTTTCAACATTCACAAGATCTAAGACACTACTCTGTTCTCCGTCTTTGTACAGGTCGAGTTCCTTGCAGGCGAGGTGTAAAACAAGCTCAAAGCGATCCTGGTAGAGGCTTCCTGATGCCCAGTCCAATATGATCTTCTGAGCGGTGAAGGACTTGCCATGTCCAGAGTTGCCCTGGAGTATTACTGCTTGGGGAACATCTCCATGATCATCAGGCTTAAAGAGCTGGTCCACAGAGATACTTTTATATTCCCTCTGTCTGGCATCAAAGAACACTGCTCCACTGGTGCGCATCTCCTTCTCTCTTTCCTCCTGCTGTCTGTGTTTCTCAATGATCAACAGCTGAGTGTAGCGCTCAGTCATCAAGACATCCTGTCCTGGTAGGGAATTATATTCTTCTACTCTCTTGTACTTTGAGACAATCGATGCTTTCAGCTTCGACATCAATGGCTGTTGGTCTGTAAGAAAGTCAGTGAAATATCTAATGTAAATGTACAGTCAGTAAATACATGTATGAAGACTTAAGCAATAAGCCACAAGAGGCCATGGTTTATGCGCGAGTGATAACGGGTGAGGGGAGTGGGACACGACGCGAAGCGAAGCTGTATTTTATGATGGTCAAGTTTACAAATCCTGACTACCATTAATGATCTCTGATGCCACTCACCTGCTTCCTGTTTGGGTGTTGTTGCAGCTGAATCCACAGGGCCTGCAGAGTGACCGGAGAAACTTAAAATCTGTTGTAATTTACTTTAAAAGATCACCCTCAATTAGGGCTGCACAATTAACAAAAAAGAAAAGTGTGATTTAATTGAGATATCGAAGTCGTGATTTCAATCGGGATTGAATCTTGGCAATAGTGACCTGCCTTCGAGCGTCCTTGAAGCCAGAACATACTAATGTGCTGGTGTTTCTGGCCTGAAATCTGTCCACCTAAGGTTGATGCTATTCCCTTTCACATCATTACTACAATTCAATTTTATTTTCTTGTCCAGTATAATTCTTTCTTGGTTGTGTTTCATTTTGTTATAGTTTTGAAATAAATTCTGAAAAAAAAAACAATAATCGTGATTATCGCGATTCTGATTTTAACCCAAATAATCGTGATTATATTTTTTTAATCCATGATCGTGCTGCTTCCCTACTATTACTGTGTGAATGGGCCTTCTCGAGTCAATTTTAAATCCCTAAAAAGCAGTGGAAAACTCCACCATCAGTCTTATTTAACCACCATGTATGTGCTGGCCACTCACCAAAGAGGTCTTCACAGAGATCAGGATCCACTTCTCCAAGGAGAGAGAGAAATCTCTGACAGACTGATTCACCCTTGTTCAACAACATGTCAACGAGGCACCTTACTTGGTCCTGAGTCACACGGTGTTCTTGCTGAACCTCATTTCTCTCCCACATCCCGATCACAGCAGACCTGCTAGATATGCCCTGCTGAAGGCCATCCAGTACAGCTTTCAGAGAGGCTTCACCAAGCCTGTTGATGAGCTCCCTGCGAGCCTTAAACACGCGATCTGTGAAGAACAGTTTTCATAGACTCAGGAATCGTGTAGAGGTAATCCAGAAGTGGTATGATTGTTGCTGACATTGTGTTTAATATTTAGGCTTTGTAATGTTTTGTGACGTTTTTGTTCTGTACCTCTGGCTTTAGGTGGAGATCCCGAATGTGTCGGTTCTTCGGCACCTGTGTGGAGACAGTTTGTGTACCGGTAAATGTTCAAAACTCCTCGCGTTTGGAAAACACATTTTCACCAACCTTTGGTCTTAATCTTACCTGCTGCCCCGGGACTGTCCTTGGTTTCCTCCATGTCTCTATGGGGTTCCATGAGGTCCTGACAGAGGCTCTCCTTACTGCCAATCAGAAATGGGATTTCAATTAGTTTTCGAATGTGGAATGCATGGGGATTGGCCAGTTGTGGAATGCATGGGGATTGGCCAGTTGTGGAATGCATGGGGATTGGCCAGTTGTGGAATGCATGGGGATTGGCCAGTTGTGGAATGCATGGGGATTGGCCAGTTGTGGAATGCATGGGGATTGGCCAGTTGTGGAATGCATGGGGATTGGCCAGTTGTGCACTACAGGGGGAGCAACAGCAGCAAGAAATTTGTCTTGGACATCACAAAGCTGCTGCATACAACACATAACACCAAATACCTAACAAGAAACAAAACAAAACAAAACACACATAACAAAGATAGACTCAATACATCAATCAAAGTGCAGTACTGAAGTGCATAATGGGTGTATATTATCTACAGGCCTACATAGCATTATATGGTCGTGAGTGGTAACACCAGCTCTTGGATTTCAGGTTTTTTCAGTTGATAAGAAATGGACATTTTATCTTGTAAATATTTGAATTTAAGTGTGAAGTATAGCTGGGCGGTATACCGTTAAAAAAACGCGATCTCGGTTCACACCTACACACGGTTCACATTTTGATGAGAGAGACTGTTTTGTTGTTGTTTGTTTTTCCATCATGAGCTGCATCACACTTCAGGCTACTACGTGCACGTCTTGCACTTCACTTCAACTCTGCTCCAAATCCACTGTTGCTCTTCCACTAGGGACGGTGTAAGACATTAATTGAACTAGTAAAAAGCAATTGGTTATCGCGCCTAAGAGGCTGGTGAGCGTGAAACAGGATGAACCCACATGTCATGGATGAATCCTGACGAACATTTCAAGTAGGCAGGTAGAGCAATTGGTGCTATTTTAGTAGGTATTTGCTATTTTAGTAGGCTACAATAGTTCTCACATTGTATTTAATTGTCTCAACTGAGAGAGCAGCTGCACTCCTATGAATGCTGCTTGTTTTGCCATTCCATTGAAGTAGGTAATCGCATAGAACTGTCATGGGCAGACAAGATACATTTCTACATGTTTGAACAAATTTAGGAGCGAAATACATCGCCATATGACACAAACTACAGAAACAAAATACCTTCTAGGTTGCATTTGGCCTTTAATTCAATGAAAATAGTCATACAATGTCAAGTAAATCCGTTTGCTTTCCGTGGCTCTTTTTTGGCTTCTGTTCCACTGTTTACTCGCGAGTCAAGCTCAACACAGAGCTAGAAATCAGTGTTGCCAGGTGTAGAATGAGAAATAAGTGGCTGTTGTCATGAAAACAATAGCCCAAAACTAGCGCAGTGATTCTCAAAGCTGAAGTCTGATTTTCACCACAATAAGACAGGATTGTAAATGTGAATAAAAAGTAAATGATCTGCATCGAAATTAGCTGTGTCAAATGAACACCCCTCAACTGTCAAGGCAGTTGACAGGTGGTCCCTGATCATTTTCGGGGGGGACAAAGTGGTCCTCGGTCTGAAAACGTTTGAGAACCACTGATGTAGCACTACTTCAGCCCGGGACCCACTAGTTTGACGCCCTCTCGGTACTTCACATGGTAATCAAACATTTCAAACAAGTGATTTAAGGTTAGGGTTAGGTTTAGGGTTAAGGTTTAGGGTTAAGTTAAGGGTTAGGGTTAGCGTCGTATGACGTAAGCGGTAAGTACCGAAAGGGCGTCGAATTAGTGAGTCCCACTGCAGCCCTTGTAGCCCTTCTTCCTTGAAACTTGTGGCATTTCTTGGACTGAATAGCATGCCCCCTGGTGGAGAGGAGTATTACAAAGTGTTGGCTCTGACTGAATAGGCCATTTTATGCAATGCTGCATCTTCTCTTTCTCAGGAGTAGGGGAAATAAACTATAAATTATAAATGTATAAATATAAACTATAAATTATAAATATCAGGGATACTTGAGAGATGGGACAAAACCCGTTTTAAAAACCTGATTTTGAAAATGCAGAATATGTTGTTGATGGTTATATATTAATGTAAATCAAGATGTCTAGTTTTCAGGCATGTAAAAATACAGGCTCCAGGTAAAAAGGCATTTTTAACAATTTACCTTCACACCTAGATTTTCGTCAACTCCGTCAGACACAAGAAAAGTACATAATTAAATTATTATAATAGTCCAACAAGAATCTTTAGCTCTGATTTGTATTGTAATGATACTTAGTTACCTTGATGAACAATAATATGTAATATATATATTTACATTTTAATTTAAGACTGCTATTAACACACAGAGTTCGAAAAATTGGCATTTATAGACTTTATCTTTTATTTTGCAACCATGAGGAAAACACCTAAAGTGGTTAAAATACATGGTGGTATAGATCTATTGACCCTTTATTGCCTTACAAAAACACCTGAAAGTGCTGAGGAAAACCTTACGGAGTTGACAGATAAACTGACGGAGTTGACAAAATGTTTGGAGCCTATGTAGTGCAAAATGTTTTTTCATAGTTTATTTTGTAGTTTTGTTATATTCTTAAGCTTCTCTTTTTAAAAAGTTTATTTGTTTTGAATTAAACTTTAGTTTTAACTTTTTTGTCCATATATCGAAAAATAATGTAGTTCTATGCATTATACGCATATTAATATACATATAATATCCTAAAATAACTTTTCCTCCTGTTTCTACGTTTGAAAAGAATATCATATTAGCATATTGAGCAGTTTTTGGTGAATTTGTCAACTCCATAAGATTTTGCATGTCAACTCCATAAGAAAATCTTATGGAGTTGACTCTTACGGACACATGATTTTCTAACAGAAATAATCTGGTACATCAGCAGTCGCTTAAGGACTTGCCAATAAAGTTATTCTAAGCTTTTATTATACAAAATACTGAAATAACCCTTATTTTTATGCATTATGGTGTTGACACATTATGGTTGTGACATAGGTGGTCTTCCTAAAGATGCATTGATAAAATCAAATATTAAATGTGACCTTAACAGAACAGTGTCTCCATGGCATGTATACCAAACAGGAAGTAGTACCAGGCTGCTTAGAGTGTGAGCTGACCACAATAATGGTGGATTTTTTTGTATTCTTAAAAAATCTTACGGTGTTGACTAAAAGTCCGGACACATGTTCAATAGTTTAAAAAGTTGATAAAAAGGTTTATAAAAATTGTACATACATGTAGTTTGAATAATTCTTCAAAATACTTGATGACAGTATGGTGTTTCATTTCATTTTAACCAATTATTATTGTATAGTAAAATTCTAAATCTTGCTTTCGGACATGGGGTTTTGAAGGTACTGATGACACACTGCAACGTGTAAAATAGCAAAAATAAAACTATATAAATATGAAATCACAGTTTAGTGTACAAAACTTCTTCTTCTATCATTCCAGCTAATTTTGTTGCATTTGCTAATTTTGTTGCAATCTTTAATTACATTTTAAGCATTAGCATGAGTTCTCCCGGACATGTTTTGTCCCATCTCTCAAGAATCCCTGATATATTATTGAAATGAAAGTGATTAAAAAGAGATTCATTTAAATTAATAATGATTTTGTCTCAATTTTAAATTTAATTTCAGTCTTTTCTTCAGAAACATTGAGATTTCGTCGCTTATAAAAAATAAAAACGTGCAGAAAACTGTGATCTCAATTTTCATCAATAAAACCGTGATACGCATTTTTTCCAAAATCGCCCAGCCCTAGTGTGAAGGGAGCAGTTCACACGTGGAGTGCAAAAAGTGTGGGGTCTTCAATTATTTTCTTAGCCTGTCTAAGCACAGACTCCTCATATATTACTTGTAGGGTGGGGTGCTCCCTTACCCCGACCACTTTTAAAGCCGAGTGGTTCAGTCTGTTGATTTGTGACTTAACTTTAACTGTTAGGTTCCCAAACCAAACAGTGATTGCATATTGTAGTACACTCTCTACAACAGCGCAATAAAAAAGAGGCATTGCCCCTTGCTGCACACCAAACACCCTGAGTCTACTTAAAAAGAGGCATTGCCCCTTGCTGCACACCAAACACCCTGAGTCTACTTAAAAAGAGGCATTGCCCCTCGCTGCACACCAAACACCCTGAGTCTACTTAACAAGAGGCATTGCCCCTTGCTGCACACCAAACACCCTGAGTCTACTTAAAAAGAGGCATTGCCCCTTGCTGCACACCAAACACCCTGAGTCTACTTAACAAGAGGCATTGCCCCTTGCTGCACACCAAACACCCTGAGTCTACTTAAAAAGAGGCATTGCCCCTTGCTGCACACCAAACACCCTGAGTCTACTTAACAAGAGGCATTGCCCCTTTCTGCACACCAAACACCCCGAGTCTACTTAACGAGAAGAGCCGCTGCTGGATCCTGGTACACACATTATTCACATGGCAATTTGCTGGTGATTTAAAAAGTCAAAACAAAGTGTGGAGAGGCAGCCTTTAGCTTCTATGCTTCAAAGCTTTGGAACCAGCTTCCAGATGACGTAAAAAAATGCACCCACTATTGATAGCTTTAAATCTAGACTCAAGACAAAGCTGTTCTCAGATGCTTTCCCCTAGCTTAAGTTACATATCATTCTTATTTTTTTTTATTATTATTTTTATTTTTGTTTATTTTTATTTTTTTTATTATTTTTACCTTATATTCTATCTTAATGTTTTAAATGTTTTTTGACTCTAATTCATTTCTTCTTTCTTCCCTGTTTCCTTTCATTTACATTTGTTAACTTTGTGAAGCACATTGAGTTGCACCTGTGTATGAAATGCGCTATATAAATAAACTTGCCTTGCCATTTCAAGACAGTTTGTTGTCAAAGTACACACCCAGGTACTTTCAGTTTGTAGAGTATGGCGTGCTCTTATCCAGATTGTTTGTTGGCTTCTTGGGTTTGGGTGCTCTTTAGTCCAAGGTATAGTACTTCCAGGATCAAAACATGAGAATGACTGCCCTGAAGAAGACACTCATGCCGCTACGCGTGGGCCTTGTTTTTTTTAATATGTCCATGTAGGACCTGTCATATTAATAAAGACATTTTAATTTGGAGTGCCTTAGTCAGAGAATTCATTCTCATTTTTTGTACACACCCAGGTATTTACATGTCTCAACCTGAGCAATGTTGGTGTTGCAGAAGGATAATGGAGCGTGATCCCCCACCTGGTTGGGGTCAAAGACCATCTTCTCTGTTTTTAAGCACCCAATTTTTGAAGAACAGAGTTTTGAAATGCATACTCATATAAACAGCTTCCAAGTGTTTAAAGTCCTGCCAAAGCATTGCATATAAGCACAGTGCTGTCTATGTAACATGGACTAAATAAAACAGGAGACTCCCCATGGCGGTAACACAGAGCAGTCAGAGTTACCAGGAGAATTAAGATGCAGCACCTGACTGTTGATAGCATTTTATGTAGCATAGTTATTACATTACATGTGAAATATGACATGATATGATGAAAGAACAGGCTCTGTCATTAGCTAACATACAAACAAACAGCAATTTAGGGGTGGGCGATATGACGATATAAATCGTGAATCGTGATATCGAGTACTAGATCGTCTCAAATCTGCCAAATTGAAGAAATCGTATAGATCGTTTTGCAGTGAGGATGTTAACTGTCAGTATCAAAGTGATGTTTACTTACTTGTGTTGTTGTCTTCACTTTTATTCTTTACATTATTGTATTCTAATTGTGCACTTTATGAGAGTGTAATCAGTGTGTTAACATTTTACTAATTGCAAATTACAAACATATCCAAAAAAAATTGTTTTGTTTTTTTTTGGATGGAAGATCGTGCTAAAAAAAAATCGAGATTTCCTGTTAAAAAAATCGTGATATGACATTTTTGCCATATCTCCCACCCCTACAGCAATTCATTCATTGGTATGATAATAAGGTCATCATATCTTATTTCCACAGTCTACAGACAAAAACCGCATCCCTGAAAGCCAGTCTGATAAAAATAACCCATCTTAGGTGTTGCATTCAAAACAGCTCATATTAGATAGCGTAAATGTAGCTTCATAAATGTACAGTATAGCTTCATACAAATGGTTATGAAAGTGAAAGTGAAAGCCCATTGGGAAACTCCAACTCCCATTGTCATTGTGACACAGCACTCCACAGCACACAAGTGAACACTGCACACTGCACACAACGAAATTGCATTTTATGCCTCACCCGTGCAAGGGGGCAGCCCTCAGTGGCGCCCCATGGGGAGCAGTGCGGTGGGACGGTACCATGCTCAGGGTACCTCAGTCATGGAGGAGGATGGGGGAGAGCACTGGTTGATTACTCCCCCCACCAACCTGGCGGGTCGGGAGTCAAACCGGCAACCTCTGGGATGCAAGTCTGACGCCCTAACCGCTCACCCATGACTGCTGTTATGCTGTTATGTTATGTGATGGTGTAGACAGGACCCCATTCTGCAGACCATAGCTCCCCCTTTATATACGTGTGTACATATCCACTCATACAGTCGATAAACATGCATGCAAACATGCAACTGTTCTGGTGTGCACTCATCCCTTCTCCCCCTGCTATGTTGCACTTAAAAAAACACTCATTACCTCTCTCTCATTCTCTCCTAACACCCCCCTACCTTTAAATACTTGTGTCACTGCAATTATTATTTTAATCATTGTAATTATAGCAATCTTTAAACATATTGTTATATTTAAGCAGAAGTAACTATGAAATTACAGAAGCGTTTGTAGTCAGAGCACCCTTCCCCTGGGAAAGTCTCGTTCTTTTAAAATAAAGTGCTCTACCGGTATCTACTCATAAAGCTGTCAGTTACCACTTGTGACCAGCAGATGGCGATAAAGCACTGTAGACCAGTGTTTCCCAACCTTTTTTGACTCGCGTACCCCCTAAGCCTTTTTGTTGTACCATGAGTACCCCCTATCTAATGCTCTCTATATATTCCTTTATCCCAGTATGACTATACTCTATTCAATTGTCATTATCACATTTTTTCGCGTACCCCCTGAGGTGTGCTCGCGTACCCCTAGTGGTACAGGTACCCCTGGTTGGGAAACACTGCTGTAGACAACAAACTGTCTAGAAATCAACATGAATACAGTAGGCCTACTATCTTTTCATTCTTCGACTTTTATTGTATTTCTTTCACCACCGGCTCTTCCTTTATCATTTGCAGTGTAAATGTGACTATTACTGTATATTGGGTTTTAAGCTGAAATAATGTCCCATGGCCTTCATTTTTAACCATTTAATGCACCTGACTGGAACCCAACAGACTGAAACAATGATACAGAATAGGTCATAACTTTTGAAGTAAACTAGGTAACACATACAGAGACAAATTAACACATTTTCCCATACAATATTGACCTGAGGAATGAAATTAAGTTGTTGTTTTTGACCTTTCATAGCATTTAAACAGCATATTTGGTCATAAACGGCAGTAAAATGGCCTAAAATATGTAGACACTCAACTATCTTTTCATTCTTTGAGTTTTATTGTATTTCTTTCACCACTTGCTCTTCCTTCAGCATTTGCAGTGTAAATGTGACGTTTATATCGGGTTTTAAGCTGAAATAACGACCCACAGTCTCCATATTTAACCCTTTAATGCGCCTGACTGGCCCCTGACAGACTGAAACAATGATACAGAATGGGTCATAGCTTTGGATGTAAGCTTCATACAGAGACATTGACACATTGTCCCATACAATATTGAGCTAAGGAACGATATTACATTGTTGTCTTTGACTTTTGGCAACATTTGAACTGCATTTTTTGTCATAATCAGCAATAAAATGGCCTAAAATATGTAGACACTCAAGTATCTTCTCATTCTTTCGGGTTTTGTTGTACTTTTTCACCACCTGCTTCTCATTCATCATTTACATTACAAAGTTTATTAAGAGTATTTAGCTGGAATAATGACCCTCAGGCTTCATTTTTAACTCTTCATTGCACCTGAATGGAACCCAACAAATTGGAACAATGATACAATGGAGGTTAACTTTTGAAGTAAACCACATACAGTACAGAGAAAATTCAACCCATTTTCCCATTTTCCCCTCAGGAATGGAATAAGGAATGCAATGAATCTTTTTTGTCCTCCTCTCCATTCCTCCCCTCTCCTATTCTCCTCCTCACCTCCCTCCCCTCTCCATTCCTCCCCTCCCCTCTCCTTTCTATTCTCCTCTCCTCTCCTCTGCACATCTCATCCCATCTATTCTCCACTCCCTCCTCTCCTCCACTCCTCATCTCATCCCCTCTCTTCTCCACTCCTCCCGTCTCCCCTCCCCTCTCCTCTCCTCTCTTCTCCTCCTCTCCCCTCTCCTTCTCCTCCTCCTCGTCTCCTTACCTCCCCTGCCCTCTCCTCTCCTCACAAGTCAAGAAGTCAGCTTTTATTGTCACTTTCTTCATATGCACAAGTCACCAAGACATATAGCCTACAAGACTGACATTTTACAGACTGACATAAAGTGCAAGACAGGACAGGTAACAGTGATGGACTGGTAACAATAAGTGGTCAATAATAAATACAGTACAAATGAACATTTAACATTGAACATGTAAACAGAAGATGAGATACATATAAAATAGAATGTAAACATTACAATATAGAATAATAACAGTGACAGTAGCAAGTAACAGTAGAATAACTCTCCTCCCCTCTCCTGTCATCTCCTCTCTCCTCCTCCCCTCTCCTCTCCTCTCCTGTCATCTCCTCCCCTCCTCCTCTCTCCTCTTCTCCTCTCCTGTCATCTCCTCTCCTCTCCTCTTCTGTCATCTCCTCACCTCCTCTCCTCTCCTCCCCTCCTCTCCTCTTCTGTCATCTCCTCCCCTCCTCTCCTCTCCTGTCATCTCCTCCCCTCCTCCCCTCTCCTCTCCTGTCATCTCCTCCTCTCCTCTCCTCTCCTGTCCTCTCCTCTCCTGTCATCTCCTCCTCTCCTCTCCTGTCATCTCCTCCTCCCCTCTCCTCCTCTCCTGTCATCTCCTCCCCTCCTCTCCTGTCATCTCCTCCTCTCCTCTCCTCTCCTCTCCTCCCATCTCCTCTCATCTCCTCCCCTCCTCTCATCTCCCCTCCTCTCCTCTCCTCCTCTCATCTCCTCTCCTCTCCTCTCCCATCCTCTCCTCTCTCCTCCTTCCCTCTCCCTTCACCTCCCCCCTCCTCTCTCCTTGCATGCCCTCTCTTCTCCTCTCCCCCTCTCCTCTTCTATTCTTTTCTATTCTCCTCCTCCTCTCCTCTTCTCCCCTCCTCCTTCTCCTCTCCTATCTCCTCTCCACTCCTCCCCTCCTCCTTCTCCTCTCCCCTCCTCCTCCTCTCCTCTCCTCTCTCCCCTCCACTCCTAATTTCTCCTCTCCTGTCCTGTCCTCTCTCCTCTCCTCCCCTCTCCTCCTCTCCTCTCCTCTCCTGTCATCTCCTCCCCTCCACCCCTCTCCTCTCCTCTCCTCTCCTGTCATCTCCTCCCCTCCTCCCCTCTCCTCTCCTCTCATCTCCTCCTCTCCTCTCCTCCCATCTCCTCCCCTTCTCTCATCTCCTCTCCCCTCCTCTCCTCTCCTCTCCTCTCCTCTCCTCTCCTCTCCTCTCTCCTCCTTCCCTCTCCCTTCACCTCCCCCCTCCTCTCTCCTTGCATGCCCTCTCTTCTCCTCTCCCCCCTCTCCTCATTTCTACTCTCCTCTCCTCCCCTCCTCATTCTCCTCTCCTCTCTCCACTCCTCCCCTCCTCCTCCTCTCCCCTCCTCCTCCTCTCCTCTCCTCTCTCCCCTCCACTCCTAATTTCTCCTCTCCTGTCCTGTCCTGTCCTCTCTCCTCTCCTCTCTTCTCCTCTTCCTCTCTCCTCTGCACTCCTCCTCTCCTCCTCTCTCTCTTAGCAGCAACAAAAGAGTAATAATGGGTAACACTTTATTTTAGGGATACATCTATTAGCACTAATACACACAATTTGCCTGTATAAGTACCTTGTAAGGCATGTGTATAAACAAAGCAAAATCAAACATTTGTTAGGCATGTATTTGCAAATGTCTTGTTCATGCACAATAAGGGATTTATTACCAATTTAACCTTAGTAAGGACCTAGTAGGCCTTAGCGTTTGCTTAGTACATGCCTTACAAGTTACTTATGCAGGCATTAACATTGTATGTAAACAAAAGAGATTATCTTTGATTTTAGACAAAAAGCATTACCAACTCCCCCCTCAATTATTGGAGGAGAGGAGATTGAAGTGGTGACTGATTATAAATACCTTGGTCTGATTATAGACCACAAGTTGTCATGGGACAGTTGTGCAGATGCAATTTACAAAAAGGGTCAACAACGTTTGTATTTCCTAAGGAAACTTAACTTTTTTAATGTTGACAACACCATTTTAACCTTATTTTACAAGTCTTTTATTGAAAGCGTTCTCTCCTATGGTATGGTATGCTGGTATGGTCACTCTAAAGTGACGCACAAAAGTAAACTGGGTAAAATTGTTAAAACATGTGGGAAAATAATGGGGCGTCAGCAAAATGAGCTTCATAAACTTTATTTAGATAGATTAACAAAGAAAGCGGATAAAGTTTGTACTGACACTACCCACCCCCTCTCAGTTAAGTTCCAAACACTCCCTTCAGGACGCAGGTATAGATACCCCAATATTAGAACGAATAGAGCAAAGAACTCCTTCATCCCCATGCAATTAACGAATTGAACAAGATGTGGGAGATACATTCATGACATTATGGACTTTCATATTGGGTAAATGGATGCATTTGATCAGTGGTCTGTATTTATTACGTATTTATTTACACAGCAACTATATGTTTAGCTATTTATTGAGTGTATTTGTTGTACTGTATGTGTTTTATTGTAGGCCTATATGTTTTTATGCCATTCATTCTGCTGTGCTGTAAATCAAATTGCCTTTTAAAGGACATTAAAGCTTTCAAGTCAAGTCAAGTTATGTATTAGTGCTAATAGATGTAACCCTAAAATAAAATGTTACCCAATAAGGCACTGCTGACCCCTAGTGGCAGGAAGACGTAACAGTGTAATACAGTTTCTTCTCTGGTGGTGAAACATCATCCAGCCGTTATTAGAAGACACCAGAATGAAAAAACATAAATCAATTTTTATTTTGAAGATGCGACATATGAAATATGTTGTGTAGGCCTAGGCATAGCCTGTGCTACGGAGCTGTGTACTAGTGTGGGTTAAGACAGTGAACACATTTTGAACACGAAAATAAGCTGTTGCAGTGCAAACATAGAAATACTGCAAACAGCAAAAATGCTTGTCCAACATAATAATAATAATAATAATAATAATAATAATAATAATAATAATAATAATAATAATAATAATAATAATAATAATGATAATAATAATAATAATAATAATAATAATAATAATAATAATAATAATAATGATAATGATAATAATAACAATAATAATAATAATAATAATACATTGTATTTTCAAAACACTCAAGGACGATAGGGGGGGCACTTCCTCTTTCTGCTCTCCACACGAAAAGCACAGGCAGGGGAGGGGAGGGGGCATCTCTCATCTCTTCTCTTCTCTTCTCCTCTCCTCTCCTCCCCCCTCACCTCACCTCACCTCTCCTCTCCCTTTCTCCTCTCCTCTTCTCTCCTCTCCTCTTCTCTCCTCTCCTCTCCTCTCCTCCTCTCCCCTCCCCTCCTCTCCTCCTCTCCTATCTCCTCTCCTCCTTATCAATACTCCTCTCCTCCTTATCAATACTCCTCTCCTCCTTATCAACGCTCCTCTCCTCCTCTCCTCTCCTCCCCTCCCCTCTCTCTTCTCCTCTCCTCTCCTCTCCTCTCCTCTCCTCCCCTCCCCTCCCCTTTCCCCCTCCCCTCCTCCTCTCCTGTCCTCTCCTCTCCTCTCCTCCCCTCACCTATCTCCTCTCCTCCCCTCCCCTCCTCTCCTCTCTCCCTCTCCTCTCCTCTCCTCTCCTCCCCTCCCCCCTCCCCCTCCCCTCTCCTCTCCTCCCCTCCCCTCCCCTCCTCTCCCCCTCTCCTCTCCTCCCCTCCCCTCCTCTCCTCTCTCCTTTCCTCTCATCTCCTCTCCTCCTCTCCTCTCCTCTCCTCTCCTCCTCTCCTTTCTGTCCACTCCTCCTCTCCTCTCCCCCTCTCCTCCTCTCCTCCTCTCCTCTCCTCTCCTCTCCTCTCCTCTCCTCCTCTCCCCTCTCCTCCTCTCTCTCCTCTCCTCTCCTCCTCTCCTCTCCTCTCCTCCCCTCCTCTCCTCTCCTCTCCTCTCTCCTCTCCTCTCCTCTTCTCTCCTCTCCTCCCCTCTCCTATCCTCACCCCTCCTCTTCTCACCCTCCTCTCCTCGTCTCTCGCCTCCCCTCTCCTCTCCTCTCCTCCCCTCCTCTCCTCCCCTCTCCTCCTCTCCTCCCCTCCTCTCCTCTCCTCACCTCACCTCACCCTCTCCTCTCCTTTTCTCCTCTCCTCTCCTCTCCTCTCCTCTTCACTCTCCTCTCTCTCCTCTCCTCCTCTCCCCTCCCCTCCCCTCCTCCTCTCCTATCTCCTCTCCTCTCCTCCTCTCCTCCTCATCCTCCTCTCCTCTCCTCTCCTCTCCTCCCCTCCCCTCTCCTATCTCCTCTCCTCTCCTCTCCTCCCCTCCCCTCCCCTCTCCCCTCCCCTCTCCCCTCCCCTCCTCCTCTCCTATCTCCTCTCCGCTCCTCTCCTCTCCTCCCCTCTCCTATCTCCTCTCTGCTCCTCCCCTCCCCTCCCCTCTCCCCTCCCCTCCTCCTCTCCTCTCCTCTCCTCTCCTCCCCACCTCCCCTATCCCCCTCTCCTCCCATCCCCTCCTCTCCCCTCTCCTCTCCTCTCCTCTACCCTCCTCTCCTCTCCTCTCTTCCCCTCCCCTATCTCCTCTCCTCCCCTCTCCTCTCCTCTCCTCTCCTCCCCCTCTCCCTCTCCTACCTCCCTCCTCTCCTCTCCTCCTCTCCTCTCCTCTCCTCTCCTCTCTCCTCCCTCCCCTCCCCTCCCCTCCCTCCTCTCCTCTCCTCTCCTCTCCTCTCCTCTCCTCTCCTCCTCTCCTTTCCTCTCCTCCCCTCTCCTCTCCTATCCTCTCCTGTCTCCTCCCCTCTCTCCTCCCTCCTCTCCCCTCTCCTCTCTCCTCTCCTCTTCTTCCCTCTCCTCTCCTCTCCTCTCCCCTCCTCTCCCCTCCCCTCCCCTCTCCTCTCCTCTCCTCTCCTCCCCTCTCCTCTCCTCTCCTCTCCTCTCCTCCCCTCTCCTCTCCTCTCTCCTCCCCTCTCCTCCCCTCTCCTCCCCTCTCCTCCCCTCCCCTCCCCTCTCCTCCCCTCCCCTCCCCTCCCCTCTCCTCTCCTCTCCTCTCCTCTCCTCCTCTCCCCCTCCCCTCCCCTCTCCTCTCCTCTCCTCTCCTCTCCTCTCCTCTCCCTCCCTCTCTCCTCTCCTCTCCTCTCCTCTCCTCTCCTTTCTCCTCTCCTCTCCTCTCCTCCCAGACCCACACCAGCATTCATATATAATGTGTCAATAGCAGTTAAACTCCCAAAGACACTAGCTGATGTATAATGTGTCAATAGCAGCTAAACTCCCAAAGACACCAGTTGATATATAATGTGTCAATAGCAGCTAAACTCTCAAAGACCCACAACATTGACATATAAAAATGCTTCTCCATAAGACACATACAATTGATATCAAAACAAATACTTTTCTTTAACCCATTTTAGCCAAAGGCACCTGCGAAAAACGCCTGCTAAATGCCCAAGCCGTCATCCAATGAAAACCTAAATATCTAATCCTCCGAAGCACCGAAAAACATGAAACGAGTTGCATTTAAAAGCTATGACCCTTCAAGGCCTATCTATTCTTTAACCTATTTCAGCCTAAGGCACCTGTGAAAAACGCCTGCTGAATGCGTAAGCCCTGTTTGGGAAAACCTAAATATCTCGGCCTTTGAAGCACATTTAAAAAAACATGAAATGAGTTGCATTTAAAAGCTAGCTCATCTTGCATTAGAATGTGTTCAATCAGCTCTAACAATACCCACATTTTAATTTTAAAAAGCTCAAATCTCAAGAGCTTGAAGGCAGGGTTGTCGCTCCAGACGCCAAAGGTCCAACAACGTATCACACTAGTATCAGGTTACAATGGGTTAACACACAGTATTGATATCTGTAAAATGCTTCTCCTTAAGCCACACAGTATTGATATCTGTAAAATGCTTCCTTCCACCAGTCACACTGCATCGTTCTCAGTAGAGTATGAAAACACAGAGTAGGAGAGTAGAGTATCATCTATCATCTAGGGAAATTAAGGTGTCAAGTAGCAAACATATATAAATACAGAAGAAGACACAAAGACATCACACACAACATTGCACATACAGTATATTCACCATACATATATTCACAAGGTCAGATCTCTCTATCCCACTCACACACACACACACACACACACACACACACACACACACACACACACACACACACACACACACACACACACACACACACACACACACACACACACACACACACACACACACACACACACACACACACACACACACACACACACGCACACACACACACACACGCACACACACACACACACACGCACACACACACACACACACACGCACACACGGTCAAAAACTGGAAAGGTGTCCAGTCACTACGCATAGTCCGAGGAAGAAATGTAGGGTCAAGTATCGATTGAAGAGCAGGGACACCGAGCATTTATTTAATCCAGAGACAAAAAAAATAAATCCCGTGACAACTTTTATCCTATGGAAAAAACAAACGTCACCAGGACCAATACAGACTAATCATGACAAAGGCAGACCAAGACTAATAGCTCGTTCAAAAAGTCGAGAATCCCAAGAAAGCCGACCTAAAACCTCGGGAAAGTGGGCGTGAAGATTTGGTGACGCAATGATCAACAATTATCGAGGTTGATCTCAGGCGGAAGTATAGAACAACGAGTTTCCGTGCTTATGTTTTGTATGACGACACACGCATCATCAACATGGCGCCCATGCATCGAACTAGCATGTAAACAGTATCATAAATGCTAAATCATCTTGTAATCACCATCAACAACACCAGTTGATGTCATTCAATTGCAGATGTACATATGTCAGTACTGCTGGTCTCTGACTGTTTGATTTAAGGCGTTTGTCCACTGTAGTGGACAATACTTTGCTACATGTATCTCAAACAAACTTTATGCAACCTATTTCAATCTGGGATTACTGTAAACTAGACATTTAGGGCTTTACAGTGATACCACATTTGTGGGGGTGGGGCCTGTAAAACACCTGTAATCTGCTTCCAAAATGGCCGCCATTACACTAGCCAGATTTAATGGCCACAGGTGAAGGAAGTGATCATATTTTGGAAAATATTATGATTCCATATGTCCAAATGAATTTGTTTCATAAATGTAACACCCTAAACAAAATGCTAGTCAAGTTTCAGGATTGTATTTTAATAACAACCCTTTCAAATCACACCTTCTTTTTCAATGTCCACTGTAGTGGACGTCGGGACTTACGACTTCTCATTTTTAACCAATTTCTACACTTTGGGAAACATGGGGCTGAGTTAGGTAAAAATGATTTTTCTCAGAATTGTTTTCCAAAAACTCAAACAAAGAGCTCTCAGGAGATGAGGGGAACCAGGGCCAGGGTCAGGCAGTAGAATAGGAAGGTGAAAGGTCAGGCAAACATGTATCTGCCATTGAGTATCATGCACAGGAACACAACTGGCCTATGCCTACGACCCCTACTGCCAGAGATATATCCCTGAAACCCTTAAAATATCAGTTTAGCGAGTACAGGTATTGTCGTGTTGACCATTTGATACCTCCAAAATATATCCATGTTCCTATTATGCTGCTCTAACACTCAAGATATGGTCTAAATCTGTCCACCTGTTCTACGTTTAGGCTACCATACAAACAACAAGTCGGACATCTTGAAAGTCACCCATCTTGAAAGTGTTGGCCTTTGGAATTAAATAATTTCCATTACTTATTATAGAATATTACCAAATAAGATTTTTTACAAATCTGTCCACCCATCCAATAATTATCTACCATGTTAATGCGAAATATCTAGATGCAGAGGATGCAGCAGACGTGGGACACAGGGTGGATACAGTGTCAACAGTCAAGGGAAAACCATAATTAATATTCCTGGCATTTTATTTCATGACAATAATCATGATACTGACCATGAAATATGGATGAGAAGCAATACCATCAAGATCTCCCATATTTATAATGCTTACTTGGTCTCTCCTCATGCGATCCAAGTCAAGGGATGAATTCAAAGGATACTCAGTAGACACCAAAACACACAAGCACACATCTACAATACATTATTATCAATTTTATATGCTATTTTCTTGAGTTATAAACCATAAAGTCTTCCTTTGTCAGCTTTTTAAGCTCCTATGGAGCAGCTGTGCCCTAATTGGTCTACTGTAGCCTAGTGGTTAAAGAGTTGGTCTTGGGATTGGAAGCAGGGACGTGTTGATTGGCCTAATGTAGGCCTACCTGTAGTAAAAATGAAGAATGTGATCTCCTACACCCTTATCCATGGATCAAGCTTATTGAGAAATGCCCCACATTGTTCTATGAAGTTCATCCAATACTTTGTCAATAAATATGTGGGTCAGCAGCTGTTAAGTGTAATGTAATGTAAATTTCAAATCCGGAAAGTAATATTTATTGAGGTTGTTCCATGACTCATTTGAAAGGATCCTTTTAAATCAAATTCATATTATGTGTTTTAATGATTTTAGCACTTTTAAAACTATTTTACTGTCTTAAATATAAACATATAGTCTAATTGAAAAGGGCAGTTCATAACGAAGTAATTCAGTAAATTAATGCATTAATTAACACAAATCTAGACGAACATAGTCCCGACGTCCACTACAGTGGACATGTCATAAAATAAATCGTAAATATTTTTTTGGGGGAAAAATGTTTTAGTCATGTTTTATTCCACCATAATAATCAAATTATGTAAAAAAAATCAAAATCCCAAAGCATTTTTTTTCCCCGGTTCTCAGGAGGTTAAGCTAAAATGATATCTCGTGGGTGTGGAGGCTCAAGGTGAGGTGAAAAAAAGAAGAGAGAACCAAAACAAAACACGCATGAATCCCGATTGTTCCGGGATCAGTGGCGTTCATGCGCCAAAGTCCAGAACTCGGTTGTCACATGAGCAGTGTCGTCAGCTGTCTCGAGAGGTCCCGAGATCGTGAAGGCAACATAAGACCGAGACCAAGACTAAGACTAAGAGCACATTCAGTTTGTTGGCATATTGCACAGGCCTAATAGAAGAAGAAAGAAAAGCCCAACTGGGAAACTCCAACTCCCATTGCCATTGTGACACAGCACACAAGTGAACACTGCACACAACGAAATTGCATTCATGCCTCACCCGTGCAAGGGGGCAGCCCCCAATGGCGCCCAAAAGGGAGCAGTGCGGTGGGACGGTACCATGCTCAGGGTACCTCAGTCATGGAGGAGGATGGGGGAGAGCACTGGTTAATTACTCCCCCCAGCAACCTGGCGGGTCGGACCGGTAACCTTTGCAAAGAGCAAAACGCTTGTTCAACATAAATAGGCTACAGCCCAATACAATGTTGTGGACAACATGAAAAGATAGTTGCACACCCTGTTGATTTCCACAGGGGAACAGAAACCTCATCACCTCTCTTCTCCCCTCCCCTCCCCTCTCTCATCTCCTCTCCTCTCCTTTCTCATCTCCTCTCCTCTCCTCTCCTCGCCTCTTCTTTCTCCCCTCCTCTCCTCTCCTTATCTTGTCTCCTCTCCTCTCCTTTCCTCCCCTCTCATCTAATCTCCTCTCTCATCCTCCCCTCCCCTCTCCCATCTCATCTCCCCTCCCCTCTCCCATCTCATCTCCCCTCCCCTCTCCTCTCTCATCTCCTCCTCCCCACTCCTCTCTCCTCTCCTTTCCTTTCATTTCCTCTCCTCTCTTCTCCTTACCTCCCCTCTCACACCTGTCGCCAGCAAAACTATCCCATCATGGCAATATAGAACACTATGTAGTAAAACATTACTAAAAGCTAAAATGTAAAACTCAGTTGCATCCACATGTCCCTGTTTGCAAAACTCTGCCAGTTGTCATTGCTCTGCAGACGCCACTCAGCAGTAGTAGTAGCAGTAGTAGTAGTAGTAGTAGTAGTAGTGGTAGTAGTGGTAGTAGTAGTAGTGGTAGTAGTAGTAGTAGTAGTAGTGGTAGTAGTAGTAGTAGTAGTGGTAGTAGTAGTAGTGGTAGTAGTAGTAGTAGTAGTAGTAGTAGTAGCAGTAGTAGTAGTAGCAGTAGTAGTAGTAGCAGTAGTAGTAGTAGTAGTAGTAGTAGCAGTAGTAGTGGTAGCAGTAGTAGTAGTAGTAGTAGTAGTAGCAGTAGTAGTAGTAGCAGTAGTGGTAGTAGTGCATTGCAAAACTCTGCCTGCCAGTTGTCATTGCTCTGCAGACGACAGTCAGTTGCATGTCCATGTCTCTGCTCTGCATTAATATTAGTATTACATGCTATTCTAGTACAATATGCTTCCCTTCCCTTGGCTGAAATTACCAACAGATATGTCACTTGTCATTGCTCTGCAGACCACAGTCAGTTGCATGCACATGTCTCTGTTCTGCAAAACGCTGCCTGTCAGTTATCATTGCTCTGCAGACGACAGTCAGTTGCATGCACATGTCTCTGTTCTGCAAAACTCTGCCTGTCAGTTGTCATTGCTCTGCAAACGCCAGTCACATGTCCCTGCTCTGCAAACAGCTGCCTGCCACTTCCTGTGCGTGTGACAGAAACGGTTGTTTGTGAACTTCCTGTTGCTGAACGTTAACGCTGACTGAACTGAGCACCTCATACTGAGACAATGTAATGTAATGTAATGTAATGTAGTGTAATGTAATGTAATGTAGTGTAATGTAATGTAAACTGAGCACCTCATACTGAGACCATGTCATGTAATGTAAACTGAGCACCTCGTACTGAGACCACCAAAATGCAACAACAGCCTCCCTGGACATTTGTCTCACAGCACATTGATAACTGCACCATCACAGAGAACCAAACCGTTAAAAACATGGACATGAAGACTTTGCAAACAGAGAAAAGAGAAAAATGACAACAAAACATTGCACTGCATTAAGCTGACTGGGTGTTTTCAACACAGTAGGCTTAGGCCTATCCTATTCAAACACTGCATTCAAATGTCCAAACACTGCATTATTTGTTTTTTGTTCTTGTTGTTTTTTTCCACAATTGAACAGCTTGTTTTAGAGCGCTCAATACAGTAGTGAGTTGTTGTCAAAATTATACGTACGGTCACAGGCACATCTGAACACACGGGCCTTTTTTAGGAGAGAAGAAAAGTGATCAGCTCTGAATGCGCAAGGTGTATGAGGGAGAACACACGGCGTTGACAGCATCTCCCAGAAAGTAGCCGACACTATGTAGCCTTTTATAGGAATGTAAACCATTCACTCACATCTAAAAAAAACCTTTTAAAATGAACACGTTTATAGGCTACTTTCGGTTTTAACCCACTAGCCACCGTTACACAAGACTCAAGACATAGGCTTGCACTTTGCAGAAACATACATTTACACATTTCCATTTCACATAACAAAACTGTTCAGGTTTAGAATAAACAAAATAGATTACTTACGGACATCACATCACCCCGTAGGATAAAATGACTTGAGTAGAAGTAGAAACAAGCAGTTTGTAGACGGAGCACAAGCAGGCAGCCTCCCCGAGCAAAGTCAGGAAGCAAACTGTGCATGTGCGTGTGTGTGTCAGACATGGCAGGGGGGCGTTGACAGCACTTCGATGAGGTCAGGGGATGAGAACACGAACACGCACAGACAGACAGACAGACAGACACACACACTACTTGGCAAGAAATGGTCTCACACACACACACTCTCTCCACAGTAGGGGTCATGCTCATTTGCCAAAAGGCCCACCTGAATATGTGCACTCACTCTCACACACACACACTCACACACCAATCAATCAATTTCTTGAAATGGTGATGTAATGTGCCTGTCATTGAACCCCCTTAGGAGACCCAACTTGAGCACACGGTTTTGCATTGAGTGGGCGTGTTTTGCGATATCTTCTAGCTCTAGCTCTGATCCAGTATTTTTGCTGTAAGTTTCCCCCGGTGGTCAATAAAGTTACTCTTGTCACGACCCTGTAGGCCCCCTCCTGGTGCTAGCTCGCTAGTGCACGGGCAAGGCTGGTGCCAGGAGGCCTCATTGACATCATTAAGGGTGTGTGTGTGTGTGTGTGTGTTAAAGCAAAGAAAGCTCTCGCACACTGTTCACATTTGCATGGTTTATGTGTGTTTGTGTGTTTCATCATTAGGTAGGTGTGTGTGTGATCATTAGGTGTGTGTTTGTGTGTGTCATCATTAGGTAGGTGTGTGTGTGTGTGTCTGTGTGTGTGTACCTGGGTGGTGCTCGGTATTGAGAGCTCAGCTCCTCTCCAGTAGGCACTCCTAGGCCATGTGTGTGCAGACACTCGTCCGGTCTCTCTCCTTCCACTCTCCCTTTCTCTTCTGGCTGTATCCTCGTTTCTTCTGTTTGTGCCTCCACTCTCCACACACTGACATGCACTGCATCCATTCACTCAGTATGGTACTGTACCTCCCACTGCTGAACTGTTGTAGTTGACGACGTGGTGAGATGCGGCCCCGAGAGGGACGAGCATGCGCGGGAACAACTCCGTCACAGTGGTGCCGTGACCCGGATGGGAGTGAGGTTTACGGGGGAGAGTGTAACGGTTACAGAGGCTAACTAGCAGAGTTGGTGTGGAACGCCAGTAAACCTCCCTCCCGAGGGCTCATACAATATTGGCAGCGCTGGGCTGGAGGCTGATACTGTATGAGGCATCGGGAGGGAGGTTTACTAACGTTCCACACCAACTCTGATAGTTAGCCTCTGTAATCGTTACACTCTCTCGTCACAGATGCATTTACAAGAAATATCCATATGTGTTAAGTAAACAGGGTTTAGAGGTGCAGTTATCAATCAGGTTACATTTATCTATCGCCTCAATAATTAATAACAATAATAATAAACACAGAAACGTTGCCATTACAAGTTCCTTTCACGCTAAACCAACACAGCGCTGACCGACATGTGAAATTACGGGATACGAGACGAGGTTAGTTTCCAAATAACGACTCGCACACGCAACGAGGTGGTTTCCAAATAACTTTATTTATTCTCTTATTCTCTTCCTGGTTCCAGCGATACACACAAATGTCAAGTGTTAATGGTGTGTGTGTGTGTGTGTGTGATGTCAAATTTAATTCAATCATATGATTATTATGATCATCATCATCAAAAACTTAAAACTATCCTGGGCTGCGCCCCCCCCACACACACAGCTGATGTAGCATTTCACCCTGAACCCCGGCTCTGACTAAGGAGACTAAATCAAACGATGAGAACTATATATATATTAACAACTAAAGGAAGTCCAAAGCAAACGATCACCGCTCTCTCGCGCTCTCTGGCAGAACTACGGTGGCTGCTACACACTGCAGCAGCAAGAGAAAAAGAAAAGAAAAGAAAGCCGAGACAAGAGAACAAAACGTATTGGAATTGGAACTTTTTCTTTCTTTTTAAATTCTTTATAAATGCTTGAACTTTTTAAAAACTATTTTTGTTTTCTTGTAAACAAACTTGTTAAAGTCCTGGTGGACTGTGGAGCAGGCGCCATGATACCGTGCCGTACTCACATCATTACACATCCCATAGTTCCCCTCTGTTGTCATGGCGACTGGGGAACACAGCAGGGGCTGGGCTCCGAACCCATTTAACCATTTCACTTCCCAACTCAGCAGTGAAGGACAACATGGATCCATGAGGTTACGACCCAGTGCCGCATATTCCGCACGGTCTTGTTCTACATGTCCATTTCAACCAGGTGACCACTCAACTAGCCAATCACCTAGCTGGACTGGACAGGTATAACCAGGTCATTTGGAATATGTGGCACTGAATTGTAAAGTAATGAATCCATTTTGCCCTTCACTGCTCGTGACTTCACAATGACACCTCTCGGCTTGCAAAACGACAAATAGTGATGTTTGTTTTATTCATTTGAAAGAGCTGTGCGTGACTTTAAAGCCGTATCAGATGCAAGAGAGCCATCTTTTGTCAACGTAGACGGAAGCACAGGTACGGGGGTGCATGTTTCGACCCAAGCTGCAGATAAAACTGACATACTTTCTGTTTTAGCATTCCGTAGCCTTGAAACTTCCTTCCTGTGAGCCAGCCAATCAGACACATGCTGTAGCGCATCACTTCCTGTCTCCTCTGACATCATTTCCTCCTCACGTCCTCCTCCCTCTTCCCAGGTGGGCTGGCTACCGGGTCCAAACAACTAAAACCAACGTTAAGTCAAAACGTCAAAACTAAAGTCTCATCCCATCCAAATGTCAGCCCTGCGTGTCCAGTCTTTCACATTCGTCCTGGCTGACCTTGACCTTTGCTCCAAGGTCGTCAGCGGTCATTTAATCTCTTGAGTCCCCATGGAAACCAAGCCCACCTGTGTTTCATTCCGACTGACGTGATGTTGCTTCCACCCCACAGACCCCTCCCCAACAACATCGTCATCACACACCCGACGCTGGCTTCCCCCCCGACACACGACTCACTCATACACACGACACGACATAACGTA
>NC_085877.1:49821598-49864098 GCF_034702125.1 Engraulis encrasicolus
GAGAACACGACGACACAGGAAAAGGAAGATTAATAATAATATCAATACTAATCTGAAGATGATATGTACACATCCAGGTTGTGGCCAGCAGGGGGCAGCTCCAGCAGAGGGGGCAACTGGACCGGGCCCAGGGAGGGGGAGCTGGGGGAAGAGAACACCACGACACAGAAACAGGACGATTAATAATAATATGAATAATAATACTACTACTAGTAATACTAATAATAATTAGGGCTGGGACATTAACACGCTAATTCGATTAATTAATCACACAATATGATTAATTAATTAACAAAATTTAAAAAAATTATCACAGTTTATTATATGGTGTGACGTCATCGGTCGAATGCTCCATTCATTTCAACGGGGCTCCCCAACGTTCGCACGTCTGTTATTTTTCGATAACGGACGGGTTGGTCTATAACAGACCGCTGTCAATGGCAACAAGACTTTTCACTGCTAAAGCGACTTTTCAACAAGACTCTAATCAGCTGCTGTGATAGACAACACCTGTTGTCCTGGCTACCTAGCTGTTGCCTAGCGGTGTTCCACAACGGCACTGTTTTGTTTTGCGCAGCAACAATCTTACCATTAAATAGGCCTAAAGAAATGTCCCCGCCATGTGTGAATCATTTAAGTATATCCATATAATAAGCGGGTTAACTTTCGGCGAGTCGGTCGCTTTGTGGAATAGCAGCACTTCAGAGAGAACAAGACCCCTCCGCTCCGCGTCGGGGTCTAAAGATTCTCTCTGTCGTGCTGCTATTCCACGGTAGCGACCTTCTCGCCGAACGTTAACCCTTACATAATATAGCTACATGATTCTGGATTAGACCAGTGGAGGGCAAGAGTCCTCTCTTCTTTTAAAAATGAATAACATTATTATTATGAATTATTGTAATTATCCAAAATCCATGTGAAAAAAAAAAAACAGTTTTCACTGTTCTCAAGTCAGTTATTTAAATGCGATTAAAATACGATTAATTCATTTCAAAGCCTATGGATTAATTTTATTACATCTTTTTAATCGAGTCCCAGCCCTGATAATAATATATGATAAGTACACGTCAGTTTTCTGCCCCACTGCGCCTGGGGGGGAGAGGAGGGAGGAGCTGGGGGAAGAGAACACGACAGAGGAACAGGAAGATTATTAATAACTAGTAATACTAATACGATCACGATATGTACTGGTCTCGATTCTGGCCCGCGGGCCGCTGGCAGGTGGGGCTTAAAGAAGACAGAGAAAGGTTTTTGGTGTCTGTAAGCTTTGGCAACACCAATAGGCATGCCAATAAAGCATATTTGAATTGAATTGAGAGAGGAATATTAATAATTAGCCTGGCAAGCCAGACTAAATGTGAGATTAAATGGGAATATTTAGTCTGGCCCCGACGAATGACACATCGGAAGATTGTTGATGGGAACAACCCGTTGTTTTTCAAACTGTGTCTGTGCTAGCCTGGTTCACACCAGACGGTGTATGTGTAGCTTCGGCGCCCCCTGGCGGAGCAGAGCTACACACACTACCGTCTGGTACACAGCCATAGAGCACGCTCCGTCTCCAACCAGAAAATAGGCTGAGAATTTAAGCTTATTGCTTCTGCACGGCCTCCTCACCAACAAATTCCTTCAAACACCTTCCTGTTAATCTTTAAAGAGTCAATATAGTCTCTAATTGGTCTTGTGACTCCTCGTTTATATTTAAGAAATAAATGCTCTGTCTATTTTCTGGTTGGAGACGGAGCATGCTCTATGGCTGTGTACCAGACGGTAGTGTGTGAAGCTCTGCTCCGCCAGGGGGCGCCGAAGCTACACATACACCGTCTGGTGTGAACCAGGCTATGTCTGTGCCTATTGGCCAATGCTTTGTCATTGGTCCATTGTCCGAGGCTCGACCACTCGCAGGCAAAAATATTTCTGGCCACTGGCGGGGCTTGTTCGCTAGGCTAATTCATAACAATATTAAAGGGACAGTTTGGTCAATTTCAACATGCATGCTCACACTACCCTGGACTTGTCAGTGCCTGAGATTTTTTTTTCTTCTTCTTCAGCCGTTTCCGAGATCCTGGTCATTGTAATGGGGGCAGCTCTTTGTTTACATTTCAAAAAAACATTTTTATTTATTCCCAAAAACATCCAAAATGTTATAAAACATCAGCAGACAACTAGCAAACAGCAGTACCTTTTGGGAAAATATTTGGAGTTGGCCTATGTTTCATTTTTTAAAAATGTAAACAAACGCTGCCCCCATTAGAATTGCTCATATCTCGGAAAGGGCTGAGCCGAAAAATGTGGCATCACCAGGTACTGACAAGTCAAGGGTAGCGTGAGCAATACAACTGCATGTTGAAATTGACCAAACTGTCCCTTTAATACTAATATGATGATCATCATGATATATACATTTCCAGGTTCTGACCAGCAGGGGCCCAAAATCTTTGAAAAAATAACTAATTACAAGTACCAGTTACTTCTCCATAAAAGTAATTACGTTTCTTCACTAGAAAAGTACACACGGCCACGGCCACGTGTCCATAACCCACCTCTCTGATGGCGAGCCTGGTGCGGGTGATGCCCTGTTGCTAGGTAGCGAGTGGGTTCTCCTCAGCTGGGGCACCGCTGCTGCCGCTGTTGCCGTGGTGCCATTGGCCGTCGCCGTGGAGACGATGGTCGGGCTAGCGCATCGATTGGCTGTCGTCGTCATGGTGGTGGGCGGGGTGCGTAGGGCGGCGGAAGAGGAGGATGAAGAGGAGGAGGAGGAAGACAAGGGTTTGAGGGGAGCGCGCGTGCTAAGGAAGACGTCTTTGGGATGCTTGAAGAGGTCCGAGTCGGACAGCTGGCGGTTGACACTGCGGCTGTCGTCGTTAAAATGCTTATTGGTGAACAGGTGAACATGCACCAGGCGCTTGGAGTCATCCAGCTGAGCTATCTGTTATAGAGATGGAGGGAGAAAAGGAGAGAGAGAGAGAGAAGGAGAGAGAGAGAGAGAGAGAGAGAGAGAGAGAGAGAGAGAGAGAGAGAGAGAGAGAGAGAGAGAGAGAGAGAGAGAGAGAGAGAGAGAGAGAGAGAGGAGAGAGGGAGAGAGAGAAGGAAGGAGAGTCAAAAAAGTAAGTTAATGAGCGACACTGTGGCCCATGCTCACTAGGTTCCTCAACGATGCCAATCTTAGACAGCACACTACCAAGTTCACACCACACGGGGGCGCTGTTAAACCTTTGAGTCACCTGGACCTACTTAAGGGTCATGGGTCAGAGCCACTTGGAGACCTGGGGAACAGGTGAGCACTTGAGGTGCTAGTCTCGCATGCCAGGCCTGGTTGGCATTGGAGCTAGCTTGCTCACAAGAAAGTGTTTAGAGACTGGCCATTTGCCTATGAACAATGTAGCCCTACAAAGACCTTGATGAATTTACCTATGCCTTGATGTAATTGTACGGGGGAAGTTTATATATCTATCCGGGAGTTTTCTCCCACTGTGAGCTTTGGAGGAGAGTCCGAAGGAGTTCGGCTCAGGACTGTGCTCGCCCGTCAAAGAAGATTTGTGTTTGCCCTGCTGGGGACCAAGGTGCCCCACCACAGTTACCATCAGCCGCAGGTTCGGTGCTTGGCCCCCTTCTCTTCACCATCTACCGGCTCCCCCTTGGTCGTATCATCCGCTCCCATGGTCTCAGTTTCCACTGCTACGCCGACGACACACAGTTATACATCAGCACCAAACCCTCTCCTCTGTCTCCCCCCACCCCTCTCGTCCACTGCCTACAGGACATCAAAACCTGGATGACACACAATCTCCTCAAACTGAACAGCAATAAAACTGAGCTCATGGTGGTGGCACCAGCAATGCTGCAAAGGAAGGTTGGAGATCTCCACCTGGACATCATCCCATCCCCTGAAGTACGTAACCTGAGTGTCATCTTGGATTCATCACTTTCACTTCACTCCCATATCAAAAAAGTCACCAAATCAGCATTCTATCATCTCCGAAACATCTCCAGACTCAGGCCTTCACTCTCTAAGACAGTTACGGAGACGCTTTCATCTCCTCCTGTCTGGACTATTGCAATGCCATCCTGCTTGGTCTACCCAACAAGGCCCTAGACAGACTGCAATATGTCTAGAACTCTGCTGCCAGGATCATAACAGGCACTAGACCCTGCAGCACATCACCCCCATACTCAAGCCGCTTCACTGGCTCCCCATCAAGTCACGCATTACCTACAAAGTCCTCCTCCTCACTTTCAAGTCCCCCCATGGTCTGGCACCCCACTACCTCACAGACCTTCTTCACCCTTATGACCCCTCAAGATCCCTGCAGGGATCCTCTTCCAAGGGCCAGCTGGTCGTCCCTCGTACCAGGCTCAAGGTCACCAGTGACAGAGTCTTCCATGTTGCTGCTCCCATTCTTTGGAACAATCTGCCCGACCACATCCAGAATGCCCCTTCACTGGCCATGTTTAAGCAACACCTTAACACATTCACTACCAAGTCACGTAAAAATACGTTTTGCCTCCCATGCGTTGGCTCCCAAACCGTAAAATTACGTTTTTACTTTTTTTTATTGGATTCTGAATCTACACATTCTAATGCACATTCTGTGTGATTTTCGTAATAATGTGATGAACAGAACTGACATAGATCATGAAAACACCTACAAAGTCAAAACTCCTACAAAGTCAGGATCTGGATATTTCATCATCTGTGCATTTTATTACACACAGTATTTGAGTTTTATTAATAGCGAATCAAACCGTCTCTGACCACTTCCTGATCACGTCACGTCACGTCTCCATTTACTTCCTAGAGCATCAAAACAAAACATGTCCTGTCAGCACAGCCCTTGCTAGCTAGCCTGTTCCTAAACATATGATGGAAGGATAAGGAGTTTTGCTGCCATCAGGATAGGTGTAAAATGGAAGGTTGTAATGAAAAACAGCATGCAACACAGCAGGAACTAACCTTCTTTTGGGTGAGTACTTTGGCACGTCTACTTTTATCTGCAGAACGAAAACTGCCAGTCAAGTGACATTAGCTAGCTAGCATTTCAGATGCTCTGAACTGCCTGACCAGGTGATTTTTGCATCAAAGTAAGTTTACTTGGAAGGTACTGGAGTTGTTCTTTGGGCAAGAAAATGCATTTAGACCCGCAATTTAAACTCGGAGAGTCAGAGCGCACCCCTGACAAAAAAGGCTTTATCTCAGTTCGAATGTTCAAAATCGCTATTTTTACCTAAACCAGTGCGCGCTTAAAGTGAAATAACTTCGGAATGAAACAAGCTAGAAACAAACCGTAAAAATATACAGACAGCTGAGTCTTTGGGCTTTCGAACCAGCCCTGACATGTGTCTCTGGGTTGAAGATAAAATATTCGGTGGGTGTTCAAAAAATGACATAAAATGATGAAATTGGCTGGGAGTCTACGGTTGAATTCCAAAAAAAACGGCTGGTATTGAATGTGTTAAGACACATCTCTTCCTGGAGGCTTATGGCTGCTAGTTCCACAAGCACTTTCACGCATTCACACACACACACACACACACACACACACACACACACACACTCACACTTTCCAACACAACACTCTGTGAAGCGTCCTTGGGTGTTTTGAAAGGCGCTATATAAAACGAAAGTATTATTATTATTATTAACATTAGCGTCGTACATACCAACTGACACGTCAAGGCATACATGAAGTGTGCGTGTGTGTGTGTGTGTGTGTACGTGCCTTGATGCTGCAGTCGCTGGTGTTGAGTACTGCGTCTTGTAGCCACTGCAGGGCGGTGTGTGTGTGTGTGTGTGTGTACGTGCCTTAATGCTGCAGTCGCTGGTGTTCAGTACTGCGTCTTGTAGCCACTGCAGGGCGGTGTGTGTGTGTGTGTGTGTGTGTGTGTGTGTGTGTGTACGTGCCTTGATGCTGCAGTCGCTGGTGTTGAGTACTGCGTCTTGTAGCCACTGCAGGGCGGTGTGTGTGTGTGTGTGTGTGTGTGTGTGTGTGTGTGTGTGTGTGTGTGTGTGTGTGTGTGTACGTGCCTTAATACTGCAGTCGCTGGTGTTCAGCACGGCGTCTCGTAGCCACTGTACGGCCTCGGGGGTCCAGGATCCAACACTGACGGGCAGCTCAGCCAGACAGCACTTCACCACCTGGCACACACACACACACACGCACAGAGAGAGGTCAGCCAGACAGCACTTCACCACCTGGCACGCGCGCGCAGGCAGGCAGGCAGGCAGGCAGGCAGGCAGGCAGGCAGGCAGGCAGGCAGGCAGGCAGGCAGGCAGACAGGCAGGCAGGCAGGCAGGCAGGCAGGCAGGCAGGCAGGCACGCACACACACACACACCGAGAGAGAGAGAGAGAGAGAGGTCAGTAAGACAACACTTCACCAGGTTGGATGTGTGATAGGGTGCATCAAATGCCCCTTATGAAAATGTTTTGACTTGACCTACACTGTGTAAAACACTTTAAAATTTGGATGAAGTCTACCACTGGACTTCAGCTTTGGAATCCAGGTTTCATCCATTATTTTGTATTTTCATGGGCCTGGTGGACCCAGTAGAATTCATCGACATTTCAACATATTTTACACAGAGTGATTTTACTGTGCTTAGAATATTTTTTATCACACCGCCATATGTTTTTATTGGGTAGCTTTATGCACCAAAATAACAATTTCTATTCCAGGATTTTGACTATCACCATTATTTTCTATTGGTGGCTGGTGGCCCCGGTAGACTTCATCCAAATTGAAAATATTTCACACAGTGTGTTTTTACTGGGTGTAGATCATTTTTCACAACAGGGCCAAGGCAATATTTTTTCATAGGGGGCATTTGATGCACGGTACAATCTGAAGACTGTTGATGAGCAGAACGTGTTGTCTTTCAAACCGTGTCTGTGCCTATAGGCCAACGCTCTAACCAATCAGCGCAATTACAATTACAATGAGAATTACTACCATCAAAGAACGTGGATCCACGTTTTATACCCTGTCCAGACCTTCTTAAAAATTAATGAGAGAAGAACATCTACCTGAACACGTTTCAACAAAACCTTGAGTCTAATTTTTCAAAAACTGACGTCAAACGAGAGCTGTTCAATCATTCTTGTTGTTGTGCGTCGACATTCCCTCAAAACCCTGCCCGCCTTGATTCAAAACAAAAGTCTGTTGTGGCAAGCCTGGCAGACAAATGTCTGTTGTGGCAAGCCTGGCAGACAAATGTCTGTTGTGGCAAGCCTGGCAGACAAATGTCTGTTGTGGCAAGCCTGGCAGACAAATCTCTGTTGTGGCAAGCCCGGCAGAGAAATGTCTGTTGTGGCAAGCCCGGCAGAGAAATGTCTGTTGTGGCAAGCCCGGCAGAGAAATGTCTGTTGTGGCAAGCCCGGCAGAGAAATGTCTGTTGTGGCAAGCCTGGCAGACAAATGTCTGTTGTGGCAAGCCTGGCAGACAAATGTCTGTTGTGGCAAGCCTGGCAGACCAATGTCTGTTGTGGCAAGCCTGGCAGACCAATGTCTGTTGTGGCAAGCCTGGCAGAGAAATGTCTGTTGTGGCAAGCCCGGCAGAGAAATGTCTGTTGTGGCAAGCCCGGCAGAGAAATGTCTGTTGTGGCAAGCCTGGCAGACAAACGTCTGTTGTGGCAAGCCTGGCAGACCACTACAATGATGCGAGGCCAGACCACTACAATGATGCGAGGGCCAGACACTCGCAGCTAAAAAAAAATGGCGTCCAGCAGGTGGCGCCCACCACCCAAGACACACACACACACACACACACACACACACACACACACACACACACACACACACACACACAGACACACACACACACAGTCATGAGGCAAACATTTGATTTCACCGTCTGAGCTAAACAAAGAAATTCGTATGCAGTTAAGAACTCAGGTTTTTTCAGAGGAGACTCTCAACGCCTTTGCATAGCTGACACACACACGCACGCAAAGTTCATAAGACAGGCGCACACACACACACACACAATTTAGACATGCATACCTTGCACTATGTCAAATTAATAGGTCAAATGAAAAACTCGGTTTCACCGTCTGATCTAGTATAAAAACACACGCACACACACATTCATCAGTTCCACTCCTCAGGCATTACACACCTGACATCACACACACTCTCACACACACACCACCAGCTCGACAGCACATGACTTCACCTCCTGACAGAAGAGCGTGCGTACACACACACATAGTTTCGTGACCGACGCGCGCGCGTGGGCGCGCGCGCACACACACACACACACACACACTTTCATGACTGATAGACGGACGCACACACACACAAAGTTTCATGACGGACAGACGGACGCACACACACACAGGTCGTCCTCAGCCCAGACAGTAAGCCAAGCAAGTCTAGGACACACACACACACACACACACACACCTGTTTAAGCCTTAGGCCTAGACAAACAATTGTGAGGTCACACACAGTGGGGAGGGGACGGGGACACTAAAACACACACACACACACACACACACACACACACACACACACACACACACACACACACACACACACACACACACACACACACACACACACACACACACACACACACGTTACCTGTGGGGGGATGGTGGTGAGGTCTCGTAGGTACGGGGGAGGGAACTCTCTCAACTCGATCACCTCCACTGAAGCCTGAACCCCCAGGTCAACAAAGAGGATATCCAGCACTCGAGAACCATGCAGATTCATAATCTAATGCAGAGAGGAGAGGGGGGGGGGGGGGGGGGGAGAGAGAGAGAGAGGGAGAGAGAGAGAGGGGGGGGGGAGAGAGAGAGAGAGAGAGAGAGAGAGAGAGAGAGAGAGAGAGAGAGAGAGAGAGAGAGAGAGAGAGAGAGAGAGAGAGAGAGAGAGAGAAAGAGAGAGGGGGAGGGAGAGAGAGAGAGAGAGAGAGAGAGAGAGAGAGAGAGAGAGAGAGAAAGAAAGAGAGAGGGGGGAGAGTGAGAGAGAGAGAGAGAGAGAGCGAGAGGGAGGGAGAGAGGGGGGGGGGGAGAGAGGGAGGGAGAGCGGGAGAGAGGGGGGGAGGGGGTGAGAGGGAGAGAGAGGGGGGGAGCGAGAGAAAGAAAGAAATTGAATGTTTACAAGTTCATTAGAGTCCAAATTTGTATCAAATATGACAGGTTGCGTGCGTGTGCCGCGTGCGTGTGCCGCGTGCGTGTGCCTCTGTGCGTGACCATAAAGGGCCAAGGCAAAATTGTTTCATAGGGGGCGTTTGATGCACCCTAGCGTGCGTGCGTGCGTGCGTGCGTGCGTGCGTACGTACCTCTACGCGTGACCACTTCCCCTTGTAGCGTGCCAGGCAGCCCTTCCCACAGAACGGCCGAGACACCAGGAACTCAGACGTCACCTGACAGGATATGACATCACAACACAGGATATGTCATCAGCACAACACAAGATATGACATCAGCACAACACAGGATATGACATCAGCACAACACAAGATATGACATCAGCACAAGGGCTGGGTACCGCAGCCATTTCCTGTATCGATTCGATTTCGATTCTTAGGGCTTTGAATAAATTAATCACGATTCAATTCGATTCGATTCATTCAGAATCGGTTAAATCCGTTCCCTTCTTGTTGCCAGGATTTCCCCCAAAAGATGCTGTTGCCTATTTGTATATAAAAATGCCAAAGGGCTGTGGCTTGACAGTGTTAACAGATTGCTAATTTGTAATAATTAGGCCCAGGCCTAATTGACAAATACCTACTGGATATTTTCCATAGACCTAAATGAAACAAAAAGAACAAAAAGAAAAATAAACAAAAAATCTATTTTGTGCCTTGTGAATCGATTATGTGAATTTCAAATGAAATCGATCGATTATCGATTAAAACGATTGTTTTAGCCAGCCCTAATTAGCACAACACAAGATATGACATCAGCACAGGATATGACATCAACATCAGACACAGGATATGGCATGGTTCTCAAATCTCAATGAAAGATAATGTGCTTGTAGGTTATAAAGAAATATTCATTATAAGTTAGAAAGATATAATATTTAAATGAAGAAAAACATTAACTGTGACTAAAATCTCGTAGTGGTCAGTATTTATCAACATCTTCGGTGGCCAGTCACCTCAGCATGAGGGCGGTGTTGGGACACCTTGTTGTCCCCTGCCGACAGCCAATCAGGGAAGAGGGATTTACAGCAGGCACTGTGGCACTGGGTCAACGTGGAACACAGATTACCCAACAAGCATGCCCCAGCCATGTGGGATTAGCCAATAGGAACTCATCTATTGGTCGTGTGGTGTCTACGACAGATTAGCCAATCAGAACCTGGAGTGGGATAATGAGTAGGCCGGATTGGTCAATAGGAACTCTCCATGTTGTGGTGTCCAGGCCAAATTAGCCAATAGGAACTCTCCATGTTGTGGTGTCCAGGCCAGATTAGCCAATCGAAGAGTCAGATAGTGAGTAAGGACAGTGTTTCCTGGATTATCCAAGAGGAATGCCCCGTCATATGGTCTACTAGGGACAGTGTGTGTGTGTGTGTGTGTATATGTATATGTGTGTGTGTGTGTGTGTGTGTGTGTGTGTGTGTGTGTGTGTGTGTGTGTGTGTGTGTGTGTGTGTCGGTCTGTCTGTCTGTCTGTCTGTCTGTGAGTGTGTGTGTATTATCCAAGAGGAATGTCCCGTCATATTGTCTACTGGTGACTGTGTGTGTGTGTGTGTGTGTGTGTGTGTGTGTGTGTGTGTGTGTGTGTGTGTGTGTGTGTGTGTGTGTGTGTGTGTGTGTGTGTGTGTCTGTGTGTGTGGTCTACTGGTGACTGTTTACTAACAGCAACTAAGACCACTTGAGTTTACCTTGTAAGAGCTGTCCAGTCTTATGTGTCTAGTGAACCGTTTACTCCAGACTAACCGATACCAGACACGACAATATTTACTAGTTTATCCAAACTAGTCAATACCAGACACGACAATATTTACTAGTTAATCCAAACTAACCGATAGAGTCATATGGTGTATTATTAAATGTTCACTACAGATTAACCAATAATTACGTCCTCTCTTTATGATGTACATATAAATGTTCACTGCAGATTAGCCAATAGACAATAGACGCGTACAGTCATATGGTGCATTGCTAAATGTTTACTACGGATTAGCCAATCACCACGTCCTGTCTTCATGATGTGCATGTGTGTTGTTGAATGTTCACTCCAGATTAGCCAATAGAGGCGTATATGGTCATATGGTGAGTAGGCCAACATGTAGTGCAGATTAGGGGGGTTGGTGGCAGGATTTAATCCCAGATTACACACAGGACGGGGCCTAATCCCAATCCAGGCAGAAACCACATGCACACTGCTACTAGAGAGAGAGAGAGAGAGAGAGAGAGAGAGAGAGAGGGAGGGAGAGAGAGAGAGAGAGAGAGAGAGAGAGAGGGAGGGAGAGAGAGAGAGACTCAGTCTTGGTCAGCACCTCCGTGAGCTTGGTGAGGTGTTAGGCGGTGTGTGTGTGTGTGTGTGTGTGTGTGTGTGTGTGTGTGTGTGTGTGTGTGTGTGTGTGTGTGTGTGTGTGTGTGTGTGTTACCTGTGCCAGTAGGTAGGCCTCAGTCTTGCTCAGCACCTCCGTCAGCTTGGTGAGGCCTCGCGAGGGGGGCTGGCAGTAGATGGTGCCGTCCGAACACACACTCGTCACACACACACTCGTGTAGGCACTGTTCACCTGAAACACACACACACACTCGTGTAGGCAATGTTCACCTGAAACACACACACACACACTCGTGTAGGCAATGTTCACCTGAAACACACACACACACACTCGTGTAGGCACTGTTCACCTGAAACACACACTCGTGTAGGCACTGTTCACCTGAAACACACACACACACACTCGTGTAGGCACTGTTCACCTGAAACACACAGCAATTTAATTCAAGAACACACACTCGTCACACTCACTTGTGTAGGCACTGTTCACCCCGCAACACACAGCAAATCAATTCAATAAACACTTTAATTCAACATCTCCGGTAACTCTGAATAATGATGGCATCTGAACTAAAAAAAAAGATGGAGGAATGCGTGATATCACATCCTGAAACTAGCGATGTCAAAATAAGAGTCCTATCGCTAAACTAAGGAAGTACCCAGGGGACGCTACTAAATGCCCCCAGCCCTAGTTGTAGTGTAGCGTAGCTCTAGTTCATTTGGAAAAAGAAGTTTTGTTCGTCACACTAATGTCTACACCAAGAAGTCAAAGACTAACTTGACTCATCTCACAAAAGCTCAATTCAAAGGTCATTTTCTCGTTTGCAATTGGGATGTTGCACGGGGAGAAGTCCCCCTGATGATCTACTCTGCTGACGGCTCTTCTAGTCTGATGAGTGATTAGCTGGAAAGCGTGTGAGCAACGGGAGCAGTGTGCTGTCAGCCGAGTAGCCACATAATTAGAAACAAAAACGTCTTGATTTATGTCCATAAACATCCAAAAGGTTATGCAACATCAGCAGACAACTAGCAAACAGCGATGCCTTTTGGAAAATATTTGTACGTAATGTAATATAATGATGCCTGTCTACCTTGAGTGGTGTACTACACTGTGTAATGTAATGTAATAATGCCTTGCTGCAGGCCACGTTTAGTGTAGTGTAGTGTAGTGTAGTGTAATGTAATGTAATATACTGAACTGTAGTGTAATGTAATATACTGCACTGTAGTGTAGTGTAGTGTAGTGTAGTGTAGTGTAGTGTAGTGTAGTGTAGTGTAGTCTAGTGTAGTCTAGTGTAGTCTAGTGTAGTGTAGTGTAGTGTAGTGTAGTGTAGTGTAGTGTAGTGTACTGTAGTGTAGTGTAGTGTAGTGTAGTGTAGTGTAGTGTAGTGTAGTGTAGTGTAGTGTAGTGTAGTGTAGTGTAGTGCAGTGTAGTGTAGTGTAGTGTAGTGTAGTGTAGTGTACTGTAGTGTAGTGTAGTGTAGTGTAGTGTACTGTAGTGAACTGTAGTGTACTGTAGTGTAGTAGTGTAGTGTAGTGAACTGCAGTGCAGTGCAGTGTAGTGTAGTGTAGTGTAGTGTAGTGGAGTGTAGTGGAGTGTAGTGTAGTGGAGTGTAATGTAGTGTAGTGAACTGTAGTGTAGTGTAGTGTAGTGTAATGTAATGTAATATACTGAACTGTAGTGTAATGTAGTGTAATGCAATGTGTAATGTAATGTAGTGTGTAGTGTAATGTAGTGTAGTGTAGAGTAATGTAATGTAGTGTAGTGCAGTGCAGTGCATTGTGTCTACCTTGAGTGTGCTGTCCAGGCTCTTGTCCTGCAGGGCTTTGCTACAGGCTGCGTTGATGTTGTAGTGTAGTGTAGTGTAGTGTAATGTAATATGTAGTGTAGTGTGTAATAATGTAATGTGTCTACCTTGAGTGTGCTCTCCATGTGTAGTGTATTGTAATGCAATATGTAGCGTAGTGTGTCTACCTTGAGTGTGCTGTAGGCCATGTGTAATGTAGTGCAGTGCATTGTGTCTACCTTGAGAGTGCTCTCCATGTGTAGTGTATTGTAGTGTAGTGTAGTGTGTAATAATGTAATGTGTCTACCTTGAGTGTGCTGTCCAGGCTCTTGTCCTGCAGGGCTTTGCTACAGGCTGCGTTGATGTTGACATCATCATCCTGCGACGTGTCGTACAGCACCATGAGGGGCGGGGCCTGGCGCTCCAGGATCTCGGCCAATAGGATCTTGCCGCTGGCCATCGCCTCCAGCTTCTTCAGGACCGACGACTCCTCACTGAACTGCTCCAGACCTGACACACACACACACACACACACACACACACACACACACACACACACACACACACACACACACACACACACACACACACACACACACACACACACACACACACACACACACACACACACATGAATAAACACACACACACACACACACACGCACACACACAAATAAACACACACACAAATAAACACACACACACGAACACACACACACACACACACTGAGGGCAACTCCTCACCAGCCAGTCTGCAGTGTGTGGCCTGGAAAGGCAGTGTGAGGAACTTCTCATGCAGCTCCAACAGTTTAGACCTGCTGATCACCTCCGAGAAGCCGTGGTCCACATAGAACACCTAGAGGACACGGAACAGGAATTAGAACCACATAGAACACCTGGAGAACACGGAACAGGAATTAGAACCACATAGAACACGAATTAGAACCACATAGAACACTTGAGAGAACACGGAAGAGGAATTAGAACCACATAGAACACGAATTAGAACCACATAGAACACAAATTAGAACCACATAGAGCACCTAGGAGAACACGGAACAGGAATTAGAACCACACAACAACCCACAACACACTACATCAACCCAGAAGCCGTGGTCCAAATACTATACAGAATACGGAACACGAATTAGAACCCAGAAGTAGAACACAAATTAGAATCTAGACAACATAGTAGTGTTGCACCGATACCATTTTTTTGGCCCCGATACCGATACGCAGCTGTGCAGTATCGGCCGATACCGATACCATTCCGATACTACTTGGTTTGAAATGTATATATAGTATATAAAGAGCTGCATAGGCTACTACTTGGATGCATCATCATTGCTATCATGGCTTTGTCAGGCTGCTGCCTACCTTTGTGAAACAGGGAAATAACTAAGTTCAATGCTGAGTTCACCTGTCAAACAAGCATCTGTGCCCTCTTTGTTGGTACTTGCCGATACCGATATCACCATTTTAGTGCAGTATCTGGGCCCCGGACGATACTTGTATCAGTATCGGTGCAATACTAGAACATAGCACATGAATGAGAACCACACAACAACCCAGAAGCCGTGATCCACATAGTATACCTAAGACAGGGTGTCTACAGGTTTGACCAAGTCAAAATTAAGACATTTTAAGACTTTTCAATACCATTTTCCAAATAAAATTAACCCTCTCGGCGCCACAGGTTTTTGCCCAAAACTGATGATTTTGACATGTTATATTCAAAAGGCTGTGGGTTAACATGGGTAATAGATAGAGCCTGACAATTAATGAGACAAATATTGAGGATGACCCAAAGTTTATTTTGGGAGTAAATTATCCCATCTAATTTGCATATTATGACGTCATATGGTGTCGGCCATTTTGAATTTATAATGAGTTATTGGATATTTTTGCATATTTTCAAAATATTTTTAATAATTTATCTAATTTAATTTATAAAACTTCCCCAGACACCTTCACTATTATGTTCTGTGAATACATTTTGGTCTAGAAAGCAATAAATTGTACACCAAAAGTGTAATTTGTAACTAATATAGTGCAACAATGTAGCATAGTGACAAACACAAGTGAATGGACGGTTGCCGTTTTGCCTGTAGGGGCTGGTCTATGAAGGTGACAAGTTATTTTTTAGTGCATGGACAGCCTTCACAGCAATGCCCAGCATACAGATTCTATCCACACTAGGGGTATTATGTGCATTTTGTCCATTTGTGTGTCTTTGAACCAAGTACAGCAGGCCTACAGTAGCCTACAGTAGGCCTAGGCCTGTCAGCGTACACCCTGAAGGACTCTGGGTATGGGCTACATGTCTAAAAACTTGAGCAAATATCTATTCAAACCCAGTGTTTCATTTACTGATATACAAATAGGTGATATAAGGAAAGTGTGTGTGTGTGTGTGGGGGGGGGTGGGGGGGGTGGGGGGGGTTCTTACCTAGCCTATATCGCCCATGTCTTTCTGATGCACCAAACCCCAGCTGGTATCACACTTTTTTGTTGCAAATAGACTCAGTCAGGTCGCAATTGGACATAATTATTACTATTATTATATCATTAGAATAGCATTGCTATTTATTTAGACCTGCAGTCGGCAGGAACAGTGTCGAGTAGCGTGAACTATGCTTCCGTTTTGCACCGAGTAGAATGCGCACGAGACCTCTGTGTCTCGGGCGCATACTCCTCTCACTCCATCCCCCACTGTTGGCAGGAATATGCGCACTTCTTTTGTCTTCATTTACTTTTCTACTTAGTATACAAGCTCTTCTACAAACATCCTGACCACTGTCACCCTCCAGATGATGAATATTGACTCTGTAACAGGCAAATTACGACGCGTTGCATCATTCCCCTGTCGTTGCAATGAACGTCGCCAGCATAGCGACAGTATACAAAGCAGCATGAAATTACCTCGCATCTCGATCGGAAAAAAACCTTCCCTTCCTCAATATACAAGTCTCCTGCAGAAACGAACACTTCTATTGTGTACTTACAAGTGAATGAATGAAGGGTTTTCTTGTTACAGTCCCCATGATCGACGAATAGGCTGTCGATAGTTTCCCTCAGGCAACAGTAACATGGGAAGTATAACGCGGCAGAAAATACACTCCTGTTTGCATATTACCTCATTTAGGGGCGAAATATATGATGAATACATATGTACAATCATGACAAGTTACCATTTGAGTGCATTTGGTCGTTTATTCAGTAGAATTATCCACGTAATGTCACTACAAGGCTGCTTCCGTCTTTCGCGTTGTTTCACAGGGGAGAAGTTACTTCCGCAATGTCCGAGGTTTGTAGTTTTGTAGTTTTCTTAAACAAAATACCATATAAGGCGTCCCAATGTGTTTAGAACTGAAGTACTACATGTCTGCCACCCAATGGAGTGGAAGTTGAACTACATTTGATATCCTATTTGAAAAAAACGGCCGTTGTAATCTATACGGCATCTCGTCGACAAAATTCGCCTGTGGCGCCCAGAGGGTTAAGACCAACTCGCGGCGTTTACAGGTTTTAGAAAGTCAAAATTAAGACATTTTAAGACTTTTCGATACCATTTTCCAAATGAAATTAGGACCAACTCGGAAGATCATNCACAAGTTCAAATAAAGCACAAAAAACAATTGGTTATTTACATTAATGTAGCCGTTTGAAAACACAAAACTATACACAATGAAACTTTACACTAAATAAAATTCAATAATGCGTTCTAAATTACACTACATGGCTACAACTCCCGATTTCCGTCGCGAAGTTCATACCATGGCTGACATAATTATTCCTCCCTAAATTAAGCTCTACAAATTTAAGACAATTGGGTTGGAAATTTAAGACAAAATAAGACTGTTCAAGGCCTTATTTGGCAAAAATGAAATGTAAGACTTTTTAAGACTTTTTAAGGACCCGCGGCCACCCTGCTAAGAGAACACGGAACACGGATTAGAACCACACAACAACAACTAGGAACGCACTAGAACAACAGTTCAAACCGACTGATCACTTCTGAGCATCCGTGGTCCACATAGCACATCGACTGAACACACAGACAACCTGTGATCTACCGATCTATCTATCTTAGCTGGCCGCTTCGTGATGAGGTTCTCAGTCGGCCTGAACGTGCCATTAGTGTCTCAGGCTGTGACCTTGAGGACTCGCTTTGACCTTGATGTACATGACCTTGAGGACTCACTTTGACCAGAGAACATGGAAGGTATGAGAAAGGTCACAGGCTGGTGGCCAGGAGTGGCACTGCAGCTATGTTCTCGCAGCCAAGTAAATAATGAATGGGTCCCAATGGGGCTGTACGCTTCTTATAGTCGTCTCTGCCTGTGTACATTTTTCCATGGAAGTAATGAAGTCGCCTTCGATAGATAGGAGAAAGTGAAAGCATTTGCTGACACGTTTGCATCTTTTAAAGTGTTAGATTCGTAAAAATGACCCTTATTAGCAATGACAACACGTGACAATCGACTTTACGGCACTTCGCCATTTGTTTTGTAGTTTTAAGTCTGACTTCAGATGTCCACGTGCTTAAGTTATGTTAGGATTGTTGCGACACCTGTTATTTATTGCATTTAAGGTGGTGGAAAAGCGGTAAGTGTAAATAGGGTAAAGGAAATGACAGCGCTCATCCTTAAGAGTTTGGGCACCTTCAATTAACATGTTGGACGGTGGTGGGGGGTTTTGAGGTGTGTGACCGTAGATGTCTCTGCGAGGATCAGTCAGAGTACGTCTCTCGTCAGCTCTGGTCGTAAATAGTCGCAGAGATTCCTCAGCCAGCAGGTATTAGCCGAATGCTAGCATGTTGCAGGACAAAACTAACACGTCTTTGGGAGAACAAAGTCATACAAGGAACCTTTAACTTCACTTCTAATTAGTGTTGCACCGATACCGATACCAGTATCGGTGGATCGGCACTAAAATGGTGGTATCGGTATCGGCGAGTACCAACAAATAGGGCACCGATACCATTTACAGGTGCTTGTATGACACTTAAACAGCCTTGAAATTAGTTATTTCATAGAGGTATTTAAAAAGTATAACATTTTTTGCTGGATTCACTTTGTATTATTCCTGTTTCACAAAGGTAGGCAGCAGCCTGACAAAGCCATGCAATGATTTTACATCCAAGTAGTATGCACTACAGCCCTTCATATATATACATTTCAAATAGGGTGGTATCGGTATCGGTATGGTATCGGTATGGTATCGGTATCGGCCAATACTGCACAGCAAGGTATCGGGTATCAGTATCGGTATGGTATCGGTCGATACTGCACAATCAGGTATCGGGTATCGGTATCGCTATGGTATCAGTAGATACTGCACAGCCAGGTATCGGGTATCGGGTATCGGTATCGGTGCAACACTACTTCTAATACAACTTCCATGATAATGTGCACACATCTTTACAAATCAGAGAACAGAACTGTCACAAATCCCTGCTGAGCCATTTAGCCCAATAGGCTCCCATTCATCTTTTACTTGGCTGCGTTCGCCAACGGGGCTATAATGGGAGCCAATGACCGATTCCGTTCTCATACCCTCCATGTTCTCTGCATTGACCTTGTCGGGCCGTGACCTTGAGGACTCACCTTGACCTTGTCGGGCTGTGAGTGACCTTGAGGACTCACCTTGACCTTGTCGGGCTGCGAGTGACCTTGAGGACTCACCTTGACCTTGTCGGGCATGACCTCTGAGATCTGAGCCCTGAGGATCTCGTCGTCCTCCTCCGCCCGCACCGCCGCCAGTTGGCCTATGGAGGGCGCCACCATCCCCCTCTGGACGCCCTGCGCCGCGCGGTAGAACTCTCGCATCTCATCCTCCATCTTCTCCTGCGCCTGCGAGTAATCCACACCCACGTACCTACAACACACACACACACACACACACACACACACACACAAGCTCCAACATCTGGTTTGTGTTCACACACACACAACTCACAACTTTCCAAAAGACACACACACACCTCAGCACAACACGGTTGGCTCTGGTTGCCTCGACGACCAGTACTGAGGGGTACTCCTCGTACTCGTGTGTACACACACACACAAACACACACACTAATAACGTTCCAAAAGACACCCTCACCTGAGTACCACAGAGTTGGTGCTGGTTGCCTCGACGACCAGTACTGATGGGTACTCCTCTTTGGGGATCTGCAGGGGAGGCACCATCTTCACCTGGCTGCTGTTCAACACACCTGTCGCCATGGAAACCACCCCCGAAACCTTCCCAGGGTCCCCTGCTCCGACCCGGTTGCCCTGACTACCGCTACGGGTCTAAGAAAAAAAAAAGAAAGAAAAAAGAGAAAGAAAAGACAACAATATATCTTATTATTTACTCAAAGTAACGTCCCAGTGCACAACCACTTGTCCAGGTGCTGGTGATGTGCAAGTAAATGAAAGATGAATCACCGCACACTGGTATCTTTGCTGGTAGTTTATTTGGTTGGAATTTGGTGATTCATCTTTCATTTACTTATATCTTATTATTTGTTAGACGCTACCCATTACTGCCACCCAGAGAGAGAGTCAAGTCAAGTCAAGTCAAGTCAAGTCAATTTTATTTATAAAGCACTTTAAAATACAACAGAGGTAGCTGTCCAAAGTGCTGAACAAGTAAGAGGACTTGAGAAGAACAAAAAACACAGAAATGAATGTTGCAGCCAATATGGCTTCCATAACAAATACACCACCAGTTTACAGCTGATAATGTCATTTTTAGGGCTGTCAGTAGATTAAAAAAAATAATCTAATTAATGACAGAATTTGTAATTAATTAATCTAATTAATCGCACTTACTCGTATGTTCTTTTCATGACGCGAAATAATAATAATAATAATAATAATCATAATAATAATAATAATAATAATAATAATAATAATAATAATAATTACAATATAAGCCCTATGATGTATTAATATGTTTAAATAGGCCTGGTAAACAGAGTTAGTGAATAAATAGGCTACATTAGCCAACACAAAAAAATGAGTCTACAGTATCTTATCTATCTATCTATCTATCTATCTATCTATCTATCTATCTATCTATCTATCTATCTATCTATCTATCTATCTATCTATCTATCTATCTATCTATCTATCTATCTATCAGAAAAGGTCAGAGTTCAAGGAAATGGGAACACCCCCTGATGAAACAGATGACGTGCATTCATTCACGTTTTGTTTACATTTTGGGGAGCTGGATTAGCCAGGAATGATAACTGCACTGAGCTAGCCAATAACCCTTGCTTGGACTAAACATTGATTCTACACCAAAATATTCTATGGATATAAGACAGGACAAGAAAGACTGACTGATGTAAACTTCTCCAAACTCTGCACGAAAGGTAAGACATCCTATCTCTGACGTTTTCTAGCTTCAACCAATCGCTATAGCCTACAGTGTCTGAGGTGTCAGTGGAAGTTAGCGATCAAAGTTGTCAACTTGACATCTGTGGCACAGTGGTATTATTTTATTCTGAACGTGGCATGTATCACTCAAATCGCTGTAATCACAACCCAACTTGAGAAGATCTTCCAGTACTTGCGATGACTTTATGCTGTCAAATTGAAATCCCCGCTGTTGACACTTGCACTGTAGCTTGTGTCATGGGGTAATTTCGGAGCCTGTAATATTTTGATTCTTATGTGCAGCGTGGAAAAGGTAGCGAGTATCTATCAAGTGGTTTGATGTTGTAGTGAATATACAAGTGTTGTTCTGCCGATGAGCAGAAACCTCTGCTGAAATTGCGGTAGGCTCTATGTAAGTTAGTAGCTTGGCTACCGCGGTCACACATCATGAACACAAATATTTGCGTCGTGTGTTTCAAAGCCTGAACAGTCAATGCATTCGTATGCTGGGCTATAGTTGTATGAAAGATTTAAGTAGGCCTACTAGGGCTGAACGATCTATCGTTTTCGACCGAAAATCGCGATCTCTGGCAACGCGATTTTGGGATCGTCAAAGCTGCGGTTTTTCTTGGAGCATAATAACAGCATAGGCCTAATAATTTCGCCATTATTCTCATGCATGCTCAGTGCGCGGTGTAGAAAGGCTGTGTCAGCTACCAATCAGAAAGCTGCAGGCTGCGCGTGACCAGATGACGTTTACTCCACTCCAATCAGTGTAGCTGGCATTCACTTCAAGATGGCTGAAGCGGGAGAAGAGGAACTTCATGAGGAGGAGCCGGCGAAATTATTGCCAAAGAAAAACAGCACATCAGTCATTTGCGAGTATTTTGGATTTGAGGCCACTGATCAACACCAGAAAGAGGTGATTTGCCAAACATGTCATGGAAAAGTGGCTACATCGGCTGGCAATACCACAAATTTACATCGCCATTTGAGAGTTCACCACCTTAACTTGTATGAGGAGTGCATGGCGAAAAAACCTCGTGAAACATCAAGTAGCAGCGATGCTTCGACAAAACAGTCTACAATTGCATCTTCCTTTGCCAGTGTGACGCCTTATGAAAGAACTAGCCGAAGACACAAGGACATTACCACTGCCGTAACGAATTACATATCGAAGGACATGGTGTCCGTGAACACGGTCACCAAAGACTCATTTAAAAGTTTGCTACGCACGATGGACAAGAGGTATGTTCTGCCCTCCCGCACCTACTTTAACCAAGTCGCCATCCCACATCTGTACGGAGAATGCAAGGCCAAAGTTACAAGTGAGCTGGAAAACATGGAGTTTTACGCGTCAACTACGGACCTCTGGTCAAGCAGAACAACCGAGCCATACATGAGTTTGACGGTGCATTTCGTGAACGAAAACTTCGAGCTGTGTAGTCGTTGCCTGCAGACAACGTACTTCCCCACTGACCACACCGGTGAGAACATTGCAGCGGGCCTTAAGGAGTGCTTGGCAAACTGGGGACTAAACGAGGAAGCACAGACCTGCATTACAACCGACAACGCTACGAATATGGTCAAAGCGATGGAGCTCAACCAGTGGACGAGACTGCAGTGCTTCGGGCACAGACTGCATCTTGCAATTGGTAAGTGTGTGTGTGTGTGTGTGTGTGTGTGTGTGTGTGTGTGTCTCTTTACGCGCGCGCGCGCGTGTGTGTTTACAAGTGTATGAGTTCATGTTATAGCTAGTCTCTCAAACACAGTTTGGAAGCTCGGGGGAGGGGGGCGACGTCACGCGCCAATAAGTTTGTTGTCGTTAGCTGACCAGCTGTAGCGCAATGCTACCGTTTCCTCCTAGGGGTGAAAATGAACCCTTTCATGGCATAAAGTTACTCTACTCTACTCTTAACTTTGAAACCTCCCAATTAGCTCCAGCTTGCTTCTGTTAAACCGCGGAATGCCAAGGAGCAGAGAGAAGCTACAAAAGCTGTCATTATTTCTGATGTGCCAAATTAATGACGTTTTTGTAGTAGGCTAACAGATATCAGGATGGTGCAACCATGATGCCACTATTAAATTAAAATATTTCTTTACTGGGATATCTAAAAAGCATATTGCTGCAAATAAATTACCAATTACAAATACATATATGGGCAATACTTTAATGTGGTAGTACCACCTGACGTCTGCTGTTAAAAAGTAAGGCAAGGCAAGGCAAGGCAAGTTTATTTATATAGCGCATTTCATACACAGGTGCAACTCAATGTGCTTCACAAAGTTCACAAATGTAAATGAAAGGAAACAGGGAAGAAAGAAGGAAATGAATTAGAGTCAAAAAGCATTTAAAAACATTAAGATAAAACATAAGGTAATAAAATAAAATAAAATAAAACAAATTAAATAAATAATAGAATAAGTAATTTAAGCTAGGGGAAAGCATCTGAGAACAGCTTTGTCTTGAGTCTAGATTTAAAGCTATCAATAGTGGGTGCATTTTTTATGTCATCTGGAAGCTGGTTCCAAAGCTTTGAAGCATAGAAGCTAAAGGCTGCCTCTCCACACTTTGTTTTGACTTTTGGAATCACCAGCAAATTCTTCTCCGTTGACCTTAGTGACCTAGTTGGTGCATACAGCTGAAACATATCCAGTAGATATGTGGGTCCCATTCCATTTAGTGATTTAAACACAAGTAGCATAGCCTTAAAATCAATTCTGTAGCTTACTGGGAGCCAATGCAGCGATCTTAAAATTGGAGTAATGTGGTCGAACTTCCTTGTCTTTGTAAGAACCCTTGCAGCTGCGTTTTGTACAAGTTGAAGCTGTTTAATGGTTTTATTGGGGAGGCCAGTAAAAAGACTGTTACAGTAATCAACTTTACTAGAAATAAAGGCATGTATTAGCTTCTCCAGATCATGTTTAGACATCAGGCCCCTAAATTTAGAGACGTTTTTTATGTGATAAAATGCAGACTTAGTAATAGCTTTCATGTGACTGTTGAAGTTTAGGTCACTGTCAATGAGGACCCCAAGATTTTTTACTGTTTCCCTTGCTTTCAGTCCCTTCGTTTCAAGGATAGTAGCAATCTTTTGTCTCTCCTCTCTTTTCCCAAATATAATTACTTCAGTTTTATCTGTGTTCAGCTGGAGGAAATTGTGAGACATCCATTTGTTAATTTGGTCCATGCAATGATAGAGTGATTCAAGGGGGGTATAGTCATTTGGGGACATAGATAAGTAGAGCTGGGTATCATCCGCATAGCTATGGTAATTTATGGAGTTATTCTCGATAATGTGTCCCAGTGGCAACATATACAGATTGAACAGTAGTGGTCCCAGAATGGAGCCCTGGGGGACCCCACAATCCAGAGACATTGGTGATGAAGTATGTCTTCCAATGGCGACAAAAAAACTTCTTTGTTGTAAGTACGATTTTAACCAGTCGATCACTATGCCCGTAAAGCCAACCCAGTGTTCCAGTCTATGTAGTAATATAGAATGATTAACTGTATCGAAAGCAGCACTCAAATCAAGAAGTACCAAGACGGATGATTTGCCAGCATCAGAATTCAATCTTATGTCATTCATAACTTTAATAAGAGCTGTTTCAGTGCTGTGGTAGGCACGGAAACCTGATTGAAACTTATCAAAATAGCTATTAGACATTAGAAAAGCAGTTAATTGGTTAAAAACAATTTTCTCTATTATTTTACCCATGAATGGTAAATTGGATATGGGCCTATAGTTGTTTAGTACCAGTGCATCCAGGTTGTTCTTTTTCAGTAAGGGTTTCACAACTGCTTCTTTCAGACAGCCTGGGAATATGCCTGTTTGTAGTGAGGTGTTGATGATCTGAAGTACATCTGATGATATTAGATTTAAGATGGATTTGAAGAAGGCTGTTGGTAAAATATCTAAGTCAGATGTAGAGGAGCTAAGACTTTGTACCGTTCTATTAAGAATGTCCACATCAACTAAATGAAAATTTCTCATGAGGTTAGGATTTAACTTCACCATAGCAAGCTGGTCTGAATCTTGGGTCGGTTGCACATGTGTGAGTATGTTTGCACGTATTTTTTCAATCTTTCCTTTGAAAAAGGATGCGAACTCATTGCACTTGCTGACTGAGAGGAACTCAGAGGGCATTAGATTTGGGGGCCTTGCTAGCTTTTCCACAGTGCCAAACAGGACACGTGCATTATTAATATTTCTGTTAATTATGTCAGAGAAAAAAGATTGTCTAGCTTTAGAAATTTCTTGGTTGTATTTCGAGAGTGTGTGTTTATAGATTTGGTAGTGGACTTCAAGTTTGGATTTACGCCACTGTCTTTCAGCCCTCCTGCATTCTTGCTTTAGCAATATAACTGTGGGATTCTTTCTCCAAGGTGCTTTTTCACGTCCCACTGTTTTGATTTTTTCGGGGGCAATAACATCCATAATACGGGTCATCCTTGAATTAAAATTAACCATGAGATCATCTGCACTCTCTGAGGTTTGACTTTGGATCTCTGAAAGTGCTTGCTGAAAGAGTGAGGCTGTCTCACAGTTGATTATACGTTTTTTGACTGTAACAGATTCCCTTTGAACATGAGGGTACATAGAAACATCAGAAAAAATGCAGTAATGGTCAGAAAAGCCATAGTCTTTGACACTAGCACAAGCATTAAGGCCTTTTGTTATTATTAGGTCTAAAGTGTGACCTTGGTTGTGTGTTGGTCCTGTTACATGCTGTGTGAGGCTAAAAATGTCAATAAGACTTAAAAATTCCTTAGCATAGACATTCTCTAAGTCGTCCACGTAAAAATTAAAATCGCCTGCTATAAACAAGCTATCATAGTTCACACAAACATTCGACAACAGCTCACCAAATTCCTCTAAGAAGAGTGGTGCAGAAAGTCTTGGAGGTCTGTAAATAGTCAATAACAGTATGTCAGAAGAACATTTTAGAACTGCAGCTAAGTATTCAAAAGATGAAAATTCACCTAGTGATGTCTTTTGACATTGAAACAGTGCCTTGAAAATAATTGCTATCCCCCCTCCCTGTTTATTCTGCCTTTCTGTACTAATGAAATTAAAGTGTGACGGAGTTGCTTCTATAAGTGTGATAGAGCTAGTGGATTTTTCCAGCCATGTTTCAGTTAAAAATAAAAAATCAAGGTTGTGGGTACAGATAAACTCATTGACAACAAAAGGCTTGTTCCTTAGAGATCTACTATTCTGTAAAGCTAATTTAGCATTGAGCATTGGAGGCATTTCCACTGTGGTAGTGAGTTTTTTTGGGACAAGTCTGAGATTTCCCATGCTTGCCGTCTTGGGGGAATGTATGCGTGTCCTCAAGAGACCTCGTTTTGTTGTTCGAACTGGAATAAGATTGTCCACGGGTCCCCTTATCTGCTTATTTTCAAAACAACTGTTACTATGTGGGTAGGGACCCAGTTGATATCAGACTGTGCTTTCAACCATGTCATCCTCACTGATACTACTGTACTCCAGAGCACAGACAGGTGGTTGTGGGGCCCTTGCCTTTTTTGGGTGCAGTCATGGATGGAAGTATCCTTTTAGATTTTGGGGTAGAATGAGGTTGACCTTGAGAAATATCCGCATAGGAGGCTTGGTAGGAATGTCTGGGGGTAGAAAAGGTAGATCTGGCATAGGGGAGTAGTCTCGCCATAGTTTCTGGAAATCTCAGTCTGGGAGATGAGGATGGTGTTTCGTCGTTCCGGGAAGGTTGTGATTCCATTGGTGATTGCATTTTGTCGCCGTTGCCAGGGCTTGCTGGTGGCTGCGTTTCGCCACATCTGGGGGGTGAGTTTGGTTTTGAGGAAACCACATTTCCTATTTCCTGTGTGGACAGTCGCTTTTTGGCAGACCTGGGAGGTGGAATTGGTGATGCCAATGGCATTTTGCCAGTCCGACAAGGAGGTGAACACTTGATCTCCGGCGAGCGGCTTGCTGCCAGTTTCTGTGACAGATCTTCCAGCTGTTCCGAAAGCTGGTTCAGTTTGTGGCGAGTTCTGTGTGTTCCGTTGTTTTCCACTTGAGCAGAGAGGGACTTGGCTACGTCATCTGTGTGTGTGCTTTCGCCAGTCTGTGGCTCAGTTTGCACACTTACAGGCACAGAGGGCTTGTTGAAAGAGCACTGTGTCTGAGTGGATACAGATACAGGCCGCTTATCAGCGCCCAAGGTCTCAATGCTGTAAACCAACTGGTCTGTCAGCACTTTGGCGCCGGTCCAACTCAGTTCTGCACTGTTTTTTTTTAAAAGTACAGTGCGTCTCCAGAAACGGTCGAAATTGTCAACAAAGCTGATACCGTTGGATCTGCATGTCCTTGACAGCCATGTGTTTAGGCAATTTAATCTCGAAAACGCAAAGTCGCGATAGCATGGTGCTGGTATTGGCCCGCTGATGAAGAATGGAATTTTCAGATCTTTTAGAGTTGAAAATAAGTCATTAAAATCCTTTTTGACAGTTATTTGCTCTTTGAACAGATCCGCTGCCCCACAGTGAACAACAAGGCGATCAATAGATCTGTGGTCAGACACCAATTGTGGGATACTGTCCTTGGTCTCACGTACGGATGCATGGGGCAGACAGGACACTTTAAAAGTTCCATTTCCGATATTTTTCACACTCAGATCACCAACAACAAGTGTTGTAGGAGAGGCAGGCAGCTGCCGTCTAACTTTGTTCTTGTTATTCCAATGCGGTGTACGTTCAGTTTTTATTCTGGGAGCAACTGGTTCCACTTGTTCAAGGCACTCAAATCGATTTTGAAGTTTTATGGGCTGCCCTGAAAAAGTTGGTCTGGCAGCAGCAGACCGCACTGGTGTTGAAGTTAGTATTTTATCTCTGTTTTTGGGTCGAGCCCCTTTGCTTTCCCAATAGTGAGTAGGCCTACTCACATTTTGCTTTGCGAAGCTTTTGCCAGGTGTTTCGTCCAGCGTCACAAATGTCACATCAGCCGGTCGTTGGTCCGCTTTTGCATTTGCGGCACCTGTTTCAGGACTTCCTTCAGTCTTTGATAGGCGATCACCCAGTAAGGATTCCAGGGCAGAAATCCGTTGTTCCAGCAGTATCCATTTTTTGGACTGTCGTTGTCGCATTTTGTTATTGTTTCAGCTCGGCAATTGTTTTGACTTCTAGGTTCTCTTGTGAAAAACACTAATGTATGAATAAAATCCTCTGTTGTTCTTCTCTAAACTTGTTAAAAACTGTGTATATGGCAAATAAAATCCAAGATATAGTGTGAAAAAAAAAGAAAAAAAGTAAAGAAATTGAAGTTAGGCAGGAGCAAAGCAGAAAAGCGACCTACTCGCTTGAGTAGGAGAGATAGAAATGAAAGTAATTGTTCATTATGACAACAGATGGTATGTTATGAATACTGCATCTGTATGGCTTTTCAGACTGTAATATGTTTAATGTTTTCCCCAGAAAATGCTGTCAAAGATGACCAACGCGTCAAACGGGCCACAGGACTGTGCAAGCAGCTGGTAGCCGTTTTCAGCCACAGCTGGAAGAAAAAAGCAGCACTGAAGCAGGCACAGCAAGAGCTGAATCTTCCTCAGCAGTCACTGGTCACCGAATGTCCGACACGATGGGGCTCCCGTCAGAAAATGATTGGCAGAGTGTTGGAACAGAGCAAGGCGCTGTGCCAGGTTCTGTCTGAAGACCGGAAGACCCGCCACCTGGTCCCCACCTGGCAAGACACAGATGTGCTTGAATCTATCAACAATGCCCTTGGGCCTCTTCAAGAATTTACAGACGCCCTCTCAGGTGAGGACTATGTAAGCGTATCTTACCTCAAGCCAGTGCTCCACCTCCTGAGAACAGCTACACTTGCTGAAGATGACGAAGATACAGATCTCACAAAGGAGATCAAAACAAAAGCCCTCCACTACATTGAGGAGAAATACAGTGACCCAGTGACCCAGGGGCTCCTGGACATAACATCTCTCCTTGATCCAAGATTCAAAACCACCTAAGGTAAGCGTACCCATTAAGCCCACCAAAATCTAAATTTCTTTATTTTTCAATCATCTTCACATAATTTTTTTGTGAAATATTTTGTTAAATAGTAAGATTTACCTCTCTTCTCAATGTTTGTCACTGAGTTGATGGATATTTCAAAGTACAATATGAAGATTTTTTACGAGAAAAGTGAAAAGTCTGAATGGGCTTAAATGGTACCATTGGTACCATTTAAGCCCACTTGTGTTCCAAATAAGCTCATATAGTTATTTCTCTATCAAAATACCTGGTGAGGTGTGTGAATTGAGTTTAAACAGTGGAGCCTACATGGCATAAATGGTTTCAGACCAAAAATGTAAGTTAAGATTTGCTCAAAAAAAATAGTGCATAAAACCTAATTAAATATTACGGCATCTCTTACTTCATATACTTCATAAAATTCTTCATCCAAACAGAGAAATGTATTTTTTCTAATTGATTATTGTTAGTTCATTACATTACGCCTTTTAAACCAACAACTTGGGATTGTACAGCACTTTTTATGTCCCTCAAAGGCATTTTTCATAAGCATGCATGCAAACTTGCATGCATTTCAATGGGGTGTACCATTTAAGCCCACCTTGTACCCATTAAGCCCGCCTATACAAAAAGCTATTTTATGGAAATAATCAACTCCACAAAACATTTCATGATGCATTTCTTTAAAGACCAATGCCAAACAAACTGGAATATGCTTAGAATTCATACCTAACCACCTTAAGTCTTACGGTAGAGTAAGATAAAGATGGTGTGTGGTTGTATCAAGAAAATATCGGCGTGTGCTCGCTCATAAAACACATCTTTCCATTTGAAGGGAAATGCTATAATTTAGTAAAACACTGCATGTATATATATAAAAATCATTACATTTACCTCTTAGTTTACTAAATATGAAAGTATTTTCAAAACATTTGACTTAAACTAGCTGATATTCTATGATTTCTGACATGTCCCAAAACAGCAAAGTTTTGAGGCAACTTCTTATCAGTAGTCCTGAGCCTGAATTCACTTGGACGGGAATAACTCGACGATAAAAAATGTGATTTGTATGCAATAAAAAATATTTTGTCAGTAACAAAAATATTTAATTGGATAGGGTGATGAACAAGAAATCCACATTTTCCCTTTTATTAAATTGACCTCAAAGTTGAAAGTGGGCTTAAAGGGTACATGGGCTTAATGGGTACGCTTACCTTACATCAGTGAGGAGAATGTCCAATTCATGAAAGACAGAGTGAAGATGGAAATGGAACAGGTGGCACAAAAGGTAAGCTGTCCTTTTTCTGCATTCTTTCAAATGAAACAAAAAGTTGTGTTTTTGTATATGTATTTTCTGTTAACTGTACTGACAGTTAAAACTTTTAGCCAAAATGCTGTGTTGGTCTTAATCACACATGAGGGCAAAACATTAATGCCTCTTATTACTGTGTGTTGCAGGAACAGAGGGCTTCTGTCACAACCAATCCCATGCCTGTCAGAGCAGAAGAAGAACCACCATCCACCTCTGCAAAGCGAAAGCGGTCACTGGGCAGCTTTTTCAAGACCAATGCTGTCCCTGCTTCCTCTACTGCGCAGTAGGAGGATACCATTAAAGCAGAACTGGACAACTACCTCATAACACCTACCATTGATGGAGAGCAAAATCCACTGGACTGGTGGAGATTGCACAATGTCAACTTCCCTTGGCTTAGCAAGTTGGCCCGTAAGTACCTCTGCATACCAGCAACGAGTGCACCGTCAGAGAGACTGTTCAGTGCCAGTGGCAATATTGTCACATGTCAGCGTGCAAGTCTGAAGCCAGCAAAGGTTGACATGTTGGTTTTCCTGGCCAAAAATCTCTGAAGAGATGCAGGGATGAAGGGGAAGATTTGTTGATTTTTGTTGTTGTTCTGCATCTTACCCTAAAATCTGCACCTTAACCTGACATGACTTTGCTCCGTTAAGAAAGTGTTCACGCTCTCTACTTATTACTTGTTTACAGACTAGATGTAAAATAATGTCACCATTTTGACATATTTTGTTGTTGAGGACAATATAGGGTCATTTTATTATTATTATTTTACTACATTTCACTTCCTCTTGTCACTTTATTTGAAGAAGAAGCACAGGTGTCTGAGTACACGGGTTGTAACTGCTGCTGATTTTCATAAGCTAGCTCCTTTGAGCCATTTTGCACTACTTTTAAGGTAAGACTCCTTATTTGCACCACTTTGTTATATTTTATAATTTTTATACAGCCTATGTTAATTTACAAAAGTGCAATTATTTTGATGCTACTGAGCCATTGATACTTGATATGTTTTATTTATGGGAAATGGAAAAGAAACAAAATTTTACTAAAGAAAGAGGTGTCTTTTTATTTTTTTATGTAGCTTGTGTTATTTTACAAAAGTGCAATTATTTTGATGCTGCTGAGCCACTAACTTTATATTTTTTGTTGATGGGAAATGTAAAAGAAGCAGAGAAGGGCTCACTTTAGAAAGACGGCTCTCTTTTTATTTTCCTTTTTTGGTGAATTGAACTGTTGTTGTTTCTTGGGTACTTGAATAAACAGTCTTGCATTTGAAATCGGTTGCCAGCAGTTTTCATTCTTGCGTTATCTTAATGTAATTCATTGGTTGTATAACTTTAAACTAAAACTTTATTTAAAGAAAATAAATCGTGGTTGAAATCGAAATCGCAATCTCTGCCAGAAAAATCGCAATTTCAATTTTTTCCTAAAATCGTTCAGCCCTAAGGCCTACCATAAGTCCAACTATTATACAACTGCCATGGCCAAATCAAATGATAAACTGTCTTGAAATGCGCCTGTATTCATATCAGATGAACCAGCTACCGAGCGCTGACTTGTAGCTTACATCTCGTGATAAAACATAAAATGCTTTCTAAAAGTTATCAAATATAGACAAATCGATAATGGGAAAAACACCACATTTTGTCTGACATGGTATTAGTATTAGAGATTGTCTGATTGCTTGTGTTAATTGAAGGAAAACGTCGTTGGTCCACAGCTATTTTTAAACTGAACAGCTGTTCGCAGCAATGCAGCGTCAACTGGCATCTCGTAATAATTCAAAAATATCTAAAAAATAATTAAATACAAACATATGCTTTTGTTCATGAAAAAAGACAGAAAAGTGTCTGTATTTGCTGTATCTATTGTATTTTAGCTTTAGAAGTTGACGGACGGCTTGTATTTATCACAGCGTGAGTGAGTGAATGCACCACGCCATGCGCTTAGAACGTATGTCTACCCATAAATAATTAATGCCATTAATTTTTACAACGCGTTAATGCGCCTTGTTATTAATTAATCGAATTAACGCGTTAAAATGACAGCCCTAGTCATTTTAAAAATAAAAAAGTTCCTTCCTGTCCATAAAGCTAATAAAAAGACAATGCAATACTGTCTGTGAAGACAACTTACAGCCCATAGAAGTAGACTACAAAACCCTTTTAAAATAGAAGCTGTATTAGCTCCAGTTGTGTTTAGAAGCTGTATTAGCTCCAGTAGTGTATAAGATAGAAGGTGTATTAGCTCCAGTTGTGTTTAGAACAAAAATACTGAATCAAACAAAGATATCGCAAACCACGCCCACTCAATGCAAAAGCGTGTGCTCAAGTTGGGTCTCCTAAGGGGGCGTTGTCCCCTACTTCTTCTTCTCTTTTTGAGGTGTTTGCGCAAGACGTGCGCTACCGCCATCTACAGCGCTAAGGGGACTTCATTGATTCTCAACCTCAGGACTCCGAAGGTCTCCTAACCGAAGGTCTCCTAAAGGGGCGTTCACCCGACATAAAGTGGATACCGGAAAGGAAACAAAATGACGCTTCTTGGTTACATCCACTTTCTTTGTTTAGAAGCTGTATTAGCTCCAGTTGTGTTTAGAAGCTGTATTAGCTCCTGATGTGTATAAGATAGAAGTTATATACCTCCCGATGTGTATAGAAGTTATATTACCTCCTGTTGTGTGTCGTTCTTCTCCTTGACGTAGAGAATGGCTCTGGTGGGGTTATCTGGCATGGGGTAGTCTACTGTGCAGAAATCAGCTAGCAGGCTCAGGTCCTGGAGGAGGAAGAGAATCACATTACAATAGATTACAAAATATTACATTTAGATTACATTTACATAATATTACATTTCAGCATTTAAATGTGGTCTTTCAAGCAGGAGTCACCCAGCAGGATCAGGTCCTAAAAGCAAAACAATAATACATTTTAGTTATTTCCGGAGCCATACAGAGAACAGAGTTGGGCAATCTCCGCTGTGTGCAAAAGGTCGACTTGCTCATTAGCAAAATTAGCTGTTTTAGCTTCTCAGTACTGCTTAGCGTTGCGAATGTTAGTGCCTAGAAGTGGGCGTAGCACACAGCAAATGCAATGCGATGCAATGCAAGGAATATGACAAGACTTGCTGTTCGTAGTAATAACTTCAGATAAACATCACAGGTGGTAAAACTGTTGTGATTATCACCACCGAGACAGTTGATAGTTTACATATTTGTGGTGATTACCCCGCAGTATAGTTCGTTAGTCCTTATTTTTGGCTGTTAATGTGGTGGTTCTGTGTTGAGTCTATGGGAAGACAGCCGCTTTAGGCACGACCATATCTCGTTGAAAGGCGGTGCTGCAATTTAATTCCTGGTCCTCCAATCACGCAACTCTGTTCTCTGTATGGCTCTGGTTATTTCTTCTTTTTTTTTTTTTTTTTTACAAATCCCCATCACCAATTATTCCATTGGTGAAATGCAGTGCACTGCTCTGGGCACTTTGCCTGCCGTCACACTGACTCTCTGCACGTGCATGCAGTGTATGCAAACGTTCTCTGACACCTGCACGTGCATGCTGTGTATACAAACGTTATTCTCACCTCTCCCTGCACACCTTTACAGGAGCAATGTAATTACTTTATTGAATCCTAAAATTGGAGGTTGTATCTTGGAAGAAATGAAGTACAACGATTCGAAAGTCATTATGAGCGATTTTGTACATGTACTAAAAACTTTCCTGATCATAAATCTCGCGAGACAGATTTTTAATGCGACGAGACATCTCGCCGATTTTAATCTAGCGAGATCTGGTCCCACTGACATAGACAAAATAATGCTGAGATAGACATGGCAAAATAAGGCCAATAATAAATGAGGAGGAGGAGGCAGGGCTCTACGCTTAGCTTTTTCAATAGGAGCACCTGTGCCCCTAAGTGAAAAAATGTAGGGGCACAGATAAAAATTTAGGAGCACAGTCAGTTTTTGTGACGCAGCTTCATTATTAACACACAGATACAGAGAATATACTCTTTCCACACACAAATACACATTCTAGAGGGGTAGGCCTACAATTAAAATCACTTCGGGCCACTTTTCCAAATTCCCCCCAGTAAAAGGACTAAACAAAATATTACACATTTATATCTATCACATTAATTTCTATACAGAGCTGGTGTTTCAATTTAGGCGTATACAGCAGGATCTGGCAGGGTGCTGGGATGAAATTGGTCAGGGGGGCAGATTTTTTTACAAGAGAGACCAGAGAGGCAATTACACTTCTGTCCTGAAAATACAATGACTCCATATGGGTATGCTATGTAGCCTATGAGGCTATAATCAGCCTACCCATGGGTTACACTTTTTTTTTTTTAATTGCATTTGGTACCACAGTAACAGCAACTCAGTAATCTGAACATTACCCTTTGAAAATATAATTGTTCTATACTTGCATTTTAGAAATGAAACAAAAAAGAGTGGATGACCAAATACATTTCCTCTAAATAACAATTTGACAATATTGAAGGCTTGCACATCAAAATCGTGCCCTAGGCTACACCCCGAGACTGTCCAAGAAAATACTAACTTCACATGACGTGACGTAATGATGATGACAGTTGAGCAAGTGAGCGCACAGAGAGAGCCTGCTATGTGTCCTCCCTTGCCAACGTCTCAGGAGGAGTAACATAAACAGTACAAGCCACGTACTTACAAGATAAGTGTAGTTCTATGTACAAACCGAAGCTATTTCTTCTCACAAAGTTAACAGGTTGAGCATTTGTTAGCATTTGTGCTAAGCGGAGAATTAGCAATTCTAGCGCTGAAGTTTCTGTCCAGCTCTTCTCCGTCATTGGAAGCGCTCGATACTCCCGACGCTTATCTTATTTCAAAACTCCTCCGACTATTCTGTCTGTCTGCCTCTGTCTCTCTGTGCGCGGCGCACACGCTGTCTTTTGCGCCTTCTCTCGTTCACATGTCCCTGCGTTTCTCTATGGGGTGTAGGCTATTTATTTTAGAAGCAAAATACGATTGAAAGGGTTGAAATATCTACTCGCACAAGTGCGCCCTTTCTATTATTTCGTTCGCACAATCATTTATTTTAGGGGCATTTAGAGGTATGCAGTGTGGTTACCTCGAGCACTTGCGGCGGCAGCTGGCTCTTGTAGGTGTCCAGGTAGAGTTTAACAATAAAATGATGAAGAGGAGAAGGAGGAGGATAAGGAAGAGGAAGAGGAGGGGTCTGAGGTATGCAGTGTGGTTACCTTGAGTACTTGCGGCGGCAGCTGTGAGGTATACAGTGTGGTTACCTCGAGTACTTGCGGCGGCAGCTGGCTCTTGTAGGTGTCCAGGTAGAGCTTCGGCAGCGCGTGGGCCCACAAACCACTACTGTACTTCTGAAGCAGATCACCAAGGTTACGCCGCACCTCTGGAGGCAGAGAGGAGGAGGAGGAGGAGGACGAGGAGGAGGTGGAGGAGGAGGTGGAGGAGGAGGAGGGTGGGTGAAAGGGAATAGAGGTGCGAACAGGCGCAGGGGGAGGGCCGGGGGGAGGGGAGGTGGTGGAGGTGGTGGTGGTGGGTGTGGGTCTCTGGTTTTGGGGAGCGGGGGAGCTGCGCTCGGTGGCAGCCGGGACAACAGGAGGATCTTTAGCAGGATACAGCAGGAGCTGAGCTGAGCTACCACCTGGCCTCTCCACCTGGAGAAAGAGGAGGAGCAGGAAGAGAAGGAAGAGGAGGAGGAGGAGGAAGAGTAGGAGGAGGAAGATGAGAGGTGGAGGAGGAGGAGGAGAGGTGGAGGAGGAGGAGGAAGAGGAGAGGGGGAGGAGGAGGAGGAGGAGGAGGAGGAGAGGTGGAGAGGAGGAGGAAGAGGAGAGGTGGAGGAGGAGGAGGAGAGGTGGAGGAGGAGGAGGAAGAGGAGAGGTGGAGAGGAGGAGGAGAGGATGAGGAGAGGAGGAGGAGAGGAGGAGGAGGAGGAGAGGAGGAGGAAGATGAGGAGGAGGAGGAAGAGGAGAGAGGAGGAGGAGGAAGAGGAGGAGGAGGAGGAGGAAGAGGAGGAGGAGGAAGAGAGGAGAGGGGAGGAGGAAGAGGAGGAGGAGGAAGAGGATGAGGAAGAGGAGGATGAGATGGGGTGGGAAGAGGAGGAGGAAGAGGAAGAGGAGGAGAGGAGAGGAGGAGTGGGGAGGAGGAGGAGGAGGGAGAGGAGGAGGAAGAGGAGAGGTGGAGAGGAGGAGGAGAGGTGGAGAGGAGGAGGAGGGGGGAGGAGGAAGAGGAGGAGGAGGAAGAGGATGAGGAAGAGGAGGATGAGATGGGGTGGGAAGAGGAGGAGAAGGAGAGAGGGAAGAGGAGGAGGAGGAGGAGGAGGAGGGAGAGGAGGAGGGAGAGGAGAAGGAAGAGGAGAGGGGGGGAGGAGGAGGAGAGGAAGAGGATGAAGAGGAGAGGAAGAGGATGAGGAGGAGAGGAAGAGGATGAGGAGGAGGAAGAGAGAGAGAGAGAGAGAGAGAGAGAGAGAGAGAGAGAGAGAGAGAGAGAGAGAGAGAGAGAGAGAGAGATGGAAAGAAAGAAAGAGGAGAAACAGCAAAAGAAAAAAGCAGACAAACAGAATTAGAATTATGGGCTATTGTTATTTTAAAAGATTTAGCATGCTAACACTGAAATATTTAGCATAGACTTGTCGATTTATTTAGTACACAGTTTCAGTATTATAATTGAATACATTTATAATGTTACATCAGATATTTAATTCAGAATCAACACAACTTAATTCGGAATAAGGCTATGTTCTACTTTGAAAACATCATGTAAGTAACACTGACTTCAAGTTTACTTTGCACTTTCATGTACTTTCTGAATTTTGAAGAGCTTGAACTATTCAATTCTGAATTATGAATGATCATCAGGTATACGTGGCCAATATAAAATAGGACCATACTAAAGGCATGGAGACAGAGTAAGTTGGAAAGACAAGCAGACATGCAGCAGTGTGCACACGGCTACTCCGGATAGCAAACAAGTTGGCCCATAGCCTGCCCTATACGGCAGAAAACCTTTGGCAAACGTATGCAGCCAGTGCACAGCATCGCTACTTGGCCCGGTGTCTATATTATAACACTACCAAAAAATGACATTAACATCAACAGTTAGCAACAGTCCCCATGTGGCGCTGAATTTCCCAAACCTTGCGTTGGGAATGGCGTTTATTTTTTGTCCATCGTATGAAGCGCCCCGTTCAACTTCGCAACACTGCTGTGCACTGCTCCTCAATTGGGTTCAGGTGCAGCGTGGTAGCGTCAAAACGTCAATTAAGCACGCTGAGAAATACAGCACGCTAAAGAAACCTGACTAAATAAATGAATTGATAACTACAGACAACAAAAAGAGTTCTGAGTGACAACGTAGTCTGACGAATTTCTCTCAAAGTAGGAGCGATAGCTGCCAAGTATGTTCTTAATTTAACACTGACAACAACGTCACAAGTATCACCACCAAGCTACGGTAACATCAATTAATTACAACGCAACAACAGATCAAACGACTGACGTTTGAAAACTTGTCAGCGAAATGTTTGTCATCGTGTCATTAAAGGTCTGCCAGCCGTAGTTCTAGTTGCCGTGTTATCAATAAATGCTTGGCGTTACGTGTTACAGCGTGTTCGCTTCCAAGTTCTAATGTTTGCATGCTACGGTAACAAAATGTATCCGTGCGTGCACATGTCAAACTTCAGCCAACCTGTCCGAAGTACTTCATTTTTGCAGCCGCTTGTGTCTCTGTCCTTCCCCAAATTCCAAAATTGAAGCACTTGTATTCGGACGCCATAGCTGGCGCAAACACATGCCTGCGTGTCAGACTATCGCCAAGTGCAGGTTGATTCACAAAGCTGGAAGACGCTCAGGCTGGCACCAGAAGACGGGGGAGGGGTGGGGCATCGCTCAGAGCTTAGAGACCTTTTCCCTCTCTAGCTTTAAACTAGTTTTGGTTCGCGTTTGTCTGTGTGAGAACACGCACGAATTTAATGTGTTCCAAACCACCACCTTTTATATCAAGAATTAAAAAAAAAAACTAAAAAGAAAAAAAACATGAGCTTTGCCGCTCCACGGAGGACTTCTGACACCTCCAAATAGCCTGTTATCCCTCGCCATACTACAATGAAGATAGCAGCACATACAAATATTGCAGCATGTCAGAAGGACGTAGCCTACTCACTCTTTCTTGGTTTTATTCAACCAGACAATAGCACTTATCAGAGCACTAAAACAGTAACTTTCTTCAGTCCTGGCATTTTGAGGCTCCCTTCAGGATTTTTGTCCGGCTACAATGATTTAACTGTATAAAATGAAGAAAGCACTGATCAAATATATAAAGAAGTTAAAAAAAAAAGAAAAACACTGCCGATGCCATGCAATATAGGACTGATATGCAATGGACAGCAGTACAATCAAGCAACACCATATAATCTGCAGTGCATAGCCTACACAAACTCAATACAATGACTATAGGGCTGTAACGATATTGTATGGAACCGAGAAATCGTGATACACAGAGTCACGATACTGTATCGTGATACAAGGAGGCAGTATGGTGATACTCCCTTTCAAAGTTTTATTACCCATTAGTCCAGAAAACAACCTTATGATTTCATGTGATGGTGTTTCCAAACGTAAATGGAGATACATTTCAGAAATCGTGGGGTGTATCGTACCGTAGGTCAAAAATCGTGATACGAACCGAATCGTGAGTTCAGTGTATCGTTACAGCCCTAAATGACTACATTCACTTAAGCCCTTGGCCACCTCTGTACCTTGCTGCGCCACTGCACACAATGAAAATTGCATTTATGCCTCACCTGTGCAAGGAGGCAGCCCCCAATGGCGCCCGAGAGGTTTACATGCAATAGGACTGGTATGCAATGGACAGCAGTACAATCCTGCAACACCATATAATCTGCAGTGCATAGCCTGCACAATACAATACAATACAATACCTTCACCGTAAAGCCCCCAGGCCACAGCTGTACCTTGCTGTTCCTTTACATCAGGGGGGAGGAACCTTTTTCATTCCAGTCAAGTCAAATATATTGTCAATTTCTTTACATGCACTGGTCATATAAAGAATTGAAATTACGTTTCTTACTCCTCCCATGCAGACATAGACTTAGACTCTAGGTGTGCACATAGACAATTAGACCTAGACAGTACACATACATACACTCGAGGGTCCACTTCAAATTTCTCCAAGGGCCGTAAAAGCCCTTAGAGGGCCGGATTATGGAAACAAAACAGCATTCCCCCCAGCACTTTAGTGAATGACAAAAGACCAACAAAGGTCGGCGTCTGCGCCTGAACTTAATACTCGTGTATTGCTTGGTGCGTGCACTCCAGCCTGACTGGAGACATTGAGAATGGACTAGCTCCGAAACGTCTGTTTCTCCAGTTAACCTTAGACTTCTGTTGTTTAATTTCGGCTTCAATACACGTTTTCACACAAGTCTTGTGTGCGCCTCCTTTTTTCCATTATCCCCAGCACTTTAGGCCTATGTTGAAGGCAGCCACCTTTAAAACAGACCCCACCTTCTCTTGGTCCCCTGATTATAACCTAATTGTATTGTAAATGTAATTTCCCCTCCAAATATGCCAATTTTAATGTTATGCAGCTTCACATGAAATATATGTCGGAGGCCAGATAAAACGTCCTCAAGGGCCGTAAATGGCCCGAGACCTACCATGTGTTTCAAACAACGCACTTGTGCACTTCGGGCACTGTTTCAGTGCCTAGGGCGCTCACGCTGAAAATTTTTGGTTGAGCCAATGCACTGAAAGTGCCAGGATGATCCCCTAACAATGGCGGAAAAATGCAAAGCTTGAATGATGGACACTGCACGTATTGATGGTCTGGAGGTTGTGTGATCTGGTGCGATTGCAGGAAACGGGAAGTTTGCACTCAGTTATGGTTTGAAATGATTGGACAGCTCTCACCCAATCGGCGAAAGTTACTCTACATAGTGCAGACCAGAGCCATTGGTGCAGACGTTTTCGTCATCGGCACGAGCGTACTCCCCCCTTCGCCCCCACGTGGGGCGCTTATTTGCTTATTGGATGTTTAATGGGGGAGGCATTGCGATCAAAATCATACTGCTCCAGGCACTCCACAGAGAAGCATGGCCAGGCTACCGTAGTGACACCAATCCTTTGGCGGAAGTACATAGGATGGCTCACGAGGCTAGGGCATTAGTCCATCTTATCTCTTTTTAATACTAAGGGGGGCGTTGGCAGGCTTATGATGAGGTCCAGGGGGCGTTTATTCACTAAAGGTTGAGTACCACTGCACTGGAGGGAGGATGCTGCATGCTAAGCCCCCCACATTTGGCTTACATTGCCCACGGGGAGCCGGGTTCCAGCCCTGCTGGGGTCATTTCCCCACCCTGCCCCAACTCTCTCTACCGATCATTTCCTGACTACTCTCACACTGTCCTGTAAGAATAAAGGCATTTTTTTTTTTTTTAAAGAAACAAAGATTTTAAAGAGGGAGGTTGCAGGAATTGAGCCGAGCGCCACTCTCAGCGCTACAGCTGTGGCGTCTGGGCTCCCTACTCCGATATCGCCCACTCCCTTTCTGTGTGTGTGTGTGTGTGTGTGTGTGTGTGTGTGTGTGTGTGTGTGTGTGTGTGTGTGTGTGTGTGTGTGTGTGTGTGTGTGTGTGTGTGATAAAGGGCTTGATACTGGCACCTAGCCTGATTATCATAGACGTTCTAATCTCTTTGAGACTTGGTCTGACCAAGAGCATAACAAATAACATGGTAGTGCGTGCGTGCGTGCGTGCGTGTGTGTGTGTGTGTGTGTGTGTGTGTGTGTGTGTGTGTGTGTGTGTGTGTGTGTGTGTGTGTGTGTGTGTCTTACTGTGCAGATGTGTTTCCAGTTCTCCAGGTCCTTCAGCGCGTCGCTGGGCAGCTCCTGTTGGTAGAGCTCCTTGTAGAGCTGCGGCAGCTTGGATACCCACAATCCATTGCTGTACTTGGCCAGCACCTCCTTGATGCGGCCCTGCACCTGCTGAGGGTTGTAGGACCCCGACGGGCACGGAGCCGTCCTGGCTTTCGCCTGCATGGAATTGTCACTCAGGTGGCCAGTGGCTGAAACGCAGGAGAGAAAAATGACATGACATGACATGACATGACATGACATGACATGACATGACATGACATGACATTACATTACACTTAGCTGAGGCTGCTTTTATCCAAAGCAAATTACAGTTATCTGGAAGTGCAGGGTATTGGTTACAGCCCCTGGAGCAGTATGGGGTTACTGTAAGTGCCTTGCTCAAGGGGCACCTCAGGAGTATGGTGGAAGGGTAGGATTCAAACCTGCAACCCTCTGATCTAAAGAGGTTGGCTTAAAGGGGTATGCCACACTTTTTGGGGCTCAGTACTGCTAAAATCCCTGCCCTATGTTTAGTAAGGAGGAAATTGGTCCTATTTTTCACATCAGTGGCTGTCTTTGTTTTAGACTCCCTCTGGAAGGCGAAATGTAGCTAAGTTAGCGAGAGTCAATGTAAACACGTAGCACCACCCACTACACATGATTTGAGAAACATTTTTTTTTACTCCTAATTGACTCGCGATACACGCTTGTTTATACCGAGTACACATAACAAAAAAAAGGTCTCCTAATTGCCGTCTTGGCAGTTGGGATTGTTGGGACTATTTTTTGCTGACCGCAGCCGTGCAGACTTATACATGCCGAATTACTGCTGCTCCACAACAGCGAGCTGGACTGACAAGGAAGTAACTGGGAGTTATGGATTTTAACGATGACAATGTCTGGAATACTGTGAACTTTTAACCTCAGAAGAAGTAAATACAGCAAGTAAACGAAGGTGGATCCTCTTGAAGCCCCATTTATGCAATATAGCGCGTGGATCCTCTTGAAGCCCCATTTATGCAATATAGCGCGTGGATCCTCTTGAAGCCCCATTTATGCAATATAGCGCGTGGATCCTCTTGAAGCCCCATTGAAGCCCCATTTATGCAATATAGCGCGTCCAGGCACAGAATCTCCCGAGTGCAGCTGCCCGGCGACGTATTTGTTTGTTGATTAGCCGCCACAGTGTAGGCTTTACGACAGAGGGTTGCAGGTTCGAATCCCCACCTATCCACCCCCTACTGCAAAGTGAAGTGTGGTGGGCATGAACCACAGACAAACAGATACACAAAAACGCACGCACACAGGCACACGAGCATGCACGCAGCCACACACACACGCACACGCGCACACACACACACACACACACACGCAGCCAACCACTCACACGCACGCAGCCACACACACACGCACGCAGCCAAACACAAAAACGCACGCACGCACACACGCACGCACGCACACACACTCTACTTACTGTTGTTGTTTCTGGATAGGTGGGCGTGAACTTCTTTCTGGAACCTCGTGGGCAACGTCATCCTCTTGTCTGGCCGACTGGAAGACACACACACACACACACACGCACACACACAAACACACACACACACACAGTACCTGTCGTTAGTCACCTGCCTATAAAGAGACCAAACACACTCATGGCACTGCTCACTCGTAATGTGGAATTGGAA